>NW_024066214.1:600000-1200000 GCF_014898535.1 Botrytis deweyae
AGTACCAAGTACACCGTCGAGACAGTATACTTGTTACTTTCAATGAGTATACCGATCGATACCTACCATGGTATGTGTGTACCTTTGGTTTATTTGTTAGACAGGAAAGTACAAAGTAGTCGAAAGTGCTCGTATGCATCCAAGAGAAGCATGTATCCAATGAAAGTATCGATCAAGTAGAAGCATATATCCAATCGAAGTATCTATACCTTACCTAGGTAGTAGAAGTATACATCCAATACAAGTATATATCTCGTAACCCAAATGCTTTTCAATTGATCGAGCGTACTTGCTTTCCCAAAACAAATAACTCACATCTTCGACGCCACCAATAATCTCTCGTGAAACCACAAACTCGTCGTCCCGGCCCAGACACTACCACTAGACTACGTATCCTTCATACCTGTTCCTGTTCCTGTTCCCGTCCCTCTCTCCCTCTCTGTACAATGTACGATGTACCTTAGCTGTTCTAGATCTGATTCCCCCCCGAGCTCTCCCTCATTGAGTTCCACTCTTCACTCCACTTGCAAGCTTTGCTTCAAATTGCCTCGTTGCTTGCTTGCTTTTCCAAAAAAGAAGCTCTGAGCTAATTTCCCCACAACTTTTGCATTCACAACCAGATTTATCCTAGAGTGACATCATACACGGACCTGATTCTCCAACTTTAACATTGTGGCGTTCTGGATCACGATTGGAATTGAAATCACGACCTCGGGAGTTTGGGCATTGACTTTGTGGCTAGTTACCGCCGCTTTATTAGTTTCCGCTCGATGATCATAAAACGGCGTCAATATAGCTTTGATAGCCTGATAGCCTTAGGCATCAACAATAATCTCCTGCCGTGGTGCACTGGTGGTGGTTGCGTACAAAATACCAACGCGCCTAGAAGTGATCCTTCCCCGTTCCAGAACATTCATCCCAACGCCTCCTGACAACTCTGAAACACCGAGCTTAGACCAATCAAATTGTATTCAATATGAAACCAGTCCTCTATTCATTCCTTGGACACGTGATGCTCATTAGACTTTGGTTGCGTACTTTTTTCCCTTCAAAACTCAATTTTCACTCAAAGCATTAAGAGCCCCTTTTTTTCTTATTGTCGCCGATACTATCTTTGGTCTGAAGATTCCATATCATGTTATTTTGGTGTTCGTTTTTACTTTAGGATTGGGATTTTGGATGGTTGTGAATTTTGAAGCCGGCGTTAGTGAAGGTGTAAGATATGGAGGACCAGGAGTCTTTATTGGGTCATCGGTCGAATGAAAGGTCGGGCGCAAGCAGTATTGCTAATGCATACCAATATGCTTATCGACGAACAGGTTTTTGGAGAGCATCTTTGATTGTGTAAGTTGGATTTGGGTTTCTTTATTTATGTTCGATTGTCTACCCAAGTACTTCTTTTTTACTACCATATTTTGCTTGTGTTAATCTGCATCTTATTTTACGGAGAATTGTTAAACTCAGCTAACAATCAAAACTCTAGACCTTGCTTATTTTTAGCTACACTTTTTCTGACTCCATTATACATGATGAATAACAAAGTACAACCAAAAACTAGACATATGGAGTTCAGAAATGTAGTAGGATATTTTCTACAAGATGATCAGAATACAAATTCGGAGACCTTCAATTACACTGTAAGAGAATTTACAATCACGTTGTCGGATATTAGACTAATATAACTATCTACTCAGGAGTCGAACTTTGGGTTAAAAGATCGTGTGTATGATACGGATGCAGAATTTGACCCGGAGAGGCAGAAGACTCAATGGGAAAGATTTGAGAATCATGTTGTGAAACTCAACAATCAAACTCCCAAGAATGTTCAGTATAAAGTTCTTTACTGTATGTATTCAAGATCACTACTGTCATCACATGATATGCAACTGACAGTTTGAAGTGGGGCGTCATGGAGAAGGTTATCATAATATAAAAGAGACTGAGGTTGGAAAAGAAGCATGGGACGTATGTTCTATCTGACCCTCAATATGCGATTCTTACTGACCTCCATAGTGTTACTACTCTCACTTGGATGGAGATGAAAATTCAACCTGGGCCGATGCTCATCTTGCTCCCACTGGTGTTGCCCAAGCTCTGGTGGCCAACGATTTCTGGGAGAAACTAATCACTACACAAAAGGCATCCCCACCACAGTCCTATTACGTCTCACCCCTGACACGTTGTCTCGAAACATGTTCCCTTACATTCAGCAATCTACCACTTCCGCCCACCTCCCCTCCATTCACCCCCATTATCAAAGAACTTCTCCGTGAAGGTATCTCCTCTCATACTTGCGATCGACGCCGCTCGAAAACTTATATCCACGCTCTCGCCCCTACTTGGAAATTTGAATCCAATTTCCCAGAAGAAGATCCTTATTGGCGCGCCAATTACTCAGAAACTCACGAGACAGAGAATAGAAGATTCAAAGCTCTCCTGGATGATCTATTCACGAATGATAATAGTACTTTCATTTCACTCAGTTCCCATTCCGGAGCTATCAACACTATCTTACGAGTTATCGGCCATAGAACATTCCCCTTAAAGACAGGAGCTGTAATTCCAGTCTTGATTAAATCACAGAGTATATTGGGAGAAGACCCAAACCCAATCTACAAAGGTCCAGAGTTTGCGAAAGATCCGAAAGTGTGTTCAGTGCCTCCACTTCCATCTGATACCCCAAAGCCAGTAAATGATATCGGCCTCCAAAAACCTGAGGACGTTGTTCCTCCCCCACCACAGCCTCCAGCTCCGGAGCCAGCTACTCCCGCCGAGCCAAACCCTCCCACGGATCCATTACCACCCGCAAATCCAAACCCTCCCGCCGAACCACTTCCTCCTGCTGAGCCAAACCCCCCTACCGACCCAACAATACCCATAGATCCCGCAAACCCAGCAACAGTGGAAACGACTCCTCCTCCCGCCGAAGAAATACCTTCTCAAAATGACGAGGTAAATCCTCCAGTCGAAGCAGCTCCACCCACAGATATAGCTGTGAACCCACCCACCGATCCAATCCCACCCCCATCAAACAACCCTCCAACCAATCCCCCAATCGAAGCAAACCCTCCCATCAACGCAGCTACCCCACCAAACGAATCTCTCGAGGTCGCCAAACCCGACCCCATACTACCCGCTGACCCAGCACTGCCTATTTCAGGAGAACTTGGCACTGGTGATGGGGTATCTTTGTAGTTCTAGTTTCTTATTCTGTTAAACAAATACTTAGTTTTTCAAACCAACGGAAATCTCTGTTTCTCGTCATGATGTGGTGTGATGATAGTGTAGCAGTACTGTGATTTTATAGGAAAATGGATTTTGGCGCTTTGCGTTTTGCGATGGATTGAGTGGGAAACTTATGTATGAAATATAGAATATAGATGCGTAAAGCATTCTCGTGATATCATTTTCCGATATAGCTATGTTAGAAGCTTAGCAAAGGCATACTAGGACTCAAGGATCAAGCTATTCTATATTTTTGATCTTTCACAAGCCAAGTTGATTTACAATTCAAAGAAACAAGGAGATGCCAAATATCGAGTATTTTTGATTCTCAATCCATATGATCTATATATAGACTGTAAAAGTAATCTTACTTGAGAGAAGATTACTCCCTCCCCCTCGGGCATCCATGATACACTAGGTATGCAAACTGCATTCATGTTTCCACAAGAGCAGCACCTTTCCTAGATATGATATCATACCATCTATAAAGCCACCACAAACCAGCATGATGAAAATGACTTTTAGACTCCAGGAATATATGCAGTCCTCCTAGCATCCCATACAGATCCATTTAATAACCCTCATTCATTCCGTCTCCTTGAAACAAGGAATCGCAAAATATTTCCACCCATCTATCTCACTTCCCCTCCCTAATAGGCAACGCCTCATTTTTCTCCACCAACTCTCCTACCCCCAGTCCCCTCCCAACCTTAACCTTCCTCTTTTTTTCGCCCGCCTCGCCATCCTTCCCCTCCTCAATCGCCTTCGCGTCCTTTGCGCTTCCTGCGCTCCCGACAGGCTCTCCCTCATCTCCATCCTCCTCATCTAGTATCTGCTCGCGTATATACGATAGGTCCAAGTTCATCGAATAGGCATCTTCACCGTCGGCGTAGTACTTTGCTTCGATTTTCTCGGTCTGGAATCCGAGTGTGTCGCGATAGAGACGGAGTGCGGCTTGATTGGAGACACGGACGTGGAGGGATACGTACTGGGCGGAGAAGGTTTCGACCATTGCTTTTTCTATTGGATTGATATGGTTAGCTTTTATGTTTTTGTGTTTTTATTGTGGAAATTCATAGTCTTGATGTGAAGACCAATTCCCCGTGGGTAAGGAATGGAGATGAGAAGGGATGAGAATGAGTAGGACAAGGAAAAGAGAGACCATACGACTCTGTCTCATTAATTTCTCCGCAATACCAAGACGACGATGGGTGCGCATAACACTCAGACTAGTAATGTGACCATGTTGCACGCCATCCGCAGGATCTTCTTCCATTTTCGCAAGGACGTAGCCGACGATGCGGGGGTAATCGTAGGGGGTTTTCTGGGGACGCGAAACGTCGACTGCGACGAAGGAGAGTTGTGGCCAGGAGAGGGCATGGTAGAGGTAGTATTTCATGAAGTAGCTAGAGGGGGGTTAGTTTGGAGGGGTAGAGGGAAGAGAGGGAGGGGAATGACGAACTTTTCGGGAAGATTGGTGATATTGGCATGTTGAACATGCGGAATATCCGAGGATCGTAATAGTCTAATATCCATATTTATTAATGCGACGGCCTTTCTTCCAATTTTGCTCTTTTCAACGGAGGACTGTGAGGGATTTGAGTGGGATAGCTGGTTGGTTGTTTAGAGCTCGGTTTGACAGGTCAACAATTGGTGTATGGTGTAATGCAAAGCTTCCTCTCCAACCACACGTAACTGGTGCGCTTAACCGATAAGAACTAAGGAAATGATAAATGGACCCCGGGGATTTCTATGCCGACAATTATGTATAACCCCACCATAGAATGCTCAAGTGATGTATGGTGGGGGTATGAGGAAGGTGAATAGGTTAGGTAGTCAATGGAGTGAAGTTGGGACTATTTGTTACACATATATAAAGGCTGAGTAGACGTTTCCTTTTTGCTGTTGTTTATTCGTTTTATTTCCTCGTTGATTGATCAAGCGATCCAGTAATCAAAAGACAAAAGTGCAATCATCACTTCTATATCTGTGATATAAAACAAAACTGCTCGAGAAATTCATATCACATCAAAAACTACGCAATGGCTTCAAATAGACCCTTAGAGGGCAAACTTGCCATCATTACTGGTGCTTCTAGAGGTGAGTCAATTGCTTGTTGTCATTTCTATTCTACAAATCTTTCTCTATGTTCCCCAAGCCTTCTTTCCACTCCTACCCATAAAGTTATACATCCTATAAAACCAACACCAACTAACAAAACCCCAGGGATCGGAGCAGCAATTGCCGAAAACCTCGCATCAAAAGGCGCCAACCTTGTCCTAAACTATACATCCAATTCCTCCGCTACTCTCACCAGCGAGCTCTCCAAGAAGCTCGAAGAAAAACACAGCATTAAAACTTTCATCGTCCAAGCTGATGTATCTGAGAAATCCGGCGCAGAAACCATCATCAGCAATACTAAATCCCATTTCTCAGACCCCTCCGGAAAGTTCCAAATCGATATCCTGGTAAACAATGCAGGTGTATCTAAAAACACACCCATCCCAGACATCACAATCGATGACTTCAACTGGCAATACAAGATCAACGTGCTTGGTCCCCTTCTTCTTTTACAAGCCGCACTAGACTATCTTCCCAACGATAGATCCGGCCGCATCATCAATCTCGGTTCCGTCTCTAGTTCAGAGGGTTTCTGGGGCCAAACGGTCTATGGCGGTACCAAAGCAGCTGTAGATGCCATGACACGAACCTGGGCACGCGAATTGCATGATCGCGCAACGGTAAACTCCATTAATCCAGGTCCAGTGAAGACAGATATGTGGGCAGGTACCACTGCGGGGTTCAAGAAGGAGCTGAAACCTTGGATTGAAAGTACTCCTGGAAGTAAGATCAGGCCGGATGTGGATGATCAGGATTTGGTAGATGATGCGCCAAATGCGGGAGGTAGACCGGCTTACACTTCTGAGATTGCGGGGATTGTGGGTATGTTGTGTACGAGTGATAGTCAATGGTGTACTGGACAGGTTGTATGTGCGAATGGTGGAATGGTTTTAAGATAGTGTTGCTGGTATCTGGCTTTGGGCACCAAGTCTCGATTCGAGGATAGTTGATCGTGGATAGATTCCGAGCAGATTCTAATTGAATAAGTATGACCATGGATATTGAAAAGTTTATACTTTGCCTTCTTGGTCTTAGCAGATCATTTCATCTATTGTAAAGATAACATCGTGAATTGAAACAAGTTCGTCATTATCCACCCCTGATTTTCGACAGATATCATTTGGTATGGTCTCGCTAAGTCGAAGGCGATAGATATATCAAGTTCGGATGAATATGCGCAAAGCTTTCTCATAGATATGAAGAATAACTTCTTAGATTGAAGAAACGAAGATTTCTGGGAAGTTGAGATAGAATGAGAACTTTTCGGGTATCCTTTGATGTTAGGGTAATATTGCGCCGATCATCTGCCCTGTCAATAACGTATAATATATATGAAGTGGTCGCTTATTTGCGACTAGAACTGCATAGTAGATTCGGTGCTGTAGAGTGGCAATGATATCTTTCAAGACGGAATCGGTCAACTTTGAATCCGGCATGATTCGGGTCAACTTGACGGTTCTCGGGTGGCAACCTGTTTTTAGGATGGAAAATCGGTACACTGATGCTCGAGTCTATCCAGGATTCAGAGGAATCTCATTAATCGTCAAATTCCCAGGTTGTCACTGTTTCCTATCGAAATGTGGCTTTTTTGGTTGCGGTACTTCCAATTGTTATTTGTCGAAGTATAGATGAGGCTCACTCTTACGTGGCACCACAGAATATATGCGCATGCTATGGTCCTTCCGAGAGGTATTTTGCTGTTGCGCCCGATGACATAAAGCTTTCTTTATTTTGTTCAACGTAAATCAGCAGACTGATCTCACCAGTTGATGATTTGTGATCTGTTTTTATCGGTGAAAATTGCATGATGAATGAACCAAGGCGGAAGTGGTCAGCAATTAGAACTCTCCAAGCCCACTAGTTCAATGTTGATATACTCGAGTAGTTGTGAAGCGGTGTCTTCGTCTAATTTCTTTAGTCTTACGTGATAGAGACACAGAGCAAAAGTGGGTTTTACATGTAGAGCATTTTATCTCTGCTGGGAAAGGCAGAGAAAATGGGCTACTGGTAAGAGCCATATTGCTTGGACATGCTTATAGCAGAAATGAAGTCTGTAAAGGTCTTCGGTACAAGTTGAGATGTCTACATCAGCACTGTAAGAGCTTATGCGACGCAAGACTTGCTGGCTTTGAGTGACGCGAGGCTATACACAATGTCAGCATCAAAAATGTCAACCTCCATGTGAAAGCGTTGCAACGATCATTGTATAAGTCGACCAATGGTAGGAATGACTTACTTGGAATGATCCAAATTTCATAATACCATTCTTCACCACGAGGCCCATTATTCGGTGATAGGGCAAGATATGTCCCCGCAGATTTCGCAGCGGCCATCATTCCCAGATGGAGTTTCACTATGGCAAGCTCAAACATGACATCGAATTCTGGCTGACCTGTAATCTTTAAATATCGAAGATTTTGTAATTTGCCTATCAATAATGGGGATCGATGGCAATTATCCACAGCAGCTTGCGAATGATATTCGATAGATAAATAATGAGGATGAATGTTGTAAAAATGTTCCTTAGCTGGTGTTTCCACTTGTAATCTAGGAATGATATACATTGGCCATGGATAGCTTAAGCTCCCCGGAAACGTAGGAGTAAGATGTAGAGTCAGTGAGGTCAACGGAGCATTAGAGGCTATGATTTCTTCGAGGATTGGCTCTAGTAATTTGGTCTCGGAAGATGGAACTGATAATTCCAGACTCTTCAGAAATCGAACACAATCATATGTGATGGAAAAAACAAAACGGCATAGGGAAGGTCGATATAACATAAATCGAGGGTTCATCCGACACAAGAATTCAGCCGCATCATCCAGGAACCAATGGTTCACACGGAATAAAACTGCTCCTTCGTGGACGAAAAAGTCGTGACATTCTGCTTCAGAGAAAATATCATCTCGACATCTCAAATTCCTGAAGAGATACGAGTAAATCTCATGCCGAAGCTCCGCTGGTAGATTGAAGAATCCATTACATGGTTCTAAGATATGAGCATCTTCCTGGGCAGGAAGCGTCCGAACTTCTTTCCAATAGTCAGTTGTGTGGTCACAAATTGACTCTATCTCTATGATGGACCGTACTTTTTAGCTTTGATAGAAGGTTTTCAATCCTTTTATATACCCCGGGTTTGTGGGTGGCCTTGTGGTGAAGACGCTGCAATGATTGTGGTACGTGCGGCATGGTCAGTGAAAACTGTAGATCATCACGATAATGACGAATATCTGATCGTATTGGGTGAAAACCGAAAAGGGGTTGAAAGGTTGAAGTCCGGATGCAATAGAGTTGGATTGGATTTCAGTGTAGGGCATAAGGCATGTTGGTGGCTTGACAGATGTTGGGACACATATCAAAAATGTGCTCGTGTTTTCTGCCTTCTACAAACGGATCAAGCAATATCAGCTGTCATCTCCAACTTATTATTGAAAAGCGGAATCCAGGGGAACAAATGTGGTTCAGTACGTATTTACTTGATTGTAAAAATTCGGATGAAACGAGGATTCCGGATAGACAGACCATTTGAGCGCAATTTAACTTCCTGATTGAGGCGACAATCAAAACTTATCCTTGTGGAACGATCAGGGAGAAATCTCAAAGCGCTGATATGTCTTGCCCTGTCTTCTCCGCCCCCTTTGCCTGTTCGCCCTGGTCAAGACCGGAAAATCATCTCCAGGTCAACATCAAGCGCTTGTCACAGTGGCACTGGACTGGCACTACTGCGTACACAATTTGGTACCGAACGAACTCGTAAGCATGAACTCTAACTGAAGAAAATTGTACATGTCATGTCCGTACGAATGTGGGTATGGCCATGCAAGTGGTAACAGACGCCGGACGTATAACGACAAATCGAATTTCATGAGGGAAAAATTAAGAAAGCAAGGCGGCTGGGAATTGCGGCGTAAATGATAAATCCGCCACAATATATACATGCTACTCGAACACGAGAACGAGATATAACCAACAGTGTACCAACAAGACGGTTTAAATTCATTAAACCAAGAGCCCAATGAATCCTCAAGGTTGCGGTATTAAAGGCATGACTCTTCTATTAACATCGCCGATGATAAGAACTGGGACGGGTCGGTTTTCGTCGCTCTTCAATAGCCGTCGGCAACAGCACGAAGCAAGCAGATAGATGCATGCATAATTGAAACTTAACAAATCATGAAGGAATAGACAGAACGTCTTATATTGGTTATGCCCTAGATGTCAAAAGAACGATCTCAATCTGTCAACGTAGTACGAAGAATGGACGTGCAGGTGGATATGTGGAGTTGTGGGTTTGTGGATTTGACGGTGTTGATTCAAGACTCCGCGAAATTGGCCACTTTCTTTCTCTCCCTGAGCAGCACGGTCTAGAACAATCATGAAGTGATATCAGATGAAAGCATACTTAAAGTTTCTAACATAATTGGCAATTCGTCCGATACTTTCCCAATACGTTCAGATAAGAAACAGGAACGTTTGGTTGCAAATAATCAAAGGGCCAAAGACTAGGTATGAAATTGGGGTTACCTTCTGCTCTCCTCGCCACACATTAGTCCATTCTCATCAATCTGGAGTTCGCGGAGTTTGTTCTCAAGGCCCCCCCTGATGCAGGTAGTGTTGCTTCGAAATGGCTTCCAAATAACACCAAGTACCACACCAGCAGCGAATATCTTCTTCGTATTTGAATCCAGGTTGAATGCACAAACAAGTGGATTAAAGAGCCACAATTTGAATCTCGATAGGAAGATGAAGTATAACCAAGAAATTGAAGCTAACATAACGATAAACTGCTCAACTGCAAATGAAAAGAAACGACTATTCATTCTAATATCCATTATCCCAAAGATTGTTAAGTACATTCAATAACTACAGTTGAACAAATGAAATATGACCAAGGAGACTTGAAATACAAAGGGCTGACAGACATCAAGAACCCCATTAGATCTTGCTCAACACAATTATGTACTTGAAAACACAGATCGACCACCATATTATAACATCGTCGCAATAATCAGATCACCAGCCAGAACTTATCAAATGCATATTCCACAATCATAAACATAATACCAATCAAGAATCGAAATCAAAATAATCGAACAAAAGAACTCCGTATATCATCATGGCCGTTATACATATCATGATCAATGCTTTTCCGAAGCAAAGACCTTTTTCCCCAATGTCATAAAGCTCTTGAAAGCATTCTTTGGTTTTTCCGCTGGCTTTTCCAATGTACGAGAGCCTCGGGATGTGGGTATTTCTGGACGAGAGCCTCGTGAACTATAAGAATTCGAATGGTGTCTTGTTGGTCGTCTTTCCCGAGTGACTGGCCTCGAGCTAGGTTTCGATTCTCCGGTGTCGACATCGTTTTCGGGGAATGGTTCCAATGATTTGTCACTTTTCTCCTCCAGTTCTCGATTCCCAACTTCTCGCTCCTTGGCCTCGCGTTCCTCAATATCTCTTTCTTCTCGTCTTCTTCGTCTCTCCTCACGATGTTTACGCCTCAACTCATCGTCCTTCTCCCTTTGGAGTATATTTTCTGCTTCCGCCTCTTCCTTGGCAAGCTTTTCTTGTCTTTTCATCTCCCTGCGAGCCCTTCTTGCCTCCTTCTCCTCCTCCGTCTTATACTTCTCCCTGGTAGAATCTCCTCGACTTGGCTCTTTCCTCGAACTACGAGTTCGTTCAGACTCTCTGCGAGACGACGAGTGAGAATGATGTGGATATGATCGAGATGACTTTCTCGTATTAGAACTCATTTTCGTACGTTCTGGTGTAACATCGAACTGAGGGCCCGGCTCATCAACGATGGAGTCTCTTCTTGAACGTGTGACGGGGGTAAGCTTCTCCTTGATATGTGGCTCGTCGTTTGCTATAAATGGACTGGTAACTTCGCTTTGAACACGCTTCTTGAAACTAAGAAGTCGAGATCGAATACCGTCACTTTCATGCGGAGTGACTGAGTATGACTTTGAAATGCTTTCTCTTCGTGACCTTGATCGTTTTGGGGCGGCGGGTAACGGAATGGATTCAGATTTTATCTTTTGCAGTGCCTCCTCAGCCTTTCGTGCCTCTTCCTCAGCCTTTCGTGCCTCTTCCTCAGCTTTTCGTGCTTCTTCTGCTCTGAAAGCTTCTTCGGCCTTAATTGCTGCTTCTCTTTTAGCTGCTCGGCGTTCCTCCTTTTTCTTGTCGTGTTCTTCTTGCTCCTCTCGATTGCGGTCTCTACGATGGCGTCGACGACGTTCACGTTCCCGTTCATCGTCCACACCCTCAATAGCACTATCTCGACGATCTGGAGATTGCTTTGCTGGAGAAATACCACGGGTTGGCTCCTCTTTATCTTCCTTTTCTTCTTTACGGCCAGACCTACGTCGATAAGAACGCTCGGGCTCATCTTCCCTATGGCCAGATCGTCGGCGATGAGAACGTTCTGGTCTCTCTCTATCATCTTCCTTCTGACTAGATCTGTGGCTACGATAATTCTCTTTATCCTCTTCTCTGTCACTGGTTGCGCCACTGGTTCTGTGGCTATGAGAATGTCTTCGGCGTCTTGGCTGTTCTTCTGGTCTGCTGGAAGGTGGGTATTCACCATACTTGGTTGAGTTGTGGTTACTGAATGAGTGATGCCTCGAGCTCCTGTGTCTGCGTCTGTCTTTATCCGATTTGTCCGATTTCGAGGGAGACTCAGCTCCTTTATCCTCGCAATTTTCAATACGTTCCGCCTCATTTACCAGAGGCTGGTCAGCTATTGGACTGTCATTTTCCTTATCGTCCAAGACCTTGGCAGCCGCTGCACCTGCAAGTCCAGCAAGGGCAACAGCCTCAAAGTCTTCGACTTCCTTCGGCTTGTCCTCCATCTGAGACTCGCTTTGCTCTTGTATGGGATCTGAGAGAGCAGGGGACTCCTCAGTGACTTCCTGTAGAATTTCTTTAGCCCCGGGGACTTCTTCTACTTTTGGGGCCGCAGGTGGATCAGATGATAGATCTTCGACGGATTCCTCGGGTGCCTCTTTGGTTTCCGTAGTTTGTTCCACAGCAGCGCCCTCTATCACTGGCTCCTCTAAAGGCAGTGCTTCCGCAACAACTATATCATCGATCGGCTGTTCAGCCACTAGGGCGACGGGCTCTTCGTTTGGCGGTGTAACGCTGGCTTTTTCGACAGTTTGTTCGAGATCTGGTTCACTAGATGCTTCCACTAATGGTTCCTGGACACTTTCGACAGGTTGTTGGAGATCCGGCTCACTGGATGTCTCCACTGATTCCTGGACATCTTCGACGATGGGTTCTTCAATCGGTGCTTCGATGGTTGGCTCCGGGACAACTGGTTCTTTAGCAGTCTCAACTGTAGATGGATCGAGTATTGGCGCCTCGCTAGTGGTATCATCTTGGAGTTGGTCGGTAGCTGGCTCCCCAGCAAGTTCTTGAACCACAGCCTCTTCAGCCTGCCCAAAGGTTGCTTCCTCGATTGGCTCTTGAACCATGACCTCTTCAGCTTCCTCAACAGCTACTTCTTCAATTGGCTCTTGAGCTACAGCCTCTTCAGCTTGCTCAGCGACTACTTCTTGAGCTGCCGGATCATCTATTTAATGTCAGTATACATTCGTTTCATAAAAGTAATGACAACACACCCTTTATTGTTTCAACAACCTCAGGCTTTTCCTCGCCCTGAATCTCTTCAATTGGTTCAACGACATCAACTTGCGTAGGTTCGGGCTCTGCATAAAACTTAGCGTCAGGGACTGAGGGATTAAGGGGGAGTTGGAAACGGGCATCACTATCTCTGAAACATTGGGCTATTATAAATTCTAGTCCCAAAAAGAGAATGAATTCAAGGTCTCCAAGATCTAACGTACCAGGTGGTGCTTGTTCCCCATCCTCCATATTTTCAATCGGATTGGTAGGTGCTTGGGGAGTTTTTATGATTGGGTTGGGTTCTAGAAACAGTTCATGTCAGTTTGTGTGTGAGGACACTTTTTTATTTCATCTCTGAGAGGTGTTTATTGGATCGATTCGCATTCGCAACGCCCATTATTCTTTCAAACTTTGGATTTGTCATTTTTTGGCATGAAAGTTCTCGATATTTCCGGACCTCTGAAACACATCTTGGGGTTGTAGAAATTTATTTGAAGCAGATTGACACCGAAGCTCGCCAATAGAATATTCGCCGTATAATATACAGTTTTGAATGTATTCAAAATTGATAGGTGGAGTTGTCGTGAAGTATGAGATTCGACACGTGTCAAATGATCGTGGACATACGTATGCAGTTGCATGTGTACAGAGTGTATGAGAACAAATAACTTACCAATAGGACTTTGTGTCTTAACGCTCTCCGGCTCGGGATTGCTTTCAATCACAGGTTCCTCGAGATTATCAACTGAGGCGGGTTCTAAATACCCCGCATTAATTTATTTATCATAACGTGTACAAGAGACGAAAAAGTGTAAACTTACCAGGGGCAATATCTTCTATAACCACAGGCTCTGAAGGGGGACCGTTGGCTGCTGGGGGTAAATCGATAAGCTTGTTATTTTCTGGGGAAGCTCGACGTAAGGGATCCAAAGCCCAGTCTGAAAGGAATTCAAATCCTCCGGGACACTTACTGGGTTCTGGTTCTATAAGAGGTTCTGAAGGAGCTGATTCCTCGGCTGGAGCGGGAATAGGCTCGCTTGGTGTGAGCTCAGGCTCTGGTTCTATATCTTGGTGTGAGTAACTTGTTTTGGGGAAATGGTGGAGAAATGAGCTATCAAACACTTACCAGCTGGATTTTCCTGGATTGGATCGGTAGCAGATTCTTCAGTATGAGGAATTTCAGCAGCGGGCTCTTCGGTAAGCGGATTCTCGGCAAGGAGCTCTTCAGTAGGAAGATCTTCAGTCAAAGGCTCTTCGATTGGAACAGTCTCCATATGTGTTGACTCGGGATCTAGACATCTTTTTAGCCACATTTCATGATACAACATAAAAAAGTCCATGCAGTACTTACCAGCATCTTTTTCTAGAGGTCCCTCCTCTTCGGGAGCTTCCACTGATGGTTCTTTATCTGCCATGGTTTCAACAGGTGTATCATCGGTGGGAATAGAATCTGGCTCTTTTCAATAACTTATTAGTACGCCAGAAATTCTGATTATAAATTCTTGGGGCCTCTTACCGACTGGAGCTTCTACATTCTCAATAATCTGCTTATCCTCTTCCGCGGGTGGATGGGGTTCATCGATGGCTTGGGTCTCATCTTCTGTGACTAATGGAATTTGTTATTTCCCTGAATTTATCCCTACCAGACGAAGCACAATGTTAAGAGAAAATGTAGGTGAACTTACTAGCAGCAACATCACCAGTGATATCATCGCTCTCTACCTCTTCCGGGGCTATTCATTGCTATCTTAGTATCTTGTCGTAATTAAGTGAGTTAGCGGAAGAAAATTTAATAACTAACCTGCAGGAGATTCATGCGCTTCGATTGGCTGTTCTTCATGGACTGGAAGGTTGGGATCTTCATTTGGGTAGCTTTCTTTGGGTTGAATAGGTTCTTTGTCTTCGACAACTGGTTCGGACTCATTTTCCTCATTGGCGGAAATTTCTGGTACCTCAGTTGCCCCTTGTTCAGGAACAGGACTGTCAGGCTCCTGGGATGGGACATTTTCCATGATCTCAACTGAGGGTTCCTCGCTGACTGGCTCGGAAGCTTCCATGGCAGGGGCATCCGGGCTCTGGTCAGATTCGTCCTCGGGCACTGGAATTTCGGTCTCCTCGTCATGAACTGCTCTTTCTGGATGTACTGATCCTTCTTCCTCGACGACTACCTTGGGAGTATCACCTTCGATAACGAGTGTTTCTGGGTCTTCCCCTAACTCTTGGGTAGGATTGCCAATTTCCTGGGATGGGTCTGTTTCCGAAGTCTCAACAATTCTATCTCCTTCACTGACTAATCCGGGAAGACTTTCAACGGCAGGGGCCTCTGTATTTTCGATAACTTCTCTTTCGGGTTCGTGAACTTCTGCAATATCGATGTCTTCGCTTGGCTGAATAGCATCCTTCTCAACCACCGCTTCGGAAAGGTTGTCCGCAACGGATACCTGCAGGTCTTCGGGGGGTTCTTCCTCGTGAACAGGAGTATCGGGATCTCCAACGGTAGCTGTTACAGCTGGCTGATTATTCTCCTCTACGGCCTCGGGGATGCCCTCGACGGGTTCCTCTCCAGGGATAGGATTATTGGTGTTATCGATGTTTGCTGTTTCATCAAGTTGAACATCAGCTTCTCCGTCCAATGATTTGGGTGCATTATCCAAGGAAGGAACTGGAACTTCATCTGATTCGTTGTCAAGAACCGGAGCATTGATTTCTTCTGTCTCATGCAAATGCTTCTCCTCACTGCCTGCCGATTCAAGGCCATTTTCTTCGGTAACAGATGAGTTCTCATCCTCGTGTTGGTTACCAGATTCTGAATCTTCATCATTTGAATCGCCATCCCAACTTGATGCCTCGTTTTCCGATTCGATTGGATCGGATTCCTTCAACTCTTTGCCCTCGATTTCGTCATCGTGCTCGGTAGGAGGCAGCTCGATTTGAGGTTCTTCAATTGGCTCGGGATTGGTGTTATCTGGAGTTGTTTGTGCGAAACTGTCATTCGGATCCTGAGGAGGATCTTGATGGATTTCTTTTTGCTGTTCATTGCTAGCCGGCAATTCTTGAGTTTCATTGGAAAGCTGTTCCTCTCCAGATTCAACTTGAGATTCCTCGCTTGGTTGTTCCATAGTGTTTTCGGTATTGACAGGAACGGTTTCATTGTCAGCCTTAGGCACTGGGTCGGGTTCTGGAGATTCTTGGATCGCTTCCGTCTTGTCTAAAGCATCTTCTGTTGGCACGTTTTCTGGATGATTGGATGTCTCCTCAATCACTACGGGATCTTGTTCAGGCATGAGTAAATCTGCTATCTCGTCATCTTCGGAGGATCCATGAACATCTTCAACATCTCCTAATGAGGCATTCTCCGGCTCCAAGTCATCCTGAACCACTGCCGGTACAACGCCGTTCTCGAGTTGTTTTAATGTATCGTCATTTGCTTGTGGTTCTTGACATTCCTCAATCTCCGTTAGACTTTCTTCAGATTCCGGTAATTCTGGAGCACTTTCTGCCTCGTTGGAGGTTTGATCAATTGTCATCGGTGTTTCTTCATTTTCTGGACTCTCATTGCTTTCTCCCGTATCGGTAGACGTGTCTTCAACTGCCGCGGACGTTTCCGGTGTTGAATGTTTCTCGATTATGGCTTTTGAATCATCCGAATGACTCTTGTCCGAAGCTTCCTCTTCCACAGACGTTTCTGGTGTTGAATCTCCCTCGACTATAGGTTGTGGATCATCCGAAGGACTCTCGTCCGAAGCTTCGTCTTTTACTGGAGTTTCTTGAGCATTTTCACTCCCGATTGGCAATTGTTCGACTTTTGCATCAGATTCCAGAGCTTCGGGGTTGACGAGGGCATCTTCTTGGCTCTGAGGTGACTTTTCGATTGTAGCTGGAATATCTAGGACGTTATCGTTGGGTTCAACGCTTTCTGTATCTGGGCTGATTTCAGGACTCTCCTCGGTAGAATCTCCAGAAACCTTGTTTTCAATGGCTGGACTGTCATCGGAATCGCTTGATTGTGGTAATTCTTGAATGACATCATCCTCGACATTAGAGTCTTCCACGTGATCTGCCAGCTCATTAGTCTCGGTAGTAACAGTCGGATCCTCGGGGGTCAGAATATCGTTATCGACACTGTTAGGCTCTGTCTCCGCCGGATTGTCCTCGCTTGAGTGAGGAGAAGGTTCATTTGGCTTAGATTCTTCATCGGTATGATTATTTGCCTCTTCAAGAGTTTCAACACTTTCGGGTCCAGCTTCTTCGGGACTAGGCGTCTCGGCTTCGATTGGTTGAATAGGCTCATCTTTTGTATCTTCTATGTCTGTTTGGTCCGGAACAACTTCTTCTGGAGTGTCCAAAGTCTCATGATCGATATGATTTAATTCTTCTTTCTCCTCGTCTTGAACATCACTTTCGATCGTTACTGGCTCCTGGACAGGTAGAGATACTGGCTCGGTTGGGTCGGAGACTTCTTCAGAAACGGACTCTTCAGAAGACTTTTCCTCGATTGATTTCTCGTTCGCGTCAAGTTCGACTTTGGGGTCTGATCCAACGTTTTCCCCGGATACATGATCGATGAGAGGTGGTACTTCGTCATCATTAGGTGTACTTTCTTCCAGCATAGCCGGTTCGTCACTAGAGTGAGTATCATCCTCTGGTTGAGGCTCATCGATTGTTGTGGGTGTCTCCAGGGAGCTTGAAATTTCTTCGCCGGTGGCAGTTATTGGTGTGGATTCGACAGGTTCTAAGGCCTCTTCCCCAGGGGCTGACATCTCCTCGGTACCAGTTGAAATATCTTCGCTGCTCGAGCTCTTTTCAGCCACTTCCGGATCTTGTGGATCATTTTCATCCGGTAAAGGACTCTCGTCATCGATAGGGCTTTCCACTGCAGCTTCCGAAACAACCTCACTGTTGGGCTCTTCCGCATTGATCTCCATCCCATTTTCAGCAATAAGCTTATCATCCTCAACTTCAACCATTTCCTTTGTAACAGGAACTTCCTCATCAACATGAGATTCTTCGATGGCAGCGGGATTGTCTTCTGTGCTCGGAATATCTCCACCTCCCACCTGTGAATCTTCTGCTATTGGCACATCAGTTGTGGATGCCTCCTCTGTAGCTACATGTTCCTCGGAGACGGCCTGATTGTTTTGCATGCTCGAAACGTTTTCTTCTTCCTCCTTTACGTCATCTGAAGCTGGTACATCACTGGTTGGTATCTCCTCGGTATCTGGATGTTCTTCAAGTTTTGTTGGTAAGTTTTCTTGTATTGGTATCATTCCTTCGGCCTCTATATTCTCACTTGGTTTATCTTCTGGTAGAGGTGGGGGGTCTGGATCTTTTGAGGTGATAGTTAGTACGTGTTATTCATGACGTCTGATTGTTGACTGCAGATTGATATTTCAAAACTTCATCAAGCAATAGTAGTACTCACCTGATACTGGCTGAACAACATCTGGAATTGTCTGTGGCTCCTGGACTGCTTCATCACTATTACTTTCAGCTGACTTATACTCATCACTATGTATTGTCGTTTCCGAAGATTTCAGTATTGGTACTAATGCCATTTTAGGAGCATCCCTTCCTTTGCTCCTACTTTTCTTAGCGTCGCCCTTCTCTTTCCGGTCCTTTGCCTTCCTTTTCTCCCCCCTCGAATGTTTTTCGAGCTCAGCATGTTTCCGCTGGGGCGGGTCTGGAACTTCTGGTGGTACTCGTAGTCCGTCTTCAGTAGACCGTGAGCTTTCCCTGCTCCTTTTAACCTTCTTACTCAATAGAGACTCAGGTTTGCGTGGGACTTCGGGCACAGGTGGTTTTCTATCCTTACTACTCCTCTTGATCTTCTTGTCTCTTGATCTGGAACTTGTTGACGCAATGTCGTCGGCGAAACGAACTGTATGAATTGACGGATGTGATTGATGGGATTCTATTTTACTAAGTGCATATCGGTCGTCCCGTATATCTTCTGATGGTGGAGCGTCTGGAACGGAAGGAGGGATGTCATCGGATGTATTTGGAGTATGATCGGAAGGATTTTCTAAACTATGATTCGATTCTAGCTCCGGCACTGTTTCAAAGTCAATAATGCAATCTTAAGTATAAAAAGATGAGATCAATCAAGTAGCGTTCATGAATACGTGAAGATGATACTTAGTACTCCAAGATATAAGATGTTTCCATACCTGCTTCTGTACTATCATTCGCTAGACTTTCTTCCGGAGTCGCGGTTGACTCTATCAATTTCGAGTCAGTCAATTCACCTGTCGTCGATAGGGGCTTGTCGCATTCGGGAGACTGAGATTGTTCTTCCAAGTCATGTGCATCTTCATTCCCTTCCTCCTTGTAGATGTCTTCCTCCTGTGAGGGTGGATCTCCATCTTCACTTTCAGACAGCGGGGTATCGCTTGTTTCTTTCGTTTCTATTGGCTCCTCTGGTATTCCCTCTAATTTATCTTGATTCTCATTATCATTACCTTCATCCTCCTCGTCATCTTCATCGTCTATATTTTTGGTTAGCAATGCAAAGCTAGGTCTATGGAAGCATTCAATGTTGCATTTTTAATGGAAGTGGAACATTCATGATTGTTCGATTGATCAAAAACAATAATTGTGGGGAAGATTATAGACTTTTGATGGAATTTCGAGATGCAGACATGGAATCAGGAAAGCTTACCTGTCTTCCCCTCATAATATTTGGCAATTTTAATCTTTGACGTATCCAATACTAAAGGTTTCGCCCACTGAGTTGTCTGGATTGAGGACCAATTACTACCAATGGCCGTGGTTCTGGCTGGACAAAAAGAAATATTCATACTGAGGGTGTGTGTACCTCGTCACAAGCAACAGAAGATGCAGAATCCTCTACGTGATGAACGAATTGAACGTCCTTCTTATTGTTCTTTTGATCCTTTCTTCCCATGGTCTACAATGACGAGGGGGGTTGCCTCCGGTTGAATGCGGGTGCCCAATCTTTGGGTGACAAACGTTTGGTTACCACCCGAGAATCGATTCAACGTGGTTGGAATGGAGAACGGTACAATAATTGAAGAATCCAAGATGACTTATATCAGCAGATGGCACGGCGAAAAACAATTCGCCTATAGGAAAATAGAATGATGAATAAAATCAAGACTAAAAGAGAGATTCGGAAGCAAGAACGGAATTTCCTACGAAAATTAGTTTCATTGGTAGGTACAAGAAGGAAGTCATTGACAAAAGAGAGTACAGTATCACTCTTTTCCCATAGCATAAGATGGAGATGGGCCAGAAGTCCCACGGTAATCCCACGATTTGCCAATGTTTGTCGACAGCATTATTGGAAATTTGCCTAAATCATGGTCGTGCTCAACCACTATTGGCCCAAGATGATACATTGCAGCCACGTCGCAATCAAATCAATGATAATAATCAAATGTGATTTTCGAGGCAATCCGCGATCTATGTTGCAGGGCCCCGAGTGCAGCCCAACCAAGCTGCACATTGATGAGAAAGTGGGCAAGACCGTGCAGTCAGAAAATTCAAAATCCAGAGAGAGAAAAAATTGTAATGTGCAGGAATAAATCCGGTAAAATGGGCCAAAACCCCTGCTGCTTGCAGCCTCCATTCAATTCATACGTCTACGTCGTACTAAACGGGGTAGATGTCACTGGATGATGTGGGACGATGATTGATGATTGCGTTGAATAACCTACCAGCGACCACGCCGACTGGTCAGCTCATTCAATCAATTCATTGAATATCTTGATGTACGAGACTGCTACCCGAAAATGTTTCGCGGCGCCGTGCAGATTGACCTGGTGTGTTGTGCAACGTGGTCAGTCGCCTTATATACCTGCCTCATCTTTTTGATGCTTGCGATCACCTACCAGCGAAGCCAATCAAGCCAGTGAACCAGTAGATGATCATCCTGTATATCCAGCTTTATCCTCCGTCAATCATCGTGGAATTGAGACCGAAATCAGAATGTGATGAGCAAAAAGAAGAGTAAAAACATCACAACAAGCAAAACCCCTCTTCGGACCCCCAATAAATGATAATGGCATCCAATGGCATCCAATGGCATCCAATGTCATCCAATGTCATCCATACGATATTGGTTAATTGTAACCTTTGCCACACCGGTGGAACTTTTTGGTGCTGATGCCCAGAATAGTGTTTGCGACGTGATGAGTTGTCAGTACAGATACATTACATCAAGTACCTACCTACTAGGTACATAAGTTATCGCCTAGTACTTACTGAGTTACTGTACCCATCCTTTTGGGTGCCCGGGTATCCGATGTACGATAATCTTCAAGGGGGTGAGGATCTAGCTCTTTTAGCGATTCCGTCGATGATACCGATATGTCAATTCAACTCACCTCAAGCATCTAGAAGATGAGGGGTTATAACTTATGGTGAGACCTTACATATATTTGATGCATTGATGCACAAGATGTTGTGTTGGTGGTGTGGGTACGAAAAGACCAAAAACGAGTGGTTGATGGAACAATTCAGAAGTGGCTTGAACAAAGAGAATTTCTATAATTAATTCGATAACTAAAAAAATGATCCGAATGAACTGGGCCAACTAGGATTATAAATCAGAATCTAAATCTTTAAGAATAACAACATCCCCTCTCAAATAGATTTTTGATGTGTTTTGCTACTTGTATCTGCTAGTCGTCGACTTCCCAATGTTTCAGCTAGGAGAGTAAAACATGACTCAAAAGCGAGGCTGACATGATGGATACCTACTTTAGCTTTCATGTACCTATGTATGTATATGTGTATCTATCTACCTATCCATCCACAGTATCAGATCGGTGAATGACTATCATGTGAGCGAACTTCAAGGAAGGTCTTGGTAACCACATGCATCATTACATTGTTGGTAGATGTTATTCTAGTTTATTGGTAATAGAAGGTATTCGGTGTCCGTTTGACAGATGTACAACAAATCCCAAACGCCGTCGCAGTTAATGGATTCGAAACTCCCGATATCCTCTCTTGTGCAAATTGAAAATTGAAGCTGCCAGTGCCCTCCCAAAAGAATCTCGCACGCCTCCCCCCCATACACAAAATAAACTGATAAAACCAGAAAGCCCAACGACCCACTCACTCAATATTGGATTTATTGTTCTTGAATTACATGGCCATCTCAGCTTGTAGCCTTCGGAGTTCTTCCTCTTCGTCATCTTCTTCAACATGAACGGGTGCTTTGGATTTGACTGAAATTGAACCATTAGTAACTTTCAACAAAAGAATAGCAAGGGTATTAGAAACTCACCCTCTCCATTCACAACAGATGGCAATCTATGAACTTCATCAGAGACTGGCACGGAACCAGTCTTTAGCATCTTATTGTCTAACTGCTCTTGTTCAAGATCCGCCAATTCGTCTTCGAGCTCAGTCTCATCTATAGGCTCGCCGAGAGGTGCGCTCGTAATAGCTTGGGCGATTTCTTCGCCCAAAGCATGCTGTTCTCGAAGTTTGTCCCTAGAAGTATATACATTAGCCTTTATCTCCATCTTCATCGAACCACAAAAAACGTACATTGTCTCATCAACCTTGTTGATATCAAGTTTGCCATGGATAGCTGCCATTGCCTTGCCGGCTTTCTCCATGGCAAGGAGAGTCTCCTTGTTAATGTTGGCTGCTTCGATAGAGTATATTTGTTGTTCTAACGTCGATATCTGCGCAATAGTTTGATCTAGAGTGTGCTCATGTTGCTTCTTCCGGCGCAATGCAGCCTTCGCAGCTAAGAAATAACCAAATATCAGCAGCTGCTATATATACGGTCCGGAGAAATAGAACATACCATTCTTATTCGTGCTAACATTCTTCCTAGCTATCGCATCTTGTTCGTCCATTTGACTTTGTAAATGACGCTCTCGTTTCTGCAGCATCTCAAGCTGCGCACGTAGTCCTAAGATAGCATTCTTCGGGGAGTCCTTGGCTTTCTGCGCACTCCCTCCCCCAAACCAGCCCCAGACACCCGACATATTTCACGATACTGTGCGGACTCGAAATCGTTGGGTTGGCAGGACTTTCAAGTCCCCAGCGCTGTTTCGCAAATTATGAGGAGATTGAAAAGGCTCGAAAGCGATCGAAGTGGTGGCTAATGATTAGGGTTTGATGATAAGGCCTGCTATCGGAACTTGATAGTGGGGAGCTTGGTTTTGTCGGACAAAGACGGTAAAGGCAAGTAGACGAGTTGGCTGGCTGTGGAAGATGAAACCAGTAGTGTCGAGTATGTTTTGTTGGTGGGATTCTATAAATGTTTTTGTGGTTGCCTACGGTTGTTTCGCATAGTTGATTGAAGTGAATGATGAAAGTGTGGTAACATGGCGTCGATGATGACGCTAGTCCCCTCGTCTATATCAGGTTAGCGCATGATAGATCAGGAATCACGTGCGATGCTTTGTTCCAGCCCAGCCATCCAGTGATCTCGAGTTTCATGTAGGTCAGGTAAAGTTTTACCACAAGAATCAACAACAACAACAACACCAATACCTTTTTTTTTCTCATAGTCCCATAGTATAATTTCTCTGAGTTGGTTGTTAGAACAAATAATATGTCAAAACAATATTCGGGACCTAACCCTTCGAAGCTTATATTACTTGCCG
This sequence comes from Botrytis deweyae, assembly GCF_014898535.1. Lineage (NCBI taxonomy): Eukaryota > Fungi > Ascomycota > Leotiomycetes > Helotiales > Sclerotiniaceae > Botrytis > Botrytis deweyae. The sequence continues at coordinate 623,559 of NW_024066214.1, forward strand.
ACCTTCCACAGTTTTCAGAAGGAGATAAAGTTCGGTTCTTAGGATGGTATGATTGATATCCCCCCTATTAACTCCTCTTTCCTTTCAACAAAAACTTCATTTTCTACAATGTATATTAGTAATCCCTCCTTTCTCTTATCCGAAAAAAACAGACATTCTCTGTCAGATCTTAGCTACTCACCAGTTCTAAGGAGAGTTCCCCAAGTACTCGACAGAGCAATTTGTAAAGGTTTATAATTCAAATAGAGTTAGACTAACATTGCACTTATATAGTGTGATAAGTTATAACAGAGGCTCTGCTGTTCTTACTTTGGAACACAACTTTCCCATTGGCAATGGGATCAAAGCCTCTGTCAATGTTCAACTTCTGCTGAATAGCTTAACCCAACATGAAACCCGGGTTGGCGAGTGGGTCAATGTTGTGGGTTATGTAGCAGACACAGACGAACCACAAGATATCAAAACTCTTAAATTAGGGACTGATATTGCTATTCAAGCAATTGCCTTGTGGTCATCTGGTCCTATACAACTCGATGCATATGAAAGAAGTCTTAGGCCTTGATATTGGACACATAAGACCTTCAAAGTTGCAATACGTGTTGCAGAAATGAACTGTTCAAGTTTGTTTGAAACTCGAGCCAAATATGAGGATCCTCACAAGCCATCCCGAAGCTGAGTGAAAACCGCACTCTTTCCAGATATCGCAATCTTTTCCTGAAAAGCTTAACATAGTCTCCATATACAGAGTCTTTGTATTCCATTGCATGCAATCACTATGCCGGCGATATCTCTGGCAATGACATAGTGGTTTTGACATTGGGGGCCGCGCTAACTTTCGTTCCTACGAGCCGATTCAGATCAAAGTTCTTGGGTCTTATAGATCAGTCGGAGCCCTAGAGGAACATGAGTAAACAGACGGCATCGAGTAGTACCCAAATCCCATGTGGTCAAGGTTGGTTTTGAGTTCAGTTTGTGTTGAGGTCAAAAGGCTTCATTAAGTCGGTCTTGAGAATTTGCTCCTCTCATAATTAAGAAATGATTAAGTTCCAATACCAGATGGAACACTAATTGTTGTCTTGGGACGATTGGAAAGTCTATATTGTCAATACAATTACTACAAAATTTATGTCGCCAAAGTCCGGTAAATTCAGTGCAAGGATAAAGAGCTGCAACTACATGTAATGCCTCGCTTCGTTCTTGGCTGCAGATCAACTCAGCCTAACATGCTATTCGATCGCATTTAAAATGCAGCCTCACCTCAACCTAGATGTCCGGGATTGTGAGGCTTTAAACGGGTCCTAATGTCGGCTGCATCAAATACGACTAAGACTAGTGGTATAGCTAACGATTATGATTCGAGCGGTAGACATGGCGAAAACAGTCACAGGACCTTTGATCGCCTCCATAGAGGGAATGGCACTTTTGGTTTGCATTGTCAAAAAAATCACAATTGGCAAGAATGGCTTCTAGATACTGACATCTGTTCCCGACATTTACATCTCGAGAAAAATTGTGCCAACATATGAATTTTCCTATACTGGAACAATGGCAGATATGTAGAAGGATATGCATATTATACGCAAACAAACACACCTCCAAAAGATGCGAAGGCTACATAAGAAACCAGGATATCAACAGCAACAATAAGATGTATGCAAGCTCTATGCATTTTTACTTCCGCAACAGTTCAGTATCCTTGCCCTGTGGCAGACTTCGAGCCCTTTTGTTCTATGAAAGAAGAACGATGCCACGCTCTTTAGCTCTCGCTGAAATATCCATGCGCAAGATACTTGCATCGTTAGGATCATTTTCGTCCTCTTTCAAGCCTAGGCCATTCGAATTTCAAGAACTCTTATGATCCGGCCGATGGGACCTTGAGGAACGGGGCTTTGAGCCTCTTGAAATTATGACTGGTTGGTGCAGAGGCCGCTTTAGTTGCTTGTCTGACTCTTTCTTGGCTCGAGCCGCTGCCTGCTTCTCCCAGAGCTCCTTCGACTTGATACAGATATCGTCTATCTGTTCCTATATATCAAATTAATCGAGACTCTCAGACGGTCTTTTGTACATAATGGTGCTCACATCTGTTAAGCACTCTCCTGGTGTGCTAATCAGATATCCGTCTTCTCCCTATGTACCCCGTGAGCATGATTATTTGGCAGCTGAAATTGTCATCACGTACGTCTCATGTATATGGCCTCAGCGTGGATTCTGGTCCCAGATAGTATTGGATCTCCTTGGTGATGACTCTCTTGTTGATATCAAAATTGGGTATCCAGTATCGATTAAGTTGAGAAGACATTGCACTTGGCGATGGAATCACAGGAAGATGGGTGAGAAGCAAGAGGATTAAGGGGGTATGGACTGGTTATGTATCACCATATACACTCGTCTATGACATCCTTTTGTATGGATGTTCGGGCATTTTATAAGAGCCTTGTTACGAATAAGGAGGTGGCAGTAGACATCAGGAGCTATCAACGCCCCTCATTTAACGTCTTATTGAAATCGGACGATTTTGTGGATTTATAAACTGTTGCTAAGTCGACTAGCTGAATCAAATATCGCAGCAACCTTACACGTATCTGCAGAGAGGTCTGCATACAATATAACATTCCGGGCAATAGTGGTGTTTGGAAGCCAATATCTTAATCGCCTTGTTGAGGCGGACTGGCGAGCTTGTCTTCTCACACCCCATTGGTTCCAGCATACTCCCTAGTAATCATAAGATACTAAAGGGTACTAACCGTGAAAATGAAATGCAACGCTATAAACCGCCTCCGATGCGTATTTCTCGTGGCATTCCATTGCTGGAATATGAGGTTAATTACATTGCAGCAAGAATACAGTCGTGTTACGAAGAACTGCAGTAGGAAGATTTCATGCAAAAACAATATCACGAGGACATCAATCAAATTCTACGAAATGCTTCTCAAAATTTCCACATGCAACCTAAGTTATTTGGCTGATAAAGTGGGGATCCATCGAAGATCCAGATTTAGTTTGGTGTTTCTTGAATTTTGATCTTGGGATTCAAAGCGGATTGTTGGATTTAGAGTGATCAAGAAGCATACCTGTTTCAAGAAAGTCGACGAAGATAGGATTATATCTGCAGATCGCTGATCATAATCTAATTCTCGGGGGGCTTTCTTTCTCTTATCGCAGATCCGCTAACTATCACTCAAGCCCGAGAATTTGCGAAGAAGATTGTCTCGCCTTGTATGGGTAGCGTGTTCCAAATGGAGAATGAATCCTTCCATCCTTCACACTTCACAGTTTCCCCGATTACTTGGCCAATATAGATATGCATCCTTTCTTTGTCCTTCTCTACCGAAGTTGGTGTTTCGTGGCCATTGGAAACTGATCATCTAATTCCTTCCTTTATTTTTGAATGCCAGCTCAACATTCCATATTCTTATTTGATGTCCCATACCTGCTGGCTTATTTGGGACTTTAAAACACCCAATACACCATATGATCAGGCCTGAGCAATGTAGTTTGGGCGAAGTTGACTGGATCTTGTAGTCTATGAAGGGAACATTCTTTTCTATTCGCCTATCCAAAGAAACATCAGAAGCTCAGGATAGATATCATATTTGTCAGAAGTATTTGACAACTGATCAACCCAAAGTTCGTGGGGGTTCGATGACATTTTCGAAGCTTTCTCCGCGCAGTACAGAGAGAGAGGAGACAGTTACTCGCAACTTGTGAACTGTCAACACCATCCAATTCATGTGATGAAGTGCCTCCTATTGGCCTTCTGTCTTTTGCAAAAACTATCATCCAGAGCCTTATTCCACTGGTACCATTAAGAGCGACTTACATCTCTTGGCTATACTTGAAAATCGTGGAAATGTTTGCCCGGCCATGAGAGCATGAATTTCTCTGATCATTCTACTCGAGATACCTCAATGCCAGTTTTCACAAATAAATTTTGATTACACACAGTGATTCGTGATACGTCTGACCGGATCCGAGTATCCAATAGATGTCTTCAGATTCTTTCTGTCTCAGCTATTACTGAACTTAGAACTTGCGTTGTCCTCAGATGTTTTGATCGTTGGGTCTGAGTCGACCCTTTCTTTTGCATGTCGTCGTATCGAATTTCCTCCCTTCCGCGCGGCCACGCGGATAATTAACGACCGGACCGGTCGTCCCCAACACCACGGTAACTCTCGGCCATGCATGTGTGATCCGGCTTCCGGGGTTTGTGTCTGACCCTGCAGAAATTTTCTGCGCCTGATAATTATGCGGTGGAGTTACACCCATGAAGAGCTGTTTCTTGGTGGAACGCGAGATACTTCGCGGCATCTAATCAATTTTTGGCCCCCAAATATGGGTGTACCATGAAGATAGAGTGGAAATATACAAGAGCACGGAAAACGATACTAGCCTTGCGAAATCAAAATCACGTAAGAGAAGAGATTGTCTCGTTACATATTTCAAAGTCTTGTGTGTAGATAGCGATAATCGGGTTCCAGGAGCTAGCTTTGGAGCAGTGTTGGTAGTTTTAATCAGATGAGCATTTGAAATGACTACGAGATTGAGCATCAAGTCGGGTGATTACTCAGAAACCATCATTGGCTGATTGGTTGTCAGGCTATTTGAACAGTTTATTGATCAAGGATATTTGGCTAAAAAGCGGTGATGCAGTTGGCTCTAATATAAAACTATGCTGTCCATTTCGATGGCGCCCGTTTCGAAGCGCTGCAATCAGCAAAGTCAATGGCGGCTCGTCATGCAGCAACCACGACATCAATGCACTCACCGACATGAAACAAAACACGATATGATTGCCATGCCAAGGATTTCCGTTCATCCGATCTCATTCAAAGTATTGTTGCATCGAGGCCATTTGACAAGTGACTGAACAACCGATAGAGAATAGATATGCAGGGTATATAAAGCAGCTAAATCCCATTCATCTTCAAGGGCAATCATCCGTCCCACAATGTAAAAATCCTGTCACATGTTATTTATCGAAAGTTGTACATATTCATTTCACATCTTTCTGTACATACTGCAGATATGTAAATGTATCTATGCAATCAAAAGCCAACCCAGCACGCATGCACTATATCTACCGGCCTATGCGTAGCTTTTAATGCACAGGAAATCTGTTCTTTGTATCTGATGGTATCACAAACATGTATATACAGCCATTAAAGAAATCAAATATAACACAGAATCATAATCCAAAGAGTATACCACAACACTAGATGCAAAGTCTAATATACAGTTCTTCTCCCACTGGTACGGAAAGTCTGCCGTCTCGCATAAGAAACGGCATTGACGCATGTATATGCAGGGTCGGTACTCTGATCTCGGAGCGTACGAGATGGAATGATATGAGGCGGAATGAGGTGAGATGAGGTAAGATATCGGGTCGGGTCGGAAGAGGTAGGGAAACATAGGAGGAAAAGGATAAGCGTAGGGCGGAGAAGCAGGGTAAAGGGGGACGGACTTTTTTGATTCAGGAACAAAGATGTTGATGAAATGGTATATATGGATTGGGTTGGTTTGTTGTGCTTAGTGACGATGCTGATACATATCTGTAATGAGAATGCAATATTCTTACCTTTCTACCAATGACATGGTTGCGGGTTGTAGAGATATGTAGAATGAATGTGTAGCTCCTCGAAAGTGGATAGGATATTCCGACTCAAATGCTTCGATGAACGTTCTGTGAAGGGTAAAACAAGGTAAAAGCTGAATCTTAAGCAAACGTGATCTATACGCACACATCAAAACAGCACATCAAGAGATCTATGGGATAGAGCATGCAACTGGTGTTCGTCCCATGCGCGATGTGATATATGTCATACCATCATATCATCGAGGTCCTTTCCATATGTAGGTACCTAGCAAACTCGCCGTTCAGAGATTGTATACACTCACGCTATCAACAACCATTCCCGCTCTTTCCGCATAGCAAGAGGAACAGATATTCAAACTCCTATCTACAAACACCTCGATATTGCTTATCCTCTACACCTCTTACCAATTGCCATGTACTCCCTCAATCTATAAATCTCACTACACAGGATTCATTCATCCCATACATCTCATCCCAAGACAAGGCAACTCAAACCCCTATAGTTTCTCTCCTGCTATATATGAACATACACATCTTGCAGCATCTTAAGGAGTATCAATCCTTAAATTCTCCTTTCTAGCTTTTTTCACAAACCTCCAATTCGACTTCACATCTTGAAGTTAAAGTCAAAGTGCGTAGCGCTTATACATTTCCTATACATTTCTTATACTATCCCATCCCCCTCCACTCTACTTCCCATCCCAATTTCAACATCATACAATCCAATCCAATCCAATCAAAAAGTTTCCACTCAAAAGATCATCTCTTCCACCATCCCATCCCATCCCATCCCATCCCACCAACTCCCACCCCAAAAACCCAAACCCAAACCCATCAATCAATCATCTTATGATCCCACCATTGACCCTCCCATCAACCCATATCCACTCTATCCAAATCCCTCTCCCATATCTAAATATTACAGAGTAGATATTCTACATCATCTAACCCATTGCGATCTCATCCTCTCTCTTCTCACCAAGTATCAATCTATCCCATCCCATTCTCCCCTCATGCCTCTCCTCATCCTCTGATCATGTCCCCCAAAACATCCTAATCCACTTTCTCATTATTAACAAACTCATCCTTCCTATTCTATGAGAAAAAAACATACTATGATTGATATCCACAACGAAGGCCCAAAGCAGTGAGAGGTAAACATTTAGTCTCAAATAGTAGGTAGGTATGCAGCCATCATACATGTTCCGAACGATGAAGGGTATAAAGGGCCGACAGTAAGACGTACTCAGAAAACAGATATAGAAATTCGCACTCACAAATCATTGTAATCTCCCCATGATCATTCAAAAATCATCACACATAAAAAATCACATGCTCACATCCCAGACAATTCTTAGGGTCTTAAAACCCATGAAACTTAACAAACACATTCCTATTGACTCATATGTACATATTTCATTCCATCACGTCCCTGCTTCTTCTCTTCCCCATTCGCGAATGTGTACCGGTAATGTCTCCATATTAAAATACCCGCTAGACCTCGAGAAAATATTCTCCAATTTCCCTCTCATCGTCTGGGTCATCGACCCAACAAACAAGGCAAGAAATCAAAAGAATCACCAAAGTCAACGCTTTGCCCCAATCCGGAGCTAGATGCCACCCGATCAAGTTACGTCTTATACCCAAAACCGACACCTGAAAGCCCGAGTAAAGAGCCAAAAGAGGCATTCGATACTATCTGTTCATAAAAGAACAACCAAATCGACATGATAAAGAAAACTAAACAAAATTCAAATACGCCATCCCTTATGCTTGTGGTCAAGCTCCAAGTTCCCATTCCCAAAAAGAAAAGAACCACCGCTGCTATGCAGGATTGAGTATGCTTGAGTATACTAATCATCTCGCGGATGGGATATCTATAAGAACGCCTACTCTTTCCCTAATACATTCACTAAGCATATGCCCTGCATCACTTCGTATAACGTTAATGCCCAGACCCACGCCCACGCCCATGCCAATGCCCAATCCCAATGCCAAGTCTGGCCAAATCCATTTCAAATCAACGAAAGCGACAAAGACCCAAGTTGTCCCGTTGCTCCCAACACCGCATTAAAAATTGAAATTAACCCTTTCCTCTCGTATAATCATCATGTGCTAATGCAATGGAATAAAAACTTTTAAAGTTCAAATATATACTCCGTATGTGAGCGTGCGTGCCCAATTGAGTGGAATCGAAATAACTGATTTTTATCAGATACTCACTCTATACCTGAATGAAATGTTACGTAATGTGACATGTCTCATCAACTGGAGATTGGTGGATGAGGGAAACTTCGCACGAAACCCGCCTCTGTCAAAGTTTCACCGGCTTTGAGCCCATGATTTGTTCCACTCTGACTTGTTCCATGCCGATTGGTTCCAATTTGAGTTGTTCCGCTCTGATTAGTTCCCTTCTCGTTTGTTCCATTTTGATCAACAGGCTGTGCAATGGTTTGATTGACTATGCTTGCGACAGGTGGCGTGGTACCACTAATTTTGTTGTTGCCCGAAACAGCAGTTTGTGGTGGTGGATTTGAGGGATTAGACGGCACAGAAGAGGACGAGGCTGTATTTGGTCTGGAAGGTGTAGGAGCAGATCCTGAATTGCTTCTTTGCAGGACTGGTGTCATCAATGGTGGTCTAGGTACAGAAGAGTTACTAGATTGATTTTGATGGGTTCCAAAAAACGATGGTCGCATGATCGTTTGTTTTGGAAGGTCTGCCCCAATGGGTTTTCCAGGTTGTTGAGCCATGTTGCCTTGAGGTTTGTTCTGATTAATCGGCGGCTGGGGAACCTGTTGCGGTACAGCAGGTTGTGGTTGAGCATGATTTTGGTTGGCAGGAGGTGCACGAGGAACAGGGGGCAACTTAAGAATATTGAGAACACCATTGATAAGTTTCATCTCATGTTCAGTACTATCAAGAGAACGATCTTCTTCGGTGCCATCATAGACTCGATTTATGGCCTTGTCAACAATTGCCTCGGCATCATTTGGAGCTCGTTTTCGGATCAAGTTGGCAACATGGTTACGATAAGCAGTTATGGCAGCGACCAGGTTAGGAGGAATGACTCTTTTTTGAGGAGTCGTGGCTGGTACAGCTCCGTGCGCAACTTGTGGTGCAGCATGAGCAGCTGTCTGGGTCTGGTGACCAGTTGGTGGTTGTGGTTGCTGTGATTGCACTGGTGCTTGGTTCGTTTTAGGTGGCTGCGGTGGTTGATAGTGAGGCTGTTGAGGCTGTGGATATGGGTGTTGATGTTGTGAATTTTGCGGATGCGGATGCTGTTGATGTTGAGGCTGTTGTTGTTGGACCTGTTGATGTTGGACCTGTTGTTGTTGGACCTGTTGATTTTGAGACTGTTGTTGTTGGACCTGTTGATTTTGAGACTGTTGAGGTTGAGGTTGCTGTTGCGAAGTTTGCTGTGGAGGTTGCTGTTGAGTGCCTTGAGATTGTGTTCCAGCGGCAGGTGGCTTCGGAGCATAGGGGGAACTATAAGAAGCAGGCGCAGAAGGTACCAATTGAGGTGCCATTGGAGGGATGAAAGGTGGCTGAATGACTTGAGGTGGATGATAACCCTGAGGAGGATAAGGAGAATAGTGAGCATTTGGGCCCATGTAAGGCTGGCCTGGTTGATATTGTTGATACTCCCCTTGTGCATGTGGGTTCATCTGATTGTGATATAAATTGGGATTCAACATATATCCAGGCGGAGGCTGACCGTAACCAGAAACTGGTGGGCCAGCTTGATATATTGGTTGGTTTCCACCTGCAACTGGAGGTGAGGGTGCTCTCTTCTTCTTCTCCTTTAGATAACTGGAACCGGGTTTCAGAGTCCAAGCCCAGCCTTTACCAGCACGTTTAGTACGTTCAAAACATTCATGCTGTCCTAAATTATGCCTCACACTGCTTTGCCACCCCTTTGATTCTTGAAAGGCGTAATACGGATATTGGACCTCCATCTCGTTATAGATTTGTGGAAGACACAAAGGCTGCTCTGCTTCCTGTAGAAGCTCAAAAATGACCTGAAGATAATTCTTTGGTGGCCTTGAAAGTTGATCCGCAGTAAAGTCCTCTCTTTTGTGTGTAACTTCTTTCAAAACATAAGCAACCTTTCTGGAGCTTCCGTTTTTGGCTTGTATGCAATTGCCATCATCATCAAATCTGTCCTCATCACCCTCCTCAGGGGTCTTAGGGCCTGATTGTCTCTTGGTATATTTGCGTTTTTGTCGTGGTGGTCCTTCTTCCGTAACATCTGGTCGTGGATGCTTTCTTGGTCTACCAACTTTGTTTTTACCAGGTACAGTTTTCGAGGCTGTTGCTTGATTTTGTTCTTCAACCCTCTGCTCTTCTTGAGCCCGTTCTTCTTCTTGAATCCTCTCTCTTTCCAGGGCTTCCTTCTTAGCAATTTGTTGTTCACGTTTGGACATGACACCATTCTTAGGCGGGCGTCCTGGTCCACGTTTCTTTGTAGGTTGTGGGCTACTGTCCGTTGAGTTGTCAACAGGGGATTCTGCTTCCTCGGCGTCTTTTTCTTCGTCAATCGCCACTCCTAAGGGGTACAAAGGATCGAGATCCTCCACTCTGTCAACTTCGTTGTCAGGAACTTCGTCCACCCCGAAATCGTTTTCATTATCTGAAGAGCATTCGCTATCGGTAGACCTCTGATCACCAGCTCGTGGTGCATCATCAAAACTGAGACTCATCTCTTTCCCTCCTTCCGAATAGGTTGTTGTCGCAGTAGCAGTCGCCTCTTCTTCGGGTTCTTCATGATACTGGAACCCTGTGTCATCGATTACGACATCTGGTAACAGAAATCTAAAGAAAACAAACCCCATTTGCAATTTGCTACCACTCACTAATGGTGCTATCTGCTTGGGCTCGAAGTATATATCGTCCACGAAACCTCCATTTCTACCAAGGAATTCTACTTTGAAACTATCTTGATGGTCATCATAAAATATTTTAACGTGTTCTCTGGATATAGCTTTGAAGCCCGCTACACCTTTGTTGAATGGAGGATGTACATGGAGGACAGGACAACTATGCGGATCGGGGTTTTGAAGTGACATGTTTCCATTTGCAGGAGGCAGAAGTGATCCAGCAGTAGCACTGTTCCCACTGATAGATCTTGAGCCCTTATTCTTCTTCCCCTTGCGACTTCGCCTGTCTGCCAATTTTACCCAAGGATCCATGATACCACCAGTATGACTTTCGATCTGCATGGTTGGTTTAAACGAGGAGAATTCTGATGTATTCATTGCCTCATGCTCCTTCTCATATCTTCTCATATTGTTATACCCATTTTGATCACGACCTATGATCAATTCATGTGTAGTCATATAAAAGTCCGAATCATCAAAAGCTAGCTTTGCATAACCATCCAACTGCACTCCTGGGTCTATCAAAGGTTGTCGATTATAAAAGTCCGGGTTGGGCGCAACGTTTGGAAAGTCCATAGTTTGGTCGTAGGCCCATACGTTGCCATCCAAATTCATATCCGCTCCATATATGTTCGCAGGATCTACAAGTACATTTGTCGTGTTATAAGAAGGAAAGGAGGCAAGGGGTCCAATATTTGACGATTGTAGTTGTTCCTGAGTGGGTTGGACTGTTGATTCCGGACCAGCTTGTCCAAAAATTTCGGGGTTGGTATCGTTGGCCTCTTTTTTATGCGACTCCTGTTTAATTGTCGCATTACTCATCTCCATTGCGGAATCGATTGGCACTGTGGATTGTGCGGAAATGTTGTTCTCAGTATGGTTTTCCGATCCTGTATATCCCGTTTCATTCGTAGTATTGAGTGCCTCTTCTGGAGTGCTTGACTTCTTGATCTCGGGAAGGAGACTTGCTGTCGATGGTTGGGCTGAATTCGAAGGAAGAGTTGTATCCATTGCAGCGGCAACAGACTTGTCTTGTTCTGCAAAGACGGGGCTGTTATTATCGTGAGAAGGTTTGGGGTATGTGAACATCTCGATGTGATCAGAGTCGAAGTGAATGCCTGTAGACATTAATGCAACGGGCGCGACAGGTTGAGGAACGGCCTCTGCCATCTGTGATGAAGTCATCGCTGCTAAAAACAACTCGTTCACCTTCTTAATGTGAAGTGTGAAGGCGATATGTCATGCAGGTAGGGTGTTGTTGCGGTATGGTTGCGAAAGATTCGCAGGTTGCGAGGGTGCGAAGATGTCGATTTTCGACGTCAGAATTGATGCGGAAAGGAAGGAAGGGGAGTACATCGGGATTTATTTTTCGATAGAGGGTCCGGATAAGACCACGTGACTGTAATGATTAGGTAAAGTTTATCGAATGGCGTTACTTGATTAGCTGTAGGTAAAAGTTAATGTTCTTTCTACCGGTCTAGTAGGTGGGTATCTATCAAATTTACAAGTTATCGAGGTCTATCTAAACAACTAAGCAGTATCTAAGCAGTATCTAACGAGTATCTAACCAGTATCTAAGCCGTACCCAGTCAGTATCGGTATCAGCTATCAAGAATCTCTCTTCAATTTTCCCTCGAACCATTCCACTCCCACTCCACTTTTGGAGGAGAAAGAGAATCTACCGTAGCGTGTATGGACTCACTCACACTTTCTCTGTTGATCATGCATGGGCAATTGGATGAATGGCTGCAGATGTTTCCAACTCTCCACCTATTCTTTGATAGATGACTCCAAGTTTCATTCTATTTGCCTAATAGGGTACTTAAGGTAGGTCCATAGGTAGCCCAGAGTCATCGAGTAGATGTAATCTACCTATCAGGGAAAACAGATGATCGTCAACTCTTATTATTCATCTCTTAGGTGTCCCCAACCTTGGAATTGCATACGGTGGACTCCATACTAGCTACTTGGTATATACCTACCTACCTCATAGTATAGATCTAGATAGTCACGCTTACCTAGGTAATAGTGATCTTCTTCAAAAATGTTCATATGTATTTGAAATGGAGTCTATCCCATTATCACATTCACATTGGAAATCCCCATCTATCTACTGTACATCTCTCGCTTCTCTCGCTTCTCCATACTCGAGTACAGCCAAAAAGAAAGGCAAATCCTCTTATCAACCTTGAAACATATCCCCAGATGAAACACTTCCATCCCCAGACATTCAGATGAAATAGATGAATCAGACCGATCTAATGCCCTGTGCTCTCTCTCCTCAACCAATGAAAACCCTTCCGAACTGACACCGGTTGATGTAAAACATTGTAGAAAATAGAGTGGTAGGTAGATCACTACGTCAGCATGAACAGCTAATAATAAATTTAGTAATATAATTCACCAAACCTCTCTTTGATCTAACCATACCATAAATACCATACATACTACTTTCTATTGTAGGCACCTACGTATTGGTAGGTAAAATGCGATGAATTTTTACTTTCATCAAGCTTGGAAAGTGTTTCTGAGCTCTAATAGCCAAGACATTCAATCTTCCTTCAGCTATACCCAGTAAGTACTAATAACATCCATAGTATCCATCTAGTCAATGCAAATCCCATCATCTTTCTTTCCCATCTTCTCATCCATTCTTTTCATCTCCTCTCCTCCTGTAGATTGATGACATTCTATGGCATTCTGCACAATTCCCATCTCTTTCCATCCATATTAGATAATACCCATCAATTGATCCATCCATTCTCCCGAATCAGAATCGCCTCAAACTTTCACATCTTAGCTCAAGTTCATCATCACACCTCAACCTATCGCTTTCCCTCCCTCCAATTCCCCATCAATCCAAACTCATCCTAACCCCAAAAATGTGCGACTTCGGAATTCCATTTGTCTGCATCCAATGTGGTACCGATCAAAATCCATGTCATGTTAAGGTAGTCGGTCCCACACTTGGATTCGGAGTTGGAGTACTCAGCGCTGTGAGTATGACCAGTCCCCCCTCCTCCTCATTCCGCACTAGCAACGGTTTTATGAGCTACAAGTCTCCCAGATACAGCCAGCCCTGCCACCGCTCCAAGGTCGCTTTCAACTGACAAATGCAATAGCTAGTATGTTGGCCAGCCTCGCTCTTCGTCGGCTGCTGCGCTACGGAAGTGGGTAAAAAGTAGGTTCTCATCTTTTGATTCTCCCTCTCCTATCTATCACTCATCTATCACATCACAAGCCAATGTCAGAGTGATGACAACTAACGATAGTGCACAAATCAGAATGTTAGGAGCACCTGTGGATATCAACGGACAGGTCTCAAACGCGATACCGTTTTAATGTATATTTGTATTTGGAGACAGCTACAGTGCGTCGATGTGATGAAGTAAAGTTAGGATTTGGATACGTGTGCATGGAGAGAAGAAAATAGAAGAGAAGGATGTTACAATGATACCTGGAAAGATGGGCGGTGGAGAAGAATGCAATTGGGCGAATGATCTGATCTGATCTGGTATGGCATGATGCGTATATATAATGAGTGTGCGGCAGTGAGAGAGGAACATGAAATGATTCAACAATGGAGATTGCACTTCCAATAACGCGCCCAAAATGCTCTCACACCCAACCCCCATAGGGTCATAAAATCAACCTTCATCTTCCCACGCGTCATAAGCTCCAGCGTCTGAATAATAACGCGTATACAGAACCATACAAGACACAACACAGCATAGTTAGGATTACAATCAATCCCCTATGTCATTTACCATAAACCACCAATTACAATATCATCTAGCTATCGTAGGTATCTAGAATTTCATCTCTGCGATCCACAACCCACAACCCACTTACCATAACACATCCGCCCTGCAATCATCTCATTTCAAACCATCCCTAGCGTTCCCAATACACACTATCTAGTGATCGAGGTCCTCGCCTTCCTCTTCCATTACACATTTCCCATCTACATATCTCCACATCTCCAGATATTCAACATCCATCCATCCATCCATTCACCAACCCAGCGCATCCGATTCTTCTCAAAGCACAAGAACAAGAACAAACTCAGCAAATTGTGAAATCAAATCCGAAACTAGATTGTGAAGTATAGATTATATGGCCCCGGGGACCTTGGGTAGCAAAAAAAAGAAATCAAGTACATCCATAGCTTTATCTTACATTACGCGTAGAGGTGGGTAGGTATCGAGTATCTAGTACCTATCCAGACCCATTATCTTTCTATTTCCGTAACGAAATAGTCAAAATAACCAGTGCATTCATTATCTACAGCGTACGCGTACCGATGTACTCTATGAACATATCTACGTACCTAGGTAGACGAGTTACTATTACCTGAGTTACTATTACCTACCTACCTACCTACCTACCTACCTACCTACCTACCTACACAACAGCATAAGAAACCCCGTTAACCTATGTATCCCCTTGCCAGCGTATCTATCCCCTTCAGCTCCGGATTTTCCATACCAAGCCAAAGTCTCAAGATGCATCCATCTATCGTTGTAAAATCATTGGATTGTCAAATGTGTACATGCATAATACACATACGGAACGATAGACGATCACTTCAAAAAAACTATTTACATACTATCAACAATAACCGAGAACGAGTCATTGTGAAGAAGTTCAGTTGGATGTGTACATATAATTAATCCTATTTAGACGATATTGCTACGACTCGCTATGTTGTACTTGTTATTTCCCAGAGGACATTGGTGTATATGTGTGTATCTGTTTATACAGATCGTCAAGGTAGACCGTTTAAGTATTGGATGTGAGAATGAAAATGAAGAGATGTATGAACGAGGTATTCGTACACAACTTAATGTTAGTAGTCGACTACATGGTGTATAGAAGTGAGCGATTTCGCTTTGACACTCGACGTTTGGATCTTCCTTAAGAGAGGATGCAAGTAAAATAACAATAATGCTGTGAGTCGACAAGGCCTTGATCGGAACTGAAGGAGGAACCCGGAAAGACATGCTCACACGTAATCAAGCCTCTTTCTGTCGACATATAATGATCAAGGCGAAGATAAAATATAACACAACCTACCTTGTTTCTGACAAGGTAAACGTCAAAAACCCCTAGAATTAGTACACATCACAAATAGACTTACCATCTTATCACAAAACAGTGTGCTCTGAGGCACAAGATTCGTATCTTCTCAAAAACTTTGTCAGCATTGCAATAAAATCTAAGTACAATATAGGAGTCTGCACCTTTGCACCATGATAGATATCCTCAGTCCCCGCTCGAACTGATCTGATCAAGCCAATCTCACACCAGCTTGTCTGTTCTTCTTCAACTGTTGTGCTGCTGCTCCCGTCATACCACCAATTTGACTTCCATCTAGTGAACTCTGCGCTTCCCTTCGTTTCTCATCTTCGATCTTCTTCAATAATTTCTCCGTCTTCTGTTTTCCACTGCCCTTACCATGGAACTGATGTGACAAATGTTTGAAAGCCTCTTTCTGGTTCATATTTCTTCCGTATTCATCGACATATTTGAGCTCCACGTTAGGCTTGTATTCCTTGTTAAAATGCTCAGCGAGTTGCCTCGATTCTTGTTGGTCTCGCATCGTATTCTGTTGCCTGGCATGTTCTTCTCTATCACGAGCAGACATTCGATCCAAGCGACCTGTGGTACGATCTCTTTCTCTTTGAGCTTTCGCTCTTCTCTCTGCTTCTGCCTCGCGTCTTTGTTTTTCCGCGAGAAACATTTGCTTCTCTCTGAAGATTGTGGCCACATCACCAGACTCTGAAGTCTTCAGAATACCTCTTTCTCTCAAGAGTTTCAAAGTAGAGCCCAAACCCTTTTCGAGAGTGGCTTCCTCTTCCAATCCATTATTGGCAATGGCATCCTTGGTTTCTTCTTCACGCTTGATCCGAGCGAGTCTATCTTCATCATCCTCGATATTTGCGTACGATTCATTCATTTGGACATCTCCATCATCATCAGAATCGGCGCCCATGGAAGTAACGGCGTCTGGTCGAGATACAGATCTTTTCTTGGGCTCTGGTGCAACTGGCTTTTGAAGGTTCGCAACAAATTCCGAAGTTTCATCAATAACTAATCCCGAATCATTACCTTCCTCATTATCTGCTGGAGTTGCTGATGCTTCATCTCTTAATCGTTGAGCGAACTCTTCTGGTCGTAACTTTTGGCGTTTCTTCAGTGCATTTCTTCGTTGGGTAGCAAGTAAAGCTTGTAAATCGTCATCATCAACAAAGGACACGTCCTCGAAAGTTCGCTTTTTGACAATCGGCTTGGTGCCTTGATCAACATCCATTGCATCAGCATTGTCTCCGTTGGATGCAGCTGGTTCAGGTTCTGGAAACACGTCGTCTTCATCCACTACCTTTTGTCGCGTTGACTTAGCCTTCTTCTTCTTGGGTTTTCTAACCTTGATGTCTGAAATGTCAAGATAATCGGATTTCGGTTCATCGTCTTCTAAATGAAATATTAGCGACTGTACTGTTTAGAACTTCAAGTAGTCGGGGTCCTAAAACTTACTCAAAATATCGAGGCTGAAGGTTTTGGCTTTTGATTTCGAGGTAGAGGCAGAATTTACTGTTGCGGCTTCAGTGGTGCTACCCATGCCATCCAAAGTAAACCTCTTTCCTCTCTTGCCATCAATCTCCTCATCATACTGGGCTAGAATCTTTCTATCACCAGAATCATCATCGTCATTCGGGTTGTACACGGGCTTCTTCTTTTTTAGTTCCAACTTGTCAGACAACTTTTCACGCTCGCGCAAATCTAAATTCTCTAACTCATCTCCCTCTTCCTCGTTTTCATCGATGGTGGTATCCTTTAATGTGAGAACTTGATCCTCTCCTTCAACAAATGTATCTAGTTCATGACCGACTCTAACGCCTGCAAGATCTTTGGCTGTATATTCGGCGGCTGCAGCAGCTTCTGCCTCGGCAAGTTCCTGTTCCTTCTTTCTGGCTTTTTCGATCTCCTTCTGTCGTTTCTTTTGTTTCATCAACCATGCTTTGGCATCCAAATCGCCATCATCGTCGGCTTCTCCCAGACCTTTGCCTTCGAGTTTCGCAAATCGTTTGGCTGTATCTCGCGCTCTCTTGATGGCTTCCGCTTTAGCCTCCCTTTTTCTTTTGGTTTCTTCAGCTTCTTGCAGTTTTCGATAATTGTCATAGCCTTCAGCCTGTCGTGATTCTAATGTACTGCCAGCATCCTCTACTGGTGCAGATGGAGCCTGTTTAAAAATTGGACCTGCAGCTCCTGGCACTGCTAAAGGCTTCATTCCAAGTGAAGCTCGAATACGATTCGTCTCCTCAATAGATATAGCGTCCGCCATTTTGATATAACGTGATGTGGGATGTCGAAGAAATTGATTAATGATTATTGTATCGAGTTTCGCGACATTAATAAAGTTGAAGTTGGTATGTGAGGCTGACAGATAAATTAACCCTAACCTAATGTATACTAGTGTGATCCCAAAGTCACGCTAAATTAGCGCCATAGATTCGCTACAAAAGTTTTTCATTGCGCAAAAAGTTTTTGATTTTCTTCTTACAAAAACACCAGATTTGTGTCCAGCGTCCCTTTACCAGAACTGCTTGTCAGCGATGGTTTAAGGTTGTATGCTGAGGCAGTTCGATCGTCTATGGAGCCATCAACCTACCAAGGTAATTTATGATGTCAATATCCGATCGACAAATCTCAGAATGATCGGTCCTTATGAAACCTGAGTCGCTTCGGCTGATTCGGTGGATGAGTGTACTGAAGACGTCAGATTCCAAATCTGTTTGCCTAGGCTGTTAGCCTTTGAGGTTGCGGAATAACCCTCTCGTCTACATTTCAATCTTGGGGAATTTTTATCATGAATCGGCACTTGAATGAGACCTACGACACTTATGGATTTACACGGCGATTGCGCAGATCTATGGAGGATGCATGAGTGGTGGACTATTTGCGAAGACCACGAAACGAGGCGTCATCTTCATCCGGTCGTCATTCCGCTCGAATGGAATATAATAGTACAAATGCGTATTGCGCGTCAAGTTGAGTATTATTAGGTAGACATCCACGTATTTCATAGTCTTGCTTGTGCAGAGAAAAGGCCCGATACATAATCAAATACTGAAATTCAAACTTTCTTCCATTGAGTGACATGCAACTTCTCATGCAATGCTGTGCACGCATCGGGATCATATACCGTTACGGTAGTTCTCCGCCCTACCTCGAGTACAATCTCCTACGTTGGCGCAGGAGATTCTCATGGCCGGGTTGTAATCCTCTCCAGGGCTATCCTGAAGACGGAAGCTGGACTTGGATCTGGACCTGGTTGGCTCGAGCTTGCATGATCTGTATTATGACCACAGCAATGGGCCGTCAATCATGCATGCAGAACAATATACGTACTTATTAGTATGTACCCGCAAAGCGGCCTGTCTACCTAGGTACTCAATTGACGCAAAACTTCAAGCTATGTGCCTCGGGTATCAATTACAAGGTGCATTGCTCAATCAAAGAAAACACTTGATTCTCGGGGTTCAACCTCGGTATACTTGCTAGTTTCTTTCCAGACGACCCTGTCTTGCAGGATATCTTTCCACATGGTGTTTTGTCGTCCATGGCTCGTCATTCGATCGGATAACGGATAATCCTTCGATCTTGTCTACTAGGTATGCCGCTTCCAATCGTTCAAGGACCCGATCTCTCTAGCCACCATTTGGTCCATATTAAGGAGTGGTGGAGATCTCCGCAGGATCCTCAAATGCAACTGCATACTAGGTAGGTACTTACATCGTACAGAGTACAAAGTACAAAGTATCAATGGTACGACAAATCTGCTCTTTCTTAATCTCGGCATCTATCAAGCTCGCCTACAATATCAGAAACGAACTTCAAGACCAAACCCCAACTCCAGATCATGTATATACACCTGCATTGAGGATCTGTACCAAACAATCTCCAACCTCATACCGGTAGGTACCCTCGAGGTACCGTACATCAAATGCAAAGCAGAAAAACGTGCTCAGGCGCAGCGCGGGGTTGGATTCAGGCTGTGGCTGCAGACAAGGGACGGCCCGATTAGATAGAGAATGGCTCGTGTGGGGACCCCGGACTAGCGAATACCTACCAGCGAGGACTTAACCTTATCTTGCTCGAGCCGTGGTACCTACTACTAGGTAGGTATACAATGTCATTGCTGACTGCGGGGTGGAGAATAATATGAAGTTATACACACTTCTGCGTGCCCAAATTAGTAAATACAGACTAACGCATCTCGAGCGCATGTATCGATTGAGATCTTCAAGCACATTTCAGCTGTTTTCCCTAAACGAAATGGTCGTCATCCCGTCTGTCTGAAGACTACCCAAGTACGGTTAATCATGGACTATTTGGTAGCTACATTCAATCACATCTAGACACGATCTTTCAGGGGCCACTTTTACATGCGTACCAATGAACTGAGAAAAGGGCCCTAGCTTGTCACTGTCTATTTAAGAAGAAGAAGAGAAAATCACGGAATTTAATTTATTCAACTTCAAGGTAAGCTTTTAGTACATTCGAAAATTCACAGATTGAACGGCTTAACGTTGCGCCTAAAGTATCTCAAAACGGTTCTACCTCCGTACCGCACACAACATCGTGACTGCCTCCGTACCTTGCAGCTACACAAACAAAAAGGCAAAATTCTGTCCTCTCTTGATTAGCTCATCTAATCCCTACAATACTACCTTGATTCAACTACCTGCCGCTCACACTATCCAAAAAAAATTACCCTGGAGACTTCGGATGCGTCAAGACACCTAGCATCCAAAGGCACAATTCGGTCCTACATACCTTTATCCATGACTTAGGTCTAGACGGAGAGTTCTTCTCACCAACATAAATAGCAATGGCTTCTTCATTGTTTTCCTCCCTCACCTCTCTCAACTCCATCAGCACTTTCAACAGCACTCTGGTCCTCCAAGCTGTTCAACCCATTATGCATACATTCGCTCCCCTCCTTTTGGTTGGCAGTCTTGCCCTCCAAACTATTTATGCCTTGCCTGGCCCCAGTAAAGTTGAGCAACGCGCCGAAATCCTAAAACGCTCGGTGGATTCTTTCATTGCCACCGAAAGTCCTATTGCTTTCAGAAATCTTTTATGTAATATCGGCTCAGATGGAGCTTGTGCTTCAGGGGCAGCTTCGGGGATTGTGATTGCTTCGCCTGACAAAGTGAATCCAGATTGTTAGTATTTCATGGAGTTGTTTGAATAAATGGAATTCTGATATGCAAACAGATTTTTATACTTGGACTCGAGACTCCGCATTGGTCTTCAAAGCCCTCGTTGATACATTTATCAGTAGCAGTTATTCTGCATCACTTCAACAAGAGATTGAAAATTATATCAGCTCCCAAGCTGGTCTCCAAACCGTATCAAACCCTTCAGGAGGATTATCATCCGGTGGTCTGGGCGAGCCCAAGTTCAACGCGGACAAATCGGCATTCACAGGTGAGAAAATGCGAAAACTCTCTTCTGATGGTGACTGACATGTGAACTATACAGGGTCTTGGGGAAGACCTCAACGAGATGGACCCGCTTTACGTGCTACTGCTATGATTACCTATTCAAAATGGTTGATTGCCAATGGATATACCTCCACTGTGCAAAACATTGTTTGGCCAATTATCAGAAATGATCTGTCTTATGTTACTCAATATTGTAAGTCAACGGGAAGAAAACCAAACTAGTCTCAGAATAGATGACCCTCTTTTCTTGAAGCCTTTGGCTGACTCAATCCACAGGGAACCAAACTGGCTTCGATCTCTGGGAAGAAGTTCAAGGATCAAGTTTCTTCACTGTCGCTGCTCAACATCGTGCCCTTGTTGAAGGTAGTGCATTGGCCGCCCAAATTGGTCAAAGCTGTACCTATTGTGATTCTCAGTAAGTATACATGAAAGAACATGTTTCAATACACGTGCTAATCCATTTTTTCAGAGCCCCACAAGTTCTTTGCTTCCTCCAAAGCTTTTGGAGTTCATCTTCGGGATACATCATTTCCAACATCAACCAAAACAGCGGAAGAAACGGAAAGGATGCAAATAGTATCTTGAGTTCTATTCAGACTTTTGATCCTACTGCTGCATGTGATGCCACCACATTTCAACCATGCTCAGACCGTGCTTTATCAAATCACAAAGTCGTGACTGATTCTTTCAGATCTATCTACAGCATTAATTCTGGAATTGCCGAAGGTGTTGCCGTTTCTGTTGGACGTTACCCAGAAGATTCTTACTATGGTGGCAATCCCTGGTATCTCAATACTCTTGCGGCTGCCGAACAACTATATGATGCATTGTACACGTGGAATAGAATTGGCTCCATCACAGTAACTGCTACTTCCCTCGCATTCTTCAAGGATTTCAGCTCTTCCATCACAGCCGGAACATACGCATCCTCCACATCAACCTACACCACTCTCTACAACGCCATCAAGACCTACGCTGATGGCTACGTCAACATCGTCGCAACCCACGCGCAAGCAAACGGGTCCCTCTCAGAACAATTCAACAAAGCCGGCGGCGCCCCTCTTTCAGCTTACGACCTCACCTGGTCCTACGCAGCCTTCCTCACCGCCGCCGCCCGTCGCGCAGGCGTCGTCCCATACTCATGGGGTGAACCATCCGCCTCCAGCGTCCCAGGAACTTGCTCTGCTACCTCGGCCATCGGAACCTATTCCACTGCAACTGCCACTTCTTGGCCCGCATCGCAAACCCCCAACGGCGGAGGAAGTACTCCCACAACCAGTACATCCGCCACCACCAAGACAACTTCCACCTCGACCACCACTTCTTCATGCGCAACAGCCACTTCGGTAGCTGTCACTTTCAATGAATTGGTCACTACCTCCTTTGGCCAAACGATTAAAATCTCAGGTTCCATCTCCCAATTGGGAACTTGGACACCGGCTTCAGCGATTGCGTTGAGCGCCGCAAAGTATACGGCTAGCAATCCGCTGTGGACCGTAACGGTCAATCTACCAGCCGGCACGACGGTGTCGTACAAGTTCATCAATGTGGCGAGTGATGGGACAGTTACTTGGGAGGCGGATCCAAATAGGAGTTATACGGTTCCGAAAGGTTGTGCTACGACTGCTACTGTTAGTGGGAGCTGGCAGGCGTGAGAGGATCTCTCAGATTCCGTAAAGAGATGATAGGGAGATGGTGGTAGTGGGAAAGTTTGAGACAATGAGATCCAGGAGTGGAGCTTTATGATTGTATGAATTAATTGGTTATGGTACATGAAATTGATCAGTATCATTGCATCATTGCAGTCTTATCGAACCCTAACAGCGTGTGTACATGCATGTGTGTGCGCGTGTGTTTCTCAAATAATCTCCTTTGAAATCATCCCAAGCATTTCAAGATAAGCTCCTGATTCCACAACTCTAAAGATCATCGGGTCGCTAATAGCAAGATGTACCCTTCACATGATTTGATATCATATGAAAAAAGCAATCAAGTGAAGTAGATGACAGAAACATTAGCAAATCTGCAACATCAATTAATTCCGAAAGAATCCCTCAAGATCATTTGAAAATGGCCCCCTTAAATCTCGAAGCGACAATTTTTTCCCTGGGGTGCTTCTCAAAAGTAAAAGACCCCTCTCAAGTAATCTTATGAACTTAAATTCAAACTCCTCATTCTTCCTCATCACTCGTAGCTTCAATATTCTCTTTCTTGCCCTTCTTATTCTTAACCTTTTGCGCTGCTGGCTTGACTTTTTTATTCTTGCTCTTGGACTTTTTGTCGGCTTCTGAGTCTGTTTCCACGGCTTCTTCCTCTTCTTCATCGTTGGCATCTGACTCTTCTTCTTCTTCGTCTTCCTCTACCTCTGCTTCTCCGGGACCAACGTCAATACCCTTTTTCTTAAGATTGGCGTTGATTTGGGGGATGGATTTAAGGAAGTTTTTGTATTGGTCAACTGTTAGGGAGATACCCTATTTATTTATTATTAGCTCTTAACTTCTTTTTCTATTTGTCTACTCTGAAGATTGTACATGTATAGAATTTGCAGAGATAGTGTTTGTGAGACTGCGCAGCGCAAGAGGGGGATACAACAAACCTTCTTTCCAGGTAAAACATTTCCATCTTTCTCATAGAACTCGCGAATGTTTATGAGCGTTTGACCTTTGAAGTCTGAAAGCTCAATTTTGCGAGGAGTGCGTCCGGTAGAGAGATCCCATGAAGGAGAGATGGCGGAGGAGGAGGAAGTGGGTTTCGCTGCTGTAGTGGCTTTGGTAGCTTTGGTGGTCTTGGATTTCTTAGACTGAGGGGTATGTTAGCGACGGCTGGGTATTTGTGGGGTGCGTTTGAATAGAGAGGGGCAATGTATTTAGAATTGATTTTGGAAGGTGATGCCAGAAAGAGAAGGATGGATAGATTAGGGACAATTGTATTGAAATGGAAATGGAAATGGAATTGGAATTGGAACTGGAACTGGAACTGGGAGAGGGGTTACCTTGCGAACAGCACCATCATCATCGGATACGAAACCACCGTCAGAGTCGTAAGTCTCGGCAGGTTCAGCGCGGGCTCGTTTTGGCATTTTGAGGGGAGGTAGAGATTGAGATTGAAATATGCGGATTGAATTTGGATCTGGTTTGTTGGATGGGAGTGATGAATCAGCTTATCAATGAGGGGTCTTTTGGAGTAAAAAGATAAGATAAGAGATTATTGAGAGAATAGAGGAAACAATGTTAGACAATGAAATAGTTGAGATGATTTATTTTAAAGTTCAAATTTGGAATGAAAGATTGTTTGATGAGTTACCTGGTAGATTTCATTTGGATTTCATTGTCATGAATTTATTTGGTTGACGCGTTGAGATAAGACGAGAGACAGATCGCGTTTGCGCGTAAATTGATTTTGATGGTAGGCTGATGGGCAAGGATGGATGGGTCGAACCTATATCTAACCTCACTCAAGCTTTTTTAGTAACGGAAACGGTAATCTTACCTTTCCTTACTTCTTCTAGCTACAGGACTGGGGAAAGGGAAGGGGAAATCATCCCTGACGATCCATCAAACATCCATACAGAGTACAGAGGAGTATTTACACATTTACCTACGAGATGTACGATATGTAGCTATACGTTTCTTTTCTTGTTTCAAAGGCTTCCTTCCACCGTGCTCGGGCCGTATGTTTCTCGATCATGACTATGGAAAATACTCATCAGAAGTGATGATTTGAATGTCTGTTTTTAGATGGAATAAATGATCAAGTATATGAAAACATGGATTTTGGAGAGGAAAAGCCATTTGAGAAGATACCTACTGGGTATCTAGGTAGGTAGTATTGATATGCACAATTGTATTAAGCTTGCAACTTTTGGAGTACAGCAGCCCAGTAGGTACCACCTAGGTAGGTAGGTCGTGTTATCGCTGATAACAAGATTGAGTTGCCATTTTGTTTCAACTCCGCCTCAAAGTTCGCGGTCGAAAAAGAAGGTACACAGTGGTCAAAACCAACATTTCATGGTTCAAAGTTCAAAATGGACTTCGTTCCTTTTTCAATGTGAGTCTGGAACGCCATTTCTCTTCTTTTGACTTTCGTCCTTAATCTTAGTATCCCTAGTACATGAAGCTATTCGAGATAGAAGCTACGCTAAACTACCTAGGTAGGCAATGACGATTGACATTCAATTGACATTGCGAGTAGAATGACTTTGGATTAACATTGCATCAGCATTCCTTCGAACTTCGCTCTTTCTGATTCTTTTGCCGCAGCAGCATTGAATCAACATAACAGGTTCAAACTTTATAAAAGAAAAGAATCAAACAATACAATACTGTCAGATAACACCACTACCTACTCGAATGCCCACAATGGACTCAACAAACGAGTCCAAGGTCGCGGAAGTCGCGACCGACGACCACATAACTACACGATTACTACGATTTGTTTCTACGGCCTCGAATGAGCAGCTTATTTTGGCAGCTCTTGCTTTGTCATTCGGCATATATATAATCATCGATGGACTGTTTCTTCTCCTCCTTGGAGGCCTAGGCGGTGTCATCTTACATACAATTTTTACGGAGAAAAGTGCTTTGGCTGTGCGAGAAGAAGCAGTCAAGCCAAAAGATATTCAGTATGAATTGGTTGAGGCTGGCGCAGGAATCAACTTCGAGAGTTTCCGACCTAAGACTGCCACTGCGTTAAACGGCTTAGTTGATGCCGTCATTCGGGATTATGTCAAGTATTGGTACAGTCCAATACTCCCAAACGATGAAGCATTCCCCATTGCTGCGAAATCAACCCTCACGAGGTTCATTCTATCGATGTCTCAGCGTCTGTCGAGAAAGCGACCTGCCGACACATTCCTTGATTTCCTTACCAATTCGTCCTCCATTACCATTGTCTTTCTCAATGAGTTGGCGAATGCAACTTCTGCGACCCCAGGAACAAGCCGGCCTGTCGGAGAGATGGTGACCGCTTACTTGAGTGCAAACCCAGATAGCAGTCTGGCCAATATTATGAATGAGAGACAGCAGAAAATAAAGTTTACAATGGCAGCAGACGATCTTCTGCGAAGCTTCCTTGAGAAGTCAGTCTATGGATCCGGACCAGCCAGAATCTTTCTAAGGGAGATCCTAGCTGGGGTCGTCTTAGAAATGACTCTAAAAAGTTGTTCTAAGCCGGAGTTCATCAACGGATGGATTGTATACCTCTTGGAAGACGGAGAGCCTGGATTGGGACAGGCAATTGATGAAGCCATGGACCGTAGAAATATCCACGATCCATTCTCCGACATTGATGGCAACGTCGGAAATATTAGTATTGCTAGATCCCCTAAGAAACAAAGGCATCAAAGGCAAATATCGGATGAAGACGCCAACAATGAAGCTATGGCAGAAGCGAAGAGACTCAGCATGTTGATTGCTGCAGAGGATGCAAAGAAACTTGCGCAAATCGATGATTTCAAGGACCAAGAAAACAAAATTATTGACGATCAAAATATCAAAGAGAATATACAACCGGAATCAGTTCCTGTCTCATCAACAAACGGCATTCCGCCCCACACCCCTATCACAGACTCAAGACCTTCTCTGTCTGGATCTGATACGAACAGCAGATCTCCTATGTCTCCTGACTCGAAGCAAGCTCTATCGCCTACAACCCCGCAGACCACTTCCTCGTTTACCAGCTTCGACCAGATCGTGCCCCCCACACCTGCCGCATTATACTCAAATGAAACCTCACCTCAGAGAAGCAAGCCAGCGCCTCTAACCTTACATAATGCGAACATCATTATTTATGATGACTCAGTCGCTTCCGATAAAGGAAGGATCAAGAACAAACCTACAATGGACTATATGGTCCAAATTGAACCACAGTCATCGATCCATCCCGGATGGATGATTGTCCGAAGATATTCGGATTTTGAGACCTTGCATGAGGTACTTGGTCGAATCGCTAAAGTTTCGGGTGCGAATCCTTTCATTGAGAAACACCAAGATTTACCAAACTGGAAGACCCTCACCAAACCATTGCTACGCGGTGAATTGGAACAATATCTGAAAGATGCTCTCACGCACCAGCCACTTGCTGAAACCGAGGGCATGAAACGATTCCTGGAAAAGGATCAAGGGACAATGCCGGCAACATCTGCAAAAGCTGGCTTTAACTGGCCTACATCTTCTCTTGAGAACATGGGCAAAGGCGTTTTTGATACACTTAAAAGCGCTCCGAAGGGGGCAGCTGCTGGGGTCACAGGAGTTTTCAGCAACATTGGATCACTTGCACAAAAGAGAACCAGTCAAAGTAGCTTGCACTCTCAAAACCGTATCTCGACACCAGCATTGTCAAGAGTGGATAGTATGGCATCTCAGAGTAGCTTGCAATCCCAAAATCGTATGTCAACACCGGCTCTGTCAAGAGTGGATAGCATGGCCTCATCAAATGGTTCCTCATTTGAACAAAAAAGGGGTAGATTGAGCGAGGAGAGCATGAAAGCAGCTTCAGTTGTCTCACATCCTGGAAAGACTGCATCTCTCGGACGAAAGTTAAGTCGTGGTTCTATTCCAGGCGCTGAGGAGGAGTCCGGTATTAGAACCAGAGGATCATCTGTAAGCAGCTATATGAGCACCGCCTACAGCCCGTCAAACAGTCGTGAGCCTAGTCAAGCTCCATCAACATCCAAGTTACATCTGCCGCCACCACCTACTGAGATGCCCGATGATTATACTACCCCAATCGACAGGTCGTTGAATCAGTCTGGGCTGGTGAATGATAGTAACGGTGCAATCACAGCACCAAATGAGAAAAACCTTACCCCAGTCGAGAAGTCATTGCATCAAGATGTGCTTAACAATGACAATAGCGTTGCACCCACACCAGCAAATGAGGAAAAGCCTGCCCTAACCGAGAAGCCCTCAAACCAGGACATGCTGGGCAGTGACAAGAACCAAACACCTATACTATCAAAAGAGAAGAAAACCGCCCCACTGAATGAGGAAGAAACCAAAGTAGCAATCGAGCTCCTCTTCGCCATGATAACAGAATTATATACTCTGTCTTCTGCTTGGACCTTCCGACGCACACTCCTCACTGCCGCGAAAACATTTCTTCTTCGTCCAGGAAACCCTTCTTTATCCTCTATTCAAGGTCTCTTGCAAGACTCCGTTATCTCGGCCTACACTTCCGATGCGGGAATCGCTTCTTCCATTCAAAAGTTGAGAGAAAATGGCTTACCTACAGAAGCCGAATTGAAAGCCTGGCCAGAAGAGATGACAGCAGAGAAAAAAGAAAAGCTGAAGACTAAAGCAAGAAAGCTTCTACTAGAGAGAGGCATGCCTATTGCCCTAATGGGGGTGATGGGACAAGCAGCTACCGGAGAAGCATTAGGGAAAGTGTTCGATGCATTGCAGACGGAAGATATTGCACGGGGTCTGGTTTTTGGTCTATTACTCCAAGGGATCAAGGCTATAACACAGTAAAAGACGGGACATTGAGAGAGTTAGAAACACTACGAAGAGATGAGTCATTGAAAAGCATAATTAGATACCACTGTTACGTAGCACTATTAATCAACGAGAAATGAAAAATGAAATTATTAAAAAAACAAGATTTATGTCGTTTTAAGATACTCCTGCAATGACTGCAATAATCCCCTGGTTTGCTAATACTGCACATCTTTTCGTAGGAGAGTGCTCCATGGTCACCACAACACTCCATCTGGTATGCCAAGCTGACAATGGGAACCAACTGACTGATTAAGGTACATATTAAGATAGATATTAAAGTACATATATCTAAAGTTCCACGTCTTTCATCTCGGGCTGAATGGGGATACAAGGTTTTGCAGGCTACAGGAAATCAGAATGAAAGGGTTGGCGAGTATCTTCTTACGCTTCTTCTTACACTTCTTCTTCTTCTTCTTCTTCTTCTTCTTCTTCTTCTTCTTCTTCTTCTTCTTCTTCTTCTTCTTCTTCTTCTTCTTCGTCAGGCTATATAGATATACAAAAAACGTAATGAATAAGACCTCTCTACAAGCAGAAAAAATCTGGAAAGAAACTTTTCTCACAAGTAATCACAACTGTCACTCATCAATCGAGATATGCAGCGACAGAGACAGAGACAGATCTGAGGTAGGTAGGGGGAGAATAAGAGACAAGAGATGATTCTTACACATTGGCAAACCCGCTTTCCTGTCCTGTCCTGTCCTGTCCTGTCCTGTCCTGTCCTGTGGACGATGTGGAAAAATAAAATGTGTGATAAGAGGTTGAGGAGGAGATGGAAGGAGATCCATTGTTTGGAGAGCTTTCTAGCATTTCGTGGGGTTGAGATGGGGAGTTGTGTGGCAAAAGATGATGCGGAGATTTGGAGATTTGGTGGCGAGATGGATGGCAAGTGAGTTTTTAAGGGGAATCGGGGATCTGGATTGTGGACCTCTATGCAACATACCTACATTGCAATAAAGGAAAGGAGTATTTTTAATGAATGTGCCTGAAGGAGATGTTCGAATGTCAATGTAGTGAGATTTTCACATATTGTATGAAAGGCGATGCTTTTAGAAATCGTTAGATGTAGCGTCTGCGAGATCTCCTGTATGGATATATCAGAGTCACAAATGTGAGAGCTCAATCCTCTATTGCTTCTAGGGAAAACCACATTTAAAATTGATTCAGAAGCAAGAAGTGCGTTTATTCTATTCATTCATAATACTCATCGCCTAACCCCGTATTTTTACACCATAAAATTCCTTCTCCATTGGCGAAAATAAAGGAGAGTGATAGTCCTAGCTATCCTATATATCATCTCCAGCTCATCCATAACTTTACAGATCCGTATCGTTCCTGCGCGAATACCCACGACGAAAATTCAAAGCCAATCCATTCATATAGCACACATAACTCCTTCCCAGTTCCTTCCCGATTCATTATTCCATTACTCTGTAGCTAACCATCGTTCCGACCTTATGATTAGCCGTACTGAAACTTCTCAATTGGACTTTCTCTCCATTCACAATCTCTCTCGCATCACTATCTCCCCATTCCATTGGAACCTCACTGTCTGCATCTGCGTAGACCAGAACATTAAATGTGCATGCGCCATCCAGTTCTGGCAAAAACGTAACACTAGCCGTAATCTGTCTGAATATCGATTGAATCTCTAATTGGATTTCTGCTTCGGTTTTCTCGGGAGCGGGTGCGGGTACAGGTGCTTCTCCCTCTGTGGGTGCATTTTCGGATGTGGATGGTGTAGTAGAAGATTTAGATTTGGATGATTTCTTGGAGGGTTTGTTGAAGATCTCAACATCAAATTGCCAGCGTTCAACATCTTCGCCGGTTTCTTTGGAAGTAATCACGACGATTAGTTTGGTAATCTTTCCGTTTACCATCCATTTGTCGAGTTGGGACATAATTTTCTTGATGTAGGCTTTGACTTGATCATCCGAGGAAACTGTTGAAGTGGAGTCAGTCCTGCATATAGCATGGTGAATATGGAGGAGCGAGAGGTGAGGGGTTGAAATGTTAATATTGTTTAAGGAGTACAAACCAAGCATTGTAAGGCCATATTTCTTGACTCTGTAAAGAGATAGTTAGTTGGAATGTTCATGAACTACGACATGAATTGGATAGACAAACGCTGAGAAGTCTTCTGCGGGGTATACACCTCGTTGAAAGCTGTGAAACTATTAGTTATTTGTAGACCATTGGCAGACGAGTCAAAACTTACAGAATAGTATTTATTGAGTATTGGAACTGGGTAGATTAGTTTCCCTCCTTCAGATTGAACATCCAGTACTCACAAATTCCGCAACGAGTTTCGAAGAACCTACAAGTTATTAGCCCTGCAATTTGACTTTCACGGAGTTTGACCTACCTTTCAGAGAGAGTTTATGAGTTTTCGCCTTGTCCGATTTGTCAGACTTATCTTTTGACTTTGTGGTTGCTTTTGTAGCTGCTTTTGTGGTTGGCTTTGTGCTCGACATATTGACTATAGTTCAGGAAGATGATTATGTTCTACAACCTGGCGGGCCTTCTTAACTATGTGTCTCTGATAAAAAGAAAGTAAAGAGCCCAAAATAATTAATCGGTTGCCTCAGCGACCGCCGCACCGGGAAGTTCCGTCGCAAGCAAAGCACCCCAAAATTAAATTTCCCCAATCCTCAACCCCGCGTCCTCATGCTGTGAAGCCCACTCCACAAATGCAGCGATGTCCATTGAACCTGCTTAGGCTTCCCAGCACTATCAGATCTCAATATGCATCCCACTTCCTTCCTCTCTCCTTCCCGCGAACATTCACCACATCGGTAACACGATGTGCTATTGCTAAGAAAATCGTGGGGGATCTAGAACGTCGCATCCAAGCTATACCTATTGAACGATTCCGGAACTTCTGCATCGTCGCACATGTAGATCATGGAAAAAGTACACTTAGTGATCGATTACTCGAATTAACAGGCACGATCCAACCTGGTGGCGATAAACAGATCTTGGATAAGCTGGAAGTGGAACGGGAAAGAGGTATTACTGTTAAGGCGCAAACATGTAGTATGTTATGGAATCATGAAGGGGAAGATTATCTACTTCATTTGGTCGATACACCGGGACATGTGGACTTTCGAGCTGAGGTTTCGAGGTCTTATGCCAGCTGTGGAGGAGCACTGTTACTAGTAGATGCAAGTCAGGGAGTACAAGCTCAAACGGTTGCGAATTTCTATCTGGCATTTTCACAGGGTTTGACATTGGTACCAGTGGTTAATAAGGTGGACTTACCGACTGCGGACTCGCCGAGGGCATTACAGCAAATGGAAGAAGCATTTGAACTAGAGCCCGAGAATGCAGTTTTGGTCAGCGCAAAGACAGGATTGAATGTTCCAGCCATCCTTCCAAATGTTATTAAACAAATCCCAGCACCAGTTGGCGATCACACTAAGCCGCTGAGGTTATTGTTAGTAGATTCATGGTACGATAACTACAAGGGCGTTATTCTACTGGTTAGAATTTTCGATGGAACGATCAAGGCCGGTGACCAAATTGTGAGTTTTGCAACCGGAATCAAATATTTCGTGGGTGAAGTAGGAATCATGTATCCGGATCAGACACCTCAAACTATTCTGAGAGCTGGGCAGGTTGGATATATCTACTTCAACCCTGGTATGAAGAAAAGTCAAGAGGCTCTAAGTGGTGATACCTATACCACTGTTGGCTCAGAACATTTAGTCGAGGCATATCCTGGCTTCGAGGAGCCAAAATCTATGGTTTTTGTGGCGGCGTTCCCAGTTGATCAGAGCGACTATCATCATTTGGAAGAATCCATCAATCAAATCGTACTCAACGACAGAAGTGTAACTTTACAAAAGGAATCTTCAGAAGCACTTGGTGCAGGATGGCGTTTAGGGTTCCTTGGTACGCTTCACTGCTCGGTATTCGAAGATCGTCTCCGTCAAGAGCATGGCGCAAGTATCATCATCACACCACCCACCGTGCCCTTCAAAGTGATCTGGCGCGATGGGACAGAATCTATCATCCAAAACCCCGCCCTCTTCCCCGAACAAGAAACCACACATCAACGTGTCCAAGAACTTCAAGAACCCTACGTCTCAGCAACCATCACCCTCCCCGAAGAATACCTCGGCAAAGTAATCGAACTCTGCGAATCAAATCGCGGCGAGCAAGTCGATCTCACCTTCTTCACCGCCACCCAAGTAATTCTCAAATACGACATCCCCCTCGCCCAACTCGTCGACGATTTCTTCGGAAAACTCAAAGGCGCGACAAAGGGTTACGCAAGTCTCGACTATGAAGATGCAGGTTTCCGCAGGAGTAGTATCGTGAAACTCCAATTGCTCGTTAACAAAGGTCCAGTGGATGCTGTGGCAAGAGTAGTACATACAAGTCAGACGGAAAAGATAGGTAGACAATGGGTTACGAAATTCAAAGAACATGTTGACAGACAAATGTTTGAGGTTATTATTCAGGCGCAAGCGGGAAAAAGAATTGTCGCGAGAGAAACGCTTAAACCATTTAGAAAAGATGTATTGCAAAAGTTACACGCAAGTGATATCGGGAGAAGGAGAAAGTTGTTGGATAGACAGAAGGAGGGAAGAAAGAAGTTGAAGGCGGTAGGCAATATTGCGATTGAGCATGAGGCTTTCCAGAAATTTTTGGCGAAATAAAAGGGGGTGTAGACGAGCTTAATGAATGAATATATGTATCGAATACCACACTTTTTTTATACAACGTGTCATTAATTTTGAAACAAGAGTAGGTATGCTTTCATTTCAGATCATCCTATCCTAATCTTATCCGGGTGTTTCACACTCCCATCCTACCAATTATCCACATTCGTTATCCTCCCCTTGAGACTCCCATTTGCTTCAGTTCCAAAAGTATCGAATTACTTAGTAGGTATTCAATACTACCCAGCCCAACAACCTTAAATTATACAATCCAGTCTAAAACCCAAAACGCTATGCACCTTCTTTCGAATTCCACTCAAAGGTATCGAAGAGATAGAAACGCCATTCCCGAGACCCATCGATCCGTCATTTCGTGTGTCCGACTGAACCATTCATATGTATATAAACCCATTCATCACTTCCGACATGTATTAAGAGAACCCGTTCAATCTTGAGCGCGTTCCTTGCCCTTGTCTCTCTTATCAATATTCTCATTTTCTTTCCCACCAATGCTCCCCCCCTCATCCCCCTCCTCCCCTTCCATAACCTTCCCATCAAATTTCGCATCTTTGGGTCCACTCCCATCCAAGCCTTCCCAATTCCCATCCCATCCTTTTTCATCATCCACTGCCCCAATCGTTTCTCCTTTCTCGGCCATACGTCGAACATCACTCCAATATTCCAATCTTTTGACTTCTTCGTCTGCAGCTTTAAGTGCTGCTTCCAGGTTCTTGGCACGTTGTCTTTGTTTTGTACTCGCACTGTCGCCCTCGATCTCGTCCCCTTCCCCTTTATTACCCTCCTCAACCTCCCCACCCGATTCCTCAAATTCCTTCATCAATCTCGCCAGCAAAATCCGTCTACTCGCCTGAAAGATGAACATATTCATAATCTCATGCATGTGTTCTGGCTTTGTTAGATAATGCAATTCCTCACCCCCGTGTTTGATAAAACTCTTCACTGCTTCCATTTTCTCTCTATCGATTCGACAAATTCGGAGCACTTTCATTAGAGTTGCAATATTACTTATTTCCTCGACCTTCCACTCGGTTTCGTAATTGCGGCTAGAGGCTGCTAAACTATTCCGACTTCGACCATCTGCCTCCAAAGCATGGGGGCCTGTAAGAGTTGTTGCGCGACTTCTGCTACGGGGCTGGTAAACTAAATCAGTATTGCTGAAAATCATAATTGGAGGAAATCTTGGATTTCGTGTTCAATCTAATGACGATAATGGATAATAATAGAGTACTCACTGGATGTATAGTAAAATAATCATCATTGAGCATGTGAGCATGTAGTGGCATATGACCCTTTTTGACTCGTTTTCGAATCCATACTCTTCTTCGAACAAATGAGCTATACCATTTGGCATTATGCCATGACCATTTCTTGGAGAAAGCGAAAGAATATTCCCACCCTTCATCATCGACCTAATTCACATCGACAGTTAGTATGTATTCCAAATAGCACAGCCATAGATAGTTGGCGATCAAGTCCAAATTCTAGCCTGGTGATCCAAATCCCGAAGTTGTAGATATGCTTACCCCGTCATCATGATTGACAATCCACTCCGGCCACGCCCATTCCCAACTTGGATCCGGTACTTGTGCATTCGAAGTATCTGTCAAGCTGGGCTTATTCGTAATCTTGGTCCAAGGCGCGGCATCCAGAATCCCCAATGCTTGACCAGAAAACATATGCAATCCACATAGAATCAACCCTCGTTCGTTCTCATATAAGATATCAATCTCGTAAGGCAGTTTGTCCCGTTCCTGTTGAGCTTTTGTTCTTCTTCGAGTTCGGCCCCGATTTTCTTCATCAACGGCATCATAGACTTCTGGAGGTATGGTTCTGCAAAGGTGGAGTTAGTAAATTGCACACACGAATGGTATCAAATAATCGCATACACCATCGAGTTGACTTTAACAGGACTATCTTCAATTTCATCTGCGGCAACATGCGCGTCCCTATATTTCTTCCATTTCCTCCTTGTCAACTCCGCTCTCAAAGACCTCTTTCTCCTCAATGGCTCATCAGCTCGATCCCTCGACGATGAATCTGTTACAATTATCGCTGGCAGATCATCAATCTTGACCTGGCCTCTTCTTGAACGACTCCGACTCCGACTTCGACTTTGAACCGCATTTGGATCTGCATGATCCACTAATCCGATTTCATGATCATAATCAGCATCAGTCAGTGGTTGAGGTCTCTTATTCTTGGATTGAAAAATGGACATTCTCTCGATTTCACGAGAACTGCATAGCCGTTGAATTGAGTTGCGCTTCTGTTGGCTGGCTGGCTGGCTGGATGTTTGGTCGTCTTCCTCTCCCTGAAATTAGAAATAAATAAAATCGAAGCTGGTCTTGTTTTGGTTAAAGATGCTCGTATTGAGAACCTAAAATCTAGATTGCTGATAGCCCGGCCAAGCTATCAAATGGGTCACTGTGTAATGAAAGCAAATCCCCCCCAGGAATTCCTTGATTAATGTCCAATAAAAGAGAGTTGTGAATGGAATTTTGTTGCACGTCTGTTCCAAGTTTATTTTGTTGGAATGATCGATGTTCGATTGAATGTCCAAAAACCATGTACGGAGCAAGTGTGTATCAGGTAACTACCAACTACCTACCCTCCCTATCCAGTCTAGCTACCTATCTAAGCAGTTAGACTCAGTCTGGATCAATTGAGGAAGATGGGAGAACTGGTGAACGGATTGGGAGAAATCATTGGTGCTGACTGCTAATAAGTAGCTTTGATACTTGCGCGCCCCCCGTTTTGATGACGCGCTAGGATACTTCACTCTGGCATCCTGGTATCTGTATCTGTATCTGATCCCGGTACAGATCTTCCATGGTTGACGAGTGAGACGAACGGGAAAGTGGCTTGAGATTGAATGCTGCTTTTGTTGGAAAGACATACGAATGAAACATATAAATACCTACCTAGTAGGTATATCTTCATTTGGATGTATTCAATTGTTCATATCGACTTTGATAGCCACCTATTAACCATTCTCTATCTGTTATTATAAATACTCGGTAAAAAGGATTCCAAATAACATCTCCAACCAATCTTATTACATTGATCCTCTTTTCCCACAAGAACAAAGCAAATGGACTACCTGGGTGATAACCTTTACCAAAGCACAATCCCGTGACCCCCTCAAATAGCACCGCCACATCCCCCGCCGCTTTCATCCCGTGCTTTCATCCAGTCTTGACCAGGATAGCTAACCTATGACGTTACACTTCCCCCTCATCATCCAAGAAACATCATATCATCGAAAAAGAAGAGAAGAGAAAAAGGGAAAAAGAAGGAGCAACATCGTAATAGTTTCATAAACAAGAATTCACCAATCAAACCATCACCTACAAAAACCTCCCGTACTACCTTTTCTTATTTCAAGAACCTCTCTCTTCCTTCTTCCTTCTACTTCCTTTGAACATAAAACTTTCGTCTACTTACAAACAAAACTTCTTCATCAATCGACAAACAAACAAACACTCTCAATTTCAATCTCAATCTCAATCAATCTATACATATCACAATGGCTCAACGCAGTTCCCGCGCTCCTCTCTACATTGGTCTTGCCGCCGCCGGTGGTGTAGGTTATTATTTGTACAGCGCCGGAGGAAGTCCCAAGGTTGCTGAGAAGCAATTTGAAAGTATGTATTCCTATTCCCATTTTGCCTCACAACCCCCCTCCCCTCCATCCAATATCGCCACCAAATATCGACAATTACAAATCCCTCAAACTCCTCCATCTCACAACACAACATTGTGTACCTCCGCATTGAGCAAAAAACTAACAAGAATACCCAAATAGGTGATCTCTCCCGTGCTTCCGCAAAAGTAAAGTCCGAGATACCAGGTCGCACCACACAAGCTCAAAAGGAAGCCGAGAAATGGGGTTCCGAGGCTGGTGCTAAGCTTGATTCTGCTGTATGTCTATCACCTCTACCTTTCTAGCCTCCCATCCCCCTTACCCTATACTATCTCACAGCTTCTTACTCCCACTCTCACTCCCACAAACAACTAACTCTCCACCCACAGACCAACCAAGCCCGCGCCGAACTCGCCAAAGCCGAAGGAAAATTCGAGCAATACAAGAACGACGCTGCCCAAACCACCATGAAGAAGATTGACGAAGTAGACCGCAAAGTCGAGGCCGAAGCTGCCAAGGCCAAGAGCGGTATTTCCAGTTGGTTTGGCGGGAAATAAATGTCCCAAATACTGTTCCAAGAAGAACACGATGTTTATGCTCGCAAGCGAGCTAAGACATATGCAAAATATCAAATTGTGATGTCGTTAATGGGTAATGATGATATGGCTTCAAACGCACGACGCGAGAGATAGTCACTTGTTTTTTTAATATGGCAGATACGGATGCATGGTTTTGGAATGGGACTTCTATGGAGGAAAGGATCTCTTCTTCGCAAGTTAGTTAATGATGCCCGCATGATGATGGGAGTTGTATGATAATGATAAAATCACCTTTCAATCCAATCTAAGATGATTCACATTTGCTCACGGTGCTCTCGTAAAATAATTCCTTCACAATATTTATAATCTCTTTTTTATTTCTTTCATTCTTTCATTTGCTTCTCCCCAATTGGTTGTTGTGAACCAATGCTTCTCGGCTCTCTATCAAGCAAAACCGGATTTGTAAACCCTACTTCGCTAGCAAATATCATAAGTTCCAAGAGTCTTCCTTTTTCTCTCTTCTATTCTGCAAAAACTCCACACCTTTTTCTGCACACCCCATCACCAAATCGCTCGCTAAATATAACTTCATATTTCTTTTCATAAACATCTATTGGTAATTCTTTATGGTGCAGCTGCAGGAGGAGGAGCTTGCTCTTCCGCAACCTTTCCTCTCAAAGGAATTTCAGTCTCAACACCAGCAGCTGGCTCCTTCTTCTCAGCGTCTCCAGCAGCTTTAGCCGCTCTCTCCGCTTCCTTCTTGGCCTTCTTTCTCTCCTTATCTCTCGCCTTATCCGCCTTCTTCTTTGCTTGGGCTTCTTCCTCCGCTAATCTAGAAGCTTGTGTTCCTCCATATTGCTTTCTCCATTCATCGGCCTTCTTCTCATCAATACGTGTGAAGAGGTATGCTGGTTTGCCGATTTTGTGACCGCTCTTGAGAACAGCCGGGTTCCATTTATCTGGGATAGAGATGAGCGGGGCGGAGAGTTGAGAAACAATGGACTCGGATGTTGAGGGCATGAAAGGTGATGTGATGGATGCGATGAGGTAAGCAAGATTGAGAGCGAGTCCGATGACGGTGTGAGTTCTCTCTGGGTGTTCGGCAAGGTTGGCGTTATCTAGACGATATTGAAGAAGGTTGTTTCCGCTGGTAGAGATCTTCATGACCTGATCTAAACCGACGCGAATCTTTACAGCTTCCATGTCGTTGTTATAGTCTTTCAACTGAGCATTGATCTCCTCGATGAAAGCAGGGGCGTCGAACTTCTCGTCCTTGTATTCTGGAGAGAATTCTGGAATAACTCCATCCATCTTTGCATTGACAAATTTGACAACTCTGTTGACGAAGTTACCCAAGTTGTTTAGCAAGACAGAATTATTCAATTGAATGAAGTTTGCCCACTCAAATTGCGAATCTGCAGTCTCAGGTCGATTCGACAATAGGTAATATCTCCATACGGATGGTGGAACGCCAGTATCCTTTGCAGTGTCACCAAAAACACCTACACCTCTGGATTTGGAGAACTTTCCGTTCTCGTAGTTCAAATATTCAGTTGTGGAGAGATGGTTGAGTTTTGTCCATTTATCTCCAGTTCCCAACTGAGATCCGGGGAAAATAACCGTGTGGAATGGAACATTATCCTTGCCCATGAATTGGTAAAGCTTAACGTTCTCTGGATCGCGCCACCAAAGCTCCCAATCCTTTGTGTAATTTGCAGTAATAGATGGATATCCAATACAAGCATCAAACCAAACGTAAAGAACCTTGTTCTCATAACCTGGCAAAGGAATTGGTGTTCCCCATTTCAAGTCTCGAGTAATACTTCGTCCTTGCAATCCTTGCTTGAGCCATGAATTCGTGATACTGATACCATTCTTGGGCCATCCTCCTTCCTCACTTGATTTGTTAAACCACTCCTCAATCGCAGGTTGGGCTTTGTCGAGAAGTAAAAAGATATGCTTCGTCTCACGTGGAATTGGAGTAGCACCATCGACCTTGCAAACAGGATTGATAAGCTCCAAAGCGTCAAGGAGACTACCGCATTTATCACATTGATCACCTCGTGCATCATCGTATTGACACTTAGGGCAAGTACCTTCAACAAAACGATCCGCAAGGAAAGATTGATGCTTTTCGCAGTAGGGCTGTGTAGTTGTGCGCTCCTCCAAGTACCCGTTCTTATGTAATTTCGTGAAGATATCTTGTGCGATGATCGTTTGCTGTTCCGTAGTCGTCCTTCCGAAGTAGTCAAACCCAATCTCAAACCAGTCGTAAACATCCTTATGTTTTTTGTGGAATTCATCACAGAGCTCCTTGGGAGTCTGCTTTGTTTCTAAAGCCTTGACTTCCGTAGCAGTACCATACTCATCGGTACCACAGATATAGAGGGTTGGGCGATCTCTCAGCTTGCTATAACGGGAGAATACGTCGGCGCTCAGCACACTACCAACGATATTTCCAAGATGAGGAACATTGTTCACATATGGTAAGGCACTGGTGATCAAGATGTTGTTCTTGCCCTTCTCGGGTAGGATAATGTTTGGAGTCGTCATTTTGATTGTTGTGTTGGGAAAGAAACCTCAAGAGAAAGAACCCCGCTGTGGATTTTATTAATGTTACTCGGGTGAGGGTGAGTCAGGTCAGGCTTTGGCGGGGTCCCTTCTTATGTAATCCAACGGAACGCATTTTCTTTCACCTCACGATTAACAAGCAAACTCACCAGGAAATAGTCTCAGTGCTCAAAATATTCAAGAACACATATCTAAATCAGAAGGAAAAGTTTCGTTCTAGCCAAAATCCGAGTCGAAGTAATATATTGCGGGTTTTGATATACGAGTTTCAAACGTCTGCTTCTATAATTTGCTCAGGAGTGCATCAAATAACATCACTCATCAAAATGGCCACTACCGATCCTTTTGAAGATATCCTCAACCTTGAGGAAGAATTTTATTCCACCGGCTACAATCAAGGGCTCTCGGAAGGTATAACCGCCGGTCGCATAGAAGGGCGGACTTTTGGACTTGAGAAAGGATTTGAAAAATACGTCGAAATGGGTCGACTGCACGGAAAATCCATCGTATGGGCCAACCGAACCCCTTCTTTTCAAAAGTCCAAAATCTCCACAATCTCAAGCCCAGAGCTCAAGCAGGAGAATCAGACAAAAGAAGGAGAGAAATCACATAATCTCAAATTGTCTGAACTGGCCAAAAATGAAAGATTGGCAAAGCATGTAAAAGTATTTCATGCATTAGCGGAAGCAGAAAGTTTGTCGACAGAGAATTCGGAAGAAGCGGTCGGCGATTTCGATGATAGGTATAAGAGGGCGGTAGCAAAAGCGAAAATTATTGAGAAGATGGTTGGGGAAGGACAAGGACAAGGAGGGGCGAAAAGTAGTGGAGATGGGGCGATTGAGGATGTTAGTGTTATGAGGGCTAGATGAGGTTCTTTCAATGGTTTTCAACCCTCGTAAAGCTGGAAGTTGTGGTATAAGTGCATGGAGTCACACAAATCGCGGACTTCGTGGAAGAAGCATTGGGATGAAGACATGCTTGATTTCAGACTTTGTAGCGCTGCTACGCAAACTCTGTTGTGCCAGGTGGTTCCAGTAGAGCTGGAAAGCAACGGGGGGCGATTATTGAGCTTCATATTGAGCCCCCTCGGGGCTAACTACAGATGGCTATCAAACCAACTATCGCTTTTTGAGCAACTTAGAGTAATTTCGGTTACATCAAAGATCGAAAGATTCGCTGTAAATCTCAGAAATGGGAGAGATGGTACCGTATATCCATAATCCAAGCCCACAGAAATGAAAAAATGTCTCTGCGGCAAATGGGACTTGGGGTTGGTGGATCACGTGGTTGGAACACCAGAAATGGGAGTACTCTGTCGTTGCGAAGGCTGGGGGAAAAGAAGGGGTAGAAGTTAAAGGACCCGAGTTGCATTCAAGACTTGGAAGTCCCTAGATCCTCCTCATATTTCACGAGCGTTAATTACAATTCACATCAATTCACTTTATTAGTATCGTCATCAATATGAAATCAAATCTGATCCATTGTACGCCTTGTTATATTTGCACATAAGTGACTTTCCATACACTGATGGTCCCCCATAAGTTCCCTGGTGTTGCACCTGTACCTTGTATTTGATCCAGATATCTTACAAAGACTTCACCATACCTAAAAATATTGATAAAGTTTACCCCAAATCATAACCCAGAACGCCCCCAGCCTCAAGGACTGTCAAAGTCACTGTGCATACCACCAGACTCCCCAGAAATAAAGCAATACTTATTTTATTATGCATCACTTTCAGTCTCTGCGGCCACACGCAGGTCATAACTAAGCTCAAAGCATTCGGCAAGGAGATCAGTGACGCTGCCTTGGCCTTCAGGAATATCTGGTCCGACCATGAATTTGCCGTCTACACGCATGTTGTCGATTGAATTCAACTAGAGTAATATATCAGCATAGTCAAGGCACATAGGAACGTTAAAGGATATCCTACCTTCATGCTGTAAGGATATAATTCTCTTGGAGAACTGACTCCGCCGGAATTCTTGACTTCAATGAGACATCGCCTCAGAGTTTGAAGTTGGTTATAGACCGGAAGAAGTGCTTCAGAAACTGGCTCGGAGGACACCATGAGAAAATAAATATAAGCATAGCTACGACGAATTAAATAGAGTAAAGTCTAATGTGGTTAGTTTACATTTTTTTTTTTCTAAAAAAAAAGAGAGAAGTGTAATGTACGTACCCGCTGGACATATAATTCGGCAAATTTTCCTTCAGCATCAACGAAATTACCGTCTACTCTGCTCTCGTCGATTCTGTCCAATTGTCGCTGGAAGTCGTACAAATCAGTTTCCCTCAATGACCAGGCTTGAGTCAAAGATAGCTTCTCAAGTTTGTTTCGAATCTCAACTAGAACGGAATATGTTCCTTGAAAGGCTT
The DNA here is from genome assembly GCF_014898535.1 of Botrytis deweyae. Taxonomy (NCBI): domain Eukaryota; kingdom Fungi; phylum Ascomycota; class Leotiomycetes; order Helotiales; family Sclerotiniaceae; genus Botrytis; species Botrytis deweyae. The sequence goes on from NW_024066214.1 coordinate 665,859, forward strand.
CTGGAAATTGTCCCTTTCTGATTGATCGTCAGTGAACTGTGGGTTGAGAATATATCTAAAAACCAACCTTTCCAGCACAGATTCCGCCCACTTCAAACACCTTTCTAGATATTCACAAACTTCATCATTTCCTGGAGGTGTTTCCCCAGAGGCTGTTACAAACTTTCCATCAACTCTTTGAGAATCAATCTCTTTTATTTGATTTTGCAGCTTCGTCACTTCTGTTGTCGAAAACTAATTCCCAGGTCACAATCAGCATGGCGCTCATATGATTTCTCACTCAAGTCGAAGAGGGGATCCATCATAACAATTATCTCACCTTAGCCCTGGTATTTGCCAATGATATTGATCTCAATATCGATATGATCTTTTCGTGAATGGGTAACAAGTCTGCACCAATTCGCTCCAGTCGTTTACTCAATTTCTTCAATGATCGCTGGCAGACATCGATTCTGTTACCGAGAAGAGTAAGAAGGAAGGGGGAGTAAGACGGCTTAGCATTCTTTACAATGCCTCCTAGCCTCTCAAGAGTCTGTGCAACGTGTGCTAAGTCCTTCTCGCAATACAGATCGACTTCGGTAAGGTGATCGAGTAGGCGCTTGATCGTGGATGTGAGGGAATAGGCTGCGGGTGCTTCGTTGGTTTTGCCAATGGTCATGAAGAATAGGGAGAGCAGTTGGAAACATCCATCCAACACGCGATCCACTGTAAGGTTCTCGATCAGTATCTGCATTATATGTCAACCTTCCACCTCTCACCACTAACCTCGGTTTTGCTCATCAGGCTTATCGGCTCTTATCTCATTCAGAAGTTTAACTTGTTCAACTACTTTGCCTTGCAGGACAAGTACATCTGCAGCCTTGATATACGTTGTTCTATCTTGCTTTAGAAGAGTCAATTCGTCCCGTATTGAAGTGAGCGCTTCCAATATAGGCTGCTCGCGAGGATCAAGGGGTAGCGGATGGGATGGGGTATCAGTCATGATGAATGTTGTTGGGTGAGTTGAGGTCTGGACTTTGATGGCTTGCTTGTATCTTGTTGGAAGACTTTAATCGTTTGATTCGTGTTTTTGAAAGTTGCAAATAATCGAAGTACTGATGATATAGTTTGAGCTTATTACTATCATTCGCTATTGATGAATCAGTAAGTTAGAAATCGATAGAATATTGTTGATCCCAATAGGCTGTTTCTTAGTAAAGAGCTACTGGCTATGTCATAATATTTCCCTTATTGGATGGGTTGGAAGGCGGGGCAAGTTCCACAAAGAGAATCTCAGCCTTGCATTTACGGTGAACCAATTCTGATACCGATTTTTTGCTTGTGAAACCAGCGATAGCAACAAGGTCAAATCGCATGTCATGTGTACCTTACATACACCTACCGTCGAGAGATGTTGTGATTCTCTGTACAAACACCATATCACAGTGCCTTGGCAAGCGACGACGAAGGTGAGCCAACAGTGAGACATCATGATGATTGATGGAAGAGTATTTATTTAAGTATTGAATACCTACCTACCCAGTCTCCCAGTACCTATGTATTTTGTTATTTTATGTTGGAAATGTGAGAATTGGTAGAAATGAAAGAGAGAAGATGATTAGATAATAATAAGTTGCATGTGCATTTCATTGGTTAAAGTGGCTCCCCGTAAATTATCGCTTGCTGCCCAATTAAACCCTGACAAGATATTAGTCACGCACACTTTCGAATTTCCCAAAACTCTCCCACCATAAACTTTTAATCCTTTCCATCGACGACTTCAAGAACATCAACCTACCGACAAAACAACCATCTGTCGGTACGTCGCATATACGCAGTCGCATTCCCATTTACTGCGCCTCTTGCTAATTTATCAATTCTAGATATTCAAAATGTCTAACGCAGAACTCGCCAGCTCTTACGCCGCGTTGATCCTCGCCGATGACGGTGTCGATATCACTGTACGAATTCCTACATTCTCGAGATTGAGAAACGAGAATACTCGATTGGGTGGATAAGTGACTGACTAGATATTAACAGGCCGACAAATTGCAAACCCTCATCAAGGCCGCCGGTATTGAAGATGTTGAGCCAATCTGGACCTCATTGTTCGCCAAGGTATGCGATTGAAATTCACACAACTGAGTTGAGGAATGAGCAACTATGGGCAGTGCTGATTGTTGGAATTAATAGGCTCTCGAGGGAAAGGATGTTAAGGACCTTTTGTTGAACGTCGGATCCGGTGGTGGAGCCGCTCCAGCTGCTGCTGGTGCCGCTGCCAGCGGTGACGCCTCTGCCCCAGCTGAGGAGAAGAAGGAAGAGAAAGAAGAGGGTACGATAATTCCTACAACCGCGCGCATTTTGGAGAGTTCATATACTAACTATTTCAATAGCCAAGGAGGAGTCAGACGAGGATATGGGTTTCGGTCTCTTCGATTAAATATCTATCTCACCTTTTCTCTCCGTACTTTCAAATGCATGGCCACGGTTTATATTCCCTCGGTGCAATATTGGGCTGGTAGGGTAGCTTCCATAAATAAGCAAGCATTCATGAATTCTTCCGAAAGATAAAAAACTTGGTTCCATCTATACTGCCGAGTGCATGAACACGCCGTGATTATGTATGATGAAGGTGGACTGAGATGTCAAAGAATGATATCAAACGAGCCTCATTCGAGGCTTCCAAGACATGTGCTTTGGAGAAACAGATCGAAGAATCCAATTCAAGTATTTCAAACAGGATTTTAAGTCTTCTGTATGAGTACACTGCACCAGCAATCCGCAATGTCGTCTCGTGGTGTTTTGCAATCTTTGTCTACAAGCCCTCGCTAACTACTACTAATGTGTCGGCACTCCATGTTATTTCTACTCCCACCCATATCCTGCACAACATTCACTTCTTCCAAATCTGTTCCATCATCTCACAAGTCGTCAATTCATCCATCTCGCTGGCACCCTTTGCGACTAATTTTCTTCCATTTTGTGTTATCTCAAAATTACCTTGGGGATATCCTAATCTTCCTACTAGCATTCATACATCGTCATTGCTTCTTCGTTCTGGACACTGGCTCCATGTTATATCTTTTGTCAGTCGCCCGACTATCCATCCGTAATAGTCGTGATTATTCAAAAAGAAGCTAAATTTGTCCGGAACATTCAAGAGTGATGCTCACACAGTTCCTTTACTAGAGGGCATGAAGCAAATTTGATGATGGCTCGATTCATTTACTAAAATATTAACACACTCTTCTGTTATCTTAACTGTTATGAATACTGGGGAAAGCTCAAATAATGATATCGCGCTCGATCGAAACCCTCATATAAGTGATTTGCCCAACTAAATCAACCTTAACTTTTTACGCTTCCTTCCTGAATGCACACTTGAAGGGATAGATTTGGATCTGCACACACATCAGTAATCAATCCCAAACCCATAACTTCTTAACCCGCGATCACAAAAGTTTGCGATAGTGATAGAAAACATACCTTGCTGAAATCCCAAACATCATTTTCGGCATAAATGTCCTTCTTCAATACCTCAATGACTTCCTCCTTGCTGCTGGCAAGAGCGATCATGCAACTTCCTTGGAACTTCAAAGGAGAGTCACCGGTGGGAGGCTCGGAGAGAAAGGCGCCTGGTGGAGTTTTTCAGCGGAACGTTTTCAAGGACGACGTAGATAAAGAGAAAATGGTGAAACTTACCGCCCATCTTCCAGAATCCAGACTCAAGACCGGTCTTTAAACCTTCAAAATGCTTGCTATCAACTTCTTAGCTCCTATACATCTCAAGCTCACATCACCACTTTCTCATGCATAGTTCCTCAAAACAAAGCACCTCGGGGAAATTTCTCGTACGTAACTTCTCACACATAACCCATCATATCCCCAGGAGAACTCACGGTCTAACACTAACTCTTCTCTCCAACGCCCCCTCATTATCAGGTAACACAACCAACCACTCAAACTTCTCCGCTGGTGCTGCTGCTGAAGACATCTTCCTGATATTTACTGCTGGGTATGGACGGGTAATATAAGACGTAAGTTGTTTAGGATATAATTTGCCAGGTACAAATCTTAAGCGCGAGGAGGACATTTGAGAGAAGATAATCGACGGTTGAAATTGGAATCGGGGATGGTGATGTGATTTATGAAGAGGGGAGAAGTGGGGTTTTGATATTGGGACGGTGCATATTGATAGATGTGGAGGGCATCTCGTGCGCCCTTGTCGGGAAAAGTTCGGGTGGGGTGTGAGGAAAGGAGGGGTTCGCTTCAAAAAGGAGATGATGTTTCACTGCGATGATTTGTATCGCCAAGTTGATTATAAAGGAGATTCTTTGGGGCCCTTTTGTCTAGGCATGGCCGCTATGTAGGTCCCAGACTGACTCTAAGCTTACCGGCGATAACGAAGTTGCCTGAGCAAGCTGATTGATATTGAAGTACTGAAATTTACTTGATATAGATCTAAAATACAAATTATGTATATGAGATTGAAGAAGAAATCAGAAGCGGATCAGTCGTTCCAGATACAGGTATCTTCAGAGTCACATTCATAATTCTACTGGCTTCATAAATTGAAAGGAATCTTAGGGGTACCTAGATCTCAACAATGCCATCCAATACCTAAATTGAAACATACCCTTTAAACATTGTAGAATGTTGATGAGATATCAATACCCTACTAAAATAGTGACTGGCTCCAACTTGTGTAATCAGTTTTCTGTTCGTTTCTGAGTTCTATTCTGATCGCCCGTTGCAGTGGCGCCTCCTGGAAAGATGGGAACAATACCTCAGATTATGTATCTGGAAAGCATCGCACACACCCGGAAAACAGTATTTGAAAATGCCAGTGAAGTTTTCTTTTTCTGGTTATAATTTGAACTCCTTTGGGGTCCTTGATAGTTGGATATCGGTGAAAGTATTTACGGGCCGCAGTTGAGCATTGTGCTGGTTCCGATTGTCTTAACAACTTCACTTGATGGGGAAACGATTCAGAGCAAATTTATGGAAGAGTAAGGATAGTTTATCATCTCAGTAGCAATGTTTATATTGAAATTTGCTTTGTAGATTGTAAAAATGAGATTCATCTTTTCATGATTGTTGAGAAGTAATTCCAATAACACGCAAAGGGTTAGCTATCAATACTTCGATCTCGCCATTGCGGACAAGTCGATTTCGAAATCAACCTTATCAAAATGTGTTACTCTATCATATAGTTATATTGAAGTCAATTTAGCATAGTCGGAAAACGTGGGAGTTGACAATCGTAAGTGATGCTATTGAAGGACTATAAAGTGAATTGCCCGCAATTTGAGCGATGAGGAAAGACCATGCTATTCCCAGATCTAGTTTTGAATCAAAATTGAATTCCTTGGAATATCCATAGGAAAGAATATCTTGAAGTTACAGATAAGATAGCATTCATCAACGGAAGAGATGGCTGGATGTGCAATTCTACTGCCATCTCTTCCGATATATATTCACTTTTCAATCAAGTCTTCCACGTTCCATCTATAAGTAATCGTACCAGAACCAGTGAATTATATCCTCTAGCGCTGGCGGTACTGTGAATTACTGATTTTCTCAACCATGCCTCCCATGATTTCTTATATAAGTTTCTTTTCCTCCTACTCTCCCACACAATATTTTAAGTATCTGAACAGCATCTAAAGTCGTCTACAAATAACTTTCTGATCAACTAAGATTCTTCTACAAATCAATTTTACATTTTCGTATTGTCTTTCTTCGATACTTTTAAATACCACAGTTTTCTCTTGATAATCTCTTTTTCAGGAAGTTGTTACTCAGTTGCTAATATCTCTTGAGATATAACTTCTAACAATTGCCCTCGCCTTTGTTCGCCTCCAATCATTCAACTTCACAAAAAATGCCTTCTCAATCATCCAGAATGAGTCGCAGTTCCGAGTCAACCACAGCCAGCGACCCTTCTTTATCCACCCCCTCAATGGATATTGATACCTAGTTAGCTCCTCTCCTAGAGAACAGAAAGCGCTCACGCAATCTGGATTCGGATTCGGATAACGAAGAACCACGAGCTCAAAGAGTTAGAGTCGGTGATTCTGATTCAATTGAGAATTTTGATTCAGAAATGGCCATCGATACACCAGCTCAGAATGTAACGGCGCCTCCTCGAAGCAGGCAATCACGAATCCGTTCTGGTCGCCACGCAATGTCCAGGCAGGAGCAAGAGCAAATTTCGAGCACTTTTGCCAATATTGGTGCTCCCGCTCCCACTACCGCTCCCAATCCCAATATCACTCAATCAGCTCCAGTTAGCTCTCCCTCAAGAGCTAACCATATAGTTCAAGCAAGCGCCATTCATCAATCTCATGAGTCTACTTCACAACGACGCTCATATGAAGACACCTCCGGCTATGATGCTGACATTAGTGGAGATGAACGCCCACGAAAGGTCAGACGCAGAAGTGAACGTCAAAATTCTGTCCATACGCCAGCAGTCCCCATCGAAAACAGAAATGCAGAAGCTGCTGCATCACCTACATCAAACGAAGCTTCAGCCGTCGAAAACCAGGGTTCAGAGACTACTTCATCACCAGTTTCAAGCGTACTTCTAGCTATCGAAGCACCATCTAACCAAATTGCTTTGACGCCTGGAGATACACCATACATTGATCTCACGTTGGAAGATTCAAGCGACGAAGAAGAGGGTGATGCTGCGTTGTCACCAGCCCCAAGTGTGCTTCCAGCCGTCGCAGCACTACCTGTCCAAAATTCTCAACCCAACGCGAACCGTAAATTTGTTGACCTCACATTTGAGGATTCCAGCGACGAGAAAGAAGGTGCAGCCACCATGTCCCAGGCGTACATTGGTGACAGAATTGTGTTGGTAGAAGAGAAACGCCTTGAACCATTTCTTTCGGAACCTACAATCAGATTCCAATACTTGCTTGAGGATGCTCGAACTCAGAAACTGCATTGTCTTCAAGAATGGGCTTGTGTAGGATTCAAAGATGACGTTCAGTTCTTGAGACATCTCGCTGTTCTCGGTACCAGCGGTAATGTGTACACCGTTATCTTGAAAAAGAAACCAAGATGTAATTGCTATGAAGGCAATAGAGGTATACTCTGCGTTCATATTGTCTTTGTAGGTATTTTTATTTATTGACGTATCAAAAAATGAGCGATGGCTAACAGTCTCAATCGTAGATCCTCACGAAATTCCTGCATCTACCAGCGCCACTTCGTCACCAATCTGCCTTCTTGGAGGCTGAGCTCAGATGCATGGTGGGAGATGATGTTGATTGGATGGGTCCAGTGCCAACTGGTAAATTCTGTCCACCAAAGTCAATCGAGGAACAGGGAACTTGTTCAATCTGCCTCGAGAATCTCGAAGGCAATGCATCCAAGACGTGGTGTATGGGCCAGTGTGGACAGAATTTCCATCTGCAGTGCATTTGGACCTGGGCCGACACAAACTTTATGGATGGACAGCCCGACATCACATGTGGACATTGCCGCGCACCGTGGGTCTGGTTGGGCTATCAGCTAACCGCATTTATTGAGGGGGCGTGGAATTGGCGATTTGGGATCAGCGAAGACGATGCAGAGTATTGCTCCTTGAGCGAACTCCTAGATAGGGACGTGAGCAAGGATGGGTACTTCAATGTAGCCGAGCTCCTGGGAGACTACGAGACTGAGGAGGACGATGCAGAAGCCCATCAAAGCTATCAACGAGCGGTTGACAAATGGAGAGCAGAGATGGTGACACGGCCTACCACACTCACAGAGGAAGTGAATGCTTTCGTAGAGCGCTACCATTCTGAGGTGTATGATGATGTGTATGATGAATATTTGAAAAGATCGAATGAAGGCTACAGTCCTAGTGCTATCAGGGCCTTGGAAACAGAGGAAATTGTAGAAACTAATGTCAGGAGGGTCTTGCAAGGATTTCCAACAATTGATAGTGAGTTCTGTAGGGACTTACACCTATTATGAATCAACTATCCTGGGTCAATTGAGAAACAGGCAACCCCAAGGTAGTGTACCAGAACGGGTGTTCATTTGACGGACTTCTATATCTACTCGCAACACCATTTTCATCTGAAAATACCGACTTGAAACACACTCATCAAAGATGGTAACACAAACACTGGCTTCCCCATACGAAACTACATCGCCTCGACGGAACTCTGAAGTTTCCAATCAAGTTCGATTATCGCAGCATATCGAATCACAATTTGGAAATATCTCAACCGGAGGGCTGAATCCCTCGGATACAGGCTAGAAAAATGCCAGTGTGTTTGTCTCGGGTCAGAGATTTGCAAGACACAATGGCACAACGCCTCTACTAAACGATTTTCCTCACCTATGGCTTCATTGGACGAGTATAGTACTGATTGGTGCAGGTGGGGGATGAGGGATTGAAAAATGAATTATTAGGAACGGAGCACTTGCTGGATGCAGAGTCCTATTTGGTGAATGGTGGTGGAATTTGTTCGATTGACTAGAACTTATGTGGTGGTTACTATGGAGTTTGTCACTGGTAATAAAGTAGTCCCCAGGAATGGCCGAGTTCATTCCCGGGTGGTGGATTTTGTGCTCTATTTTGATGTGACCTAGATGGTTTTTGTGGTCTGGACTTCGGGAGAGTTAAGTGCGAGTAGCATAATTATGAGATCAAATAATTACTTTCAAACAAGAGCCATGGATCATAATATGACTCTGTGATTCCTAAATTACCATTGATTTTGTACTCCAGATAGCGCCTTGGTATATATGCTAACTCAAATGCCTTCATACGATTTTACCCTTGTTGACTACGAATGCTTCCAGAGCAGCTATGCTTGATTAGTACGGAATTTATAAAGTAAAGGTGATATGTAGACTTACTAATAGCAGAATAAACTCTGTTTTCGGCCTCTGGGAAGACTAAGCTTCTGGGGCCGTAAAATACTGCATCGTTGACTTCATCTTGATGTCTGGGTAGACAATGCATGAATTTCCATCCTTCCTTAGCACCGCCTCGTTTTGCCATTTCCTCTGTGATTTGGTAACCTGCAAATGCCTTCAATCTCTTTGCTGACTCTTCTTCTTGACCCATAGATATCCATGTATCAGTCACCAATACATCTGCATTTTTAATAGCTTCCTCTGGCACAGAAACCTCTGTGAGTGTTCCTGGAGTATCTGTTGTAGTTGCGGCAGATTGGATAATCTTGCGCATATACTCGGGAATTTTGTAACCCTCTGGCGATGAAACGGAAATGTTGATGCCCAATTTCATTGCTCCAATTGCAAGGTCGAAGAGGACATTATTTGAGTCTCCAATCCAAGCAATCTTCATTCCCTCCAAATCCAAAGTTGGTGTAGTTTGTGACGAGCTTCTGGAAGGTTGCGAGGGGAATGCTTCGTGGATTGTGAGGTAGTCGGCGATAGTTTGTAAGGGGTGGTATTCGTCAGACAAAGCATTAATGACTGGTACACTCGACCACTTTGCCAGACCAGCAACATCTGAATGAGGTCCCACTCTAGCTACAATACCTGCAGTCATACTCGAAATAACGACTGAGGTATCGTACAATGATTCATTGACACCCAATTGGATGTCACCGGAACCAAGAAACATAGGATGTCCGCCCATTGTGGTGACCGCAGATTCGGTAGAGACACGGGTACGAGTGCTGCGTTTAGAGAAGGGCATGGCAATTACCTTACCAGTCAACGAGTTGAGGAGAGATGTAGGAACGGCACCAGATTTCAGTGCGAGCTTGTGCGAATGTGCGGAGCGAACGAGGGTAGTAAGTTCGGAAGGAGTAAGGTCTGCAATGGAGAGAAGATGACGGGGAGCGAAGGGCGAGGTGAGAGGTGTTGATGCATGGCTGTAGGAACGCAATTGAGCTCTGCTAAAGCTCTGCAGAGCTCGACATCCAGGGCGCAACGAATTGAGAGTCATTCTGTTGGTGGTGAGTATAGGGATATGTCAATTGAGTAGAAATTGTTGGGGATCAATCGGAGCTCAGTGTGAGAGAAAGAAGAGAAATGTAAATAAGATGATTTTCATTAGAGTCCTGAGATAATTTATAGTAACTTCACCTACAGATCTCACTTCAAATATGTATGTGATGTTGATAATGAGTCAATTCATGAGTCAATTTTATTAATTGTTTATCTTCCCAACTTTTACTGAGTTGTGCTCAAAGCTTCGTAGTACTTTTTGAGACCCCGCATATTAACGCTAACCATATCTGGTAGCACATCGATATACGAACATGCTGATTGGATGGCAAATTATGAACATTTTGTACTTTGTGCATGATGATTTTGGCAAAGAAGTGTATCCCCGGTGAGGACGTTCCACAAATACTTCTTTCTCCTGATGAGCTTTCTACTGAGTGAGACAGGTAAGTTTTGGCCCGTGCATCAATGAGCATCCCAGATAAATATTGCAAACTTTGATGGTACCCTCTCCGACTGAAGCATAATATCAACTCCGCCGTCAATCGAGTATACAGCCATAGTCATGTCTAGCAGTACACTTTCTTCCAAAAGGGCTTCTAGCTCTAGAAACACACCTTCCGCTGAGCAAGAGACAAAGCGCGCCAAGAAGTCGGATGCCCCACCCAAGCAATATGTCTATGTTGTTTTGCATGAAACTTCCTTTGGAGGCGATCATACAGCTGTGGAAGGCGTCTTCTCAACCGTTGAAGATGCGACGAACGGGTTGAAGAAAATCGTCAATCGGGAGTATATTCACTTGTATGAAGATGTTGAAGAAGCGGGTATTGAAGTCACAGAGCGTAATGGTCTGGTGAAGTGGCATAGTAGTGATGCTGGAGAAGGGGAAGAAGTTAGTCTTTATGTGCAGAAGCATAGTCTACGAGCACCGGGCTCGATAAGGCAGCGAGAATGGGGTGTCGAGTCTGGTGATGAAGACTTGGTGGAAGAGAAACAAGAAGAAGAGGGAGTGGAAGATATGGAGGAATAATTTGACGGCAAAATAATTTGGGCTTTGGCCAGTCAATATCTCCTACGAGATTTTGGATTCGGCTCATATTTGGGTGGTCTCAATCACCTGTCTAGAAAGGTTGTCCTTCATTGTTGATTTGTTCGTTGTTGACACAACTAGCCCCCTTACTTTGGCAATGGAAAAGCGGGTCTGTACACGAATGAACCATTTGGCGTTATTGGTCTAATTCAATGATCATTGTTATGGCACGGTTGATGGACTCAATAAGCTTCGGGTGCATTTGTATTGTATGAATGAAGGGAGACGATAGGTGGCTTCGACTTTAATCTATCGAACCGGACCGAGAACTACGAGGGTCAGTGAAGACAACAGTATACATTTTTATTCCTCATTATACCATGGATGCTCAATATGGATTTGTTTTCGATACTAGCTGTAGGACTCAATTTCAGTAAGCAAAGACTACCTAAGTTGATTTCATGTTATGTTTTGTAGTTGTTGATCTCTCGGAGTGATCGTACGTTGACTAATTCGTTTAGAATTGGGCCATGACTACCACTCCTCGGATTCTCTACAAGCTCGCGGCTTTTCACACTTTCTGACGAGAAATTCATCAGTGAAAATTAGACGAGTATCCAGCCTACATATATACCCTTCAAATTGATCTAACCTCCTGGCTGAATGCTAATCGCAAATGACAATGTATGCATTGATCCTGGTTTCCAGAGCGAGAGAAAAAATAGGGATGGATCCTTCTCACCACCCGTTTCATGGCTCTGGCGAATGCTTGATGACGATGTGCTAAGACCGGCTTTGTCGCTGATGATCAAGATAATGAATGTTGAAATTTGGAAAAGAATCGTTTTGGAAGTGTATATTTTATTATGCTGCCGATTTCATTCATCAGAATAGCATATTAAGGACTCAATTTGAGCTAAAACTCAACTTGGAAGGAAAAAGTGCCTTTCAAATTGAAGGAAATAGCGAGATCATAAGTAACAAACCCAAGATAGGAAGGACCCTAAGCTATATTATGACATCTCAAATCTGCTACTTTCGCGAACGAAGTACAACTCATACCCAAACATCAACATAATACTTCTTTGATACATTTTTGGTTATCGAAATTATCATCATGATGGATTGGAATTCAGTAAATTTACCACATTTGTATAACACGATCGAGCAAGGCCCTAAGGATGGCGTTCAGGTGAACCCATTGTATGACGAATCTTATGCAACACAGAACGGAAATGGGAGCTCGCCATCTTTAGACACTGAAGCATCATATAATGAATCCCGAGTACCATTATCTGAAAACCGCCCTTCAACTGCACTGACTTCCTACCATGGTCTCTATCGCCCAGCGAGATTGGATTGGCATCGGATAGGTCAGCCTTTGGTCAGAGATTTCGCCAACGATACATGGTTGAAAACTCGCCGCGTACTTGCTGCCTGCGATTCCGAAGACGACTTGCAGAATGATAACTCTAGATTCACACAAGCAATCTCAATGACAACAACCCCCTCAAAATCTGACGGCATGACTTACACAATCTCGGAATCTGACTATCCACCCCCATCACAAACACCGAGCAACATAATCTTCACCCCCTTCATGTCTCCCCAAAAATCAAGCCAGGGGCAACACGTCTACATGGTCCTTCATGACGCAGTCCCCGTCGCAGCAGAATCCCTCGCAACAACTAGTGTCACCGGAGTGTATACCACACTCGAAGAAGCAAACGGATTCGTAGAACGGGTTGCGGAGGAGACGTGTAGGGATGTTCCGGAGGAACACATGAAGATGGCTATAGAAGACGGAGCGTTTGGTTTTGATATTTTGGATGTGAAAAGGCATGTTCTGCATAGAGTTTATATTGAGAAGCAGACGGTGAGGGGAGAGTGGAGTGAGAAAACCAAAATTGAGGAGACAGGGGTGATGAGGGAACAGGTAGAGGATATGGGAATCTTCGATGGATTTGCGAAAATGTCATTGTGAGGGTTGCGGTAGGTAATGAATGGTCTAGAGGATGATTTTATCCCAATTCATAGCTAGGGGATTGGGAATTCATGGCCGAGGGTTTTGAGGATGATGAATTTTAGATTAAGTATTAATACGAATGGATAGATTATCTTCAAGACTTGACTGAAGGTACTTGATTAGAGCGTTTCACTTTCCATTTATCACCTGTGAAATCCACTCTTGGGTATCTCGAAACAATTTTGTATCGAGAATTTTATGAGTAGATATTTTCTTGAATCTTTTGTCCAGAACACACTCCATACATGCTCAATCAAAAAAGGGTATAACGTTTTACAAAGACCAAGATAGGCCCTTGAAAGAATATACCAACATGCAGCCCGAATTCTGATATACATAATTGGCTACTTGAAGATCTTCCAACTTGAGAAAATACTAGTATGTTAAGGTACCTAGGTAGTGAGTGTTGTTGTTGTTCTTAGTGTTAGTGTTCGTAAAATGACGTACAGCAAGCGAAAAAAACTCACAGAAGCGCATACGTATCCATAGCATTAAGTACCTACCTACCTACATCCAGATACGTATGTCCACCATCTCATAATTCAAAGCATTCCGATACGCAAATTCCACATTAAACAATTACGATTGAAGTATCATTCCCAAGTAGGTAGCTAAGTGCAGTGCAACAAACAGCAGCAAAGAAAGAATACATCACATGCAAGCTTAAGCAACACGTGAATAAAGCAGGGAAAATAGTAAAGAAATGTGCTAACCGATCCCATCTCATCCCATCCAACTGTACTACCTATAAAACTACCTACCTAGTAGCTACCTACCATCTAGTAAATACCACACACACACACACACCATCCAATCCATCTCCTCCCCCCTCCCTCCCCCAAAACCCACCAGGACTCCCCCTGTAATTCTAGGATATACGATATGCAACAAGAGGATATTTATCCGCCATGTGATTGGGAGATCCTAGCTATCCTAGCTATCCTAGCTAGCTAGGGTGATATGTATGTGTAGATAGGGACTCGTGATTGTATATATCCGGATGAATCTGAAGAGGGGGGGAGGGGATAGATTTTACCGGGTTGTGTGATTTAGCCTTCTTCCGAATACGGGTACGGGGTGGGTTTGGTGGGTTGGGCCTTGTGAGATGTGCTGGTGTGGGGATGGATAGGGATAGAGAATGTGGTGTATTATGCGAAAAGGGAAGAAAGGGGGGAGTTTGGGTTGTGCGCTATGAAATTAGCTAGGCGCTGAGTCCTGATTTAATTTTTGTTCACTGCTCTCTAGTAGCTATTAATGATACGCATTGTTGGAACTTCTGAAAAGACTTTCGCATAAAGAAGATGTGTTCATATTATAGGATATACTTTTAAGCTCCATCATAAAATTCATTATCTTCATATCCATTATCCAATATCTGAAAATCATAGTTAAACATCCACCCCTTATTTCCAAACAACTCCTGTCCTCTGTTTACCGAGAATCTAAAAGGCCCAGCCAAGTGTCAACCTATAAATTCGCTCCCACTTGGTCTCCTCATTACTACCCCGTCTAGCTGCCTCCTGCGCCAGATATTCTTGTTCCTGCGCATCAATTCTCGCCTTTCCACTGAAGAGATCCGCCTCAATAGGACTCAAGAGCTTTGTCTTCATTGTGTATTTGTATCCGAAGAACATGATAATGTACAATGGAATAGCCAAATATGTAGTGATGAAAGTTGAGTGATCAAAGACGGGTGTGGTGCCCGCTTTGGCGGTCTTTTTGTAGCAGAATAGTGCGAATCCCTTGAAAAAGGCAATGAGGATACAGAAGACAAGAGCACCGTAGGAGCCGTAGATGCCAAGAGGTGCTACGTATGCTAATTCGGTGTTCTGAATTCCTTGCGCACGGCGAGCGCGTACGAAGTAGATGTGAGAGATGAGGATAGAGATCCAGGTGAGGAGACCGAACATAGTGACGAGATTGACAAAGTAGCCAAAGACGGTGTAGGAAGCTGTGTTAACACCCAAGAAAGCGAGGAGACAGAATGCAGTACTAAGTCCAAGAGCATAAATGGGAACGCCACGTCTATCGGTTCGTTTGAAGTTTTTGAAAGCTTTTCCCTCAGAGGCAAGACCAAACAGTGTGCGGGAGGCAATGTAGAGATCGGAATTTGCCGCTGAGAAGACGAAGATGAGGATACAGGCATTGAAGATGGCGGGGAGGAATTGGATGCCGCTGATCTTGATGGCAACTACGAATGGCGATGCAGATGCACTGTTGCTCTTTGTGTTACTGTCGAGAAGGAGTTTGGAATTGTATGGGACGAGCATGCCGAGGAAGAAGACGAGCACGACGTAAAAGAGGAGAATTCGGTAGAAAGTGAGCTTGATAGCCTTTGGAATCACTTTGCGTGGATTGGCAGCTTCTCCTACTGTTACACCAACGAGTTCTGTACCTAAGAAGGCGAAGACGGCAGTAGTGAAAGTAGACCAGACAGCGAGAAATCGACCAGAGTTTCCAGCTATATGATGTTAGCATTGTATCTCAACTTTCCGAGTACATGAGCTGCTTACTCAAAATGTATTCGTGGAACGCTCCAGGATCACTCCAGTATTTGAATCCAGTTGCCTGATGATCCGGTCCTCCTCCACATACAAGGACCAAACTCAAGATGATGAGACCTAGGATCACAATAACTTTGATACTTGACAACCAGAATTCGAATTCTCCAAAGAATTTCACACCAAAATAGTTGATACAGACGATGGCAACCAAGAATATAGCAATGAAGACACCGGGATTGACTTTGTCTCTTGGTAGCCAATATTGTATAACTAAAGATGCGGCTGTAAGGTTGTTAGGAGTGACGATGATATATTTGAACCAATAGTTCCTGAAGCTTGTTAGCATATGCTAGTTGAGTATAGGGAGACTTTGAAATTACCATCCTAAACAGAATCCTAGAGCGGGATCAACAAATCTGGTAGCATAACCGGTAAATCCACTTGGTAAAGGCAACCAAGCAGCCATCTTTCATATTGTCAGCACTTGTTCATTTCACAAAGCTTTTCACAAACAACTTACCTCACCGAGAGCTGCCATGACCAAAAAGCATAATAATCCAACAATCGAATAGCCTATCAAGAGTGGCGCTGGACCTGCCTGAGCAAGGGCTTTTCCCCTGCAGCATGGTGTCAGCAACGCCTCTCGCAATACTTCGTATGCAAGGAAGTAGTGACAAATTCTTTGAAAAGAAAGCAAATACGTACGTTCCAATAATTAATCCAGTTCCAATAGCACCACCGATTGCTATCATAGTAATCTGTCGAGACTTCAAACCACGATGAAGATTGTGATTTGGATCATTATCTTCGCCGACATCTTGAATGCCTGCTCGTTCGTGCTCGATGGGATAACTTGATTTCTCTGCACTCGAGGGCGAGTAATCTCGTGAAACGTGTGCCGCCATCTTTGGAAATATCTGTTGAAATCAAGATCCCTTTGCAAGGAAGACAGATAGATGCCAAAGTCTGGAAAGAAGAGGTGGGGGAAAGGAGAAGAGTAGAAGGATGAAGTTCAGAACAATCGAAAGGAAGATCAACAAATAAGTGGGAGATCTCAACTATCTATATGACAGCATCGGGTATGCACTAGGAGGCTCCTGGTAGAAATAATAACGTCTAGACTTGCCGTATGATAGTCGACCTAAAGCCTTTTAGTACGCACTAGGTATAGCAAATGATCATCCCGATCGATTATTGATTCACTGATAGAACTAATGAGACCGCTTGAAAATTGATAATAAATCATAATAATCAAGATTACGGTCCCGCCAAGTCCCCTCCAAGATCCCATTCTCAAAGTTCCAGAGAAGCAGAGTGGATTCGGGCAACCTCGCATGTTCGCGGTTCACCAAGAAAAACTCCACCCCGATCACACTTTGCAAGGATACCGTATGGGGTAAAACCGGGCCTTTTATCTCCTTTTGCTCGTTTTGATTGATATCAACATATCAACGTTGTAGCACGCAACAAGCGTCTGGGCGCCCAGAACTGTTATCGTGCAACGCGTGAGCTCAGTGGAACTGATCCCATACCGTAAATGTTAAGTTTGGAGCCAAGATGGTGCTACGGAGCCCTTGAGAGATAATGGTTCCTAGGCTCGAGCTAGGTTATCTTTTCTGTATGACCTTGGCATTGAGGAAGACATGATAAATTGATAAACGGGTGATAAGGCACTTGGCAGCTGAGAGGAAACGGGAAGCGACACCATACACACATAGTGCACACTTAGTACACACTAATAATATGTGAGGATAAAAAGAGCGACAAGGCTATCCATAGCTTTTTAACTTTTTTTTTTTTCTTCTCTCTCTTTCTCTCTCTTCCATTGGCTCCAATTGTTCAGATGATTATGGAAAATCTGATTGGCTGTTTTCCGAACTAACAGACCTCGGGAGTTTACATATTAGCACGGAGAAGGCCGGGATTTTTATCCCAACGAGCCCAGGCTGACGTTTAGGTGATTGCGGGGAAATTTATTACGTAACAGAGTCGCCCTAGGGTCGCCCTAGAATTCGGGGCGCAAACGGGACGGGAATAGCCATCTTTGTGCGGTGCCTGACTGCTTTTTGACTACATAATTTCTACTGGGCAACTGATATATATCTAGTTAGATATCCCATTTACACTTTCCGTAATGTCAAGTGACTTACAGCTTTCAAGTTTCAAGGTTGATATAAGAATTCAAAGACCGGAAGCCATGCTACTTAAGCACCAACTAATACGTAACTCGAGGGTAATTAGCTTTTGTTTTGATTCGGTTCCTTTTTAAGTCTACAATCCTATCACCTCTTTGCATTTGCTAATAAGTTCAATGCGCTTCCTGCCAAAACAAATCCAGCTTGATCAGGACTGAAAGTATGCTTAGTCTTAAGAATAATTTCCTCTCCCGACCCGTGCTTCTTAACCCGCAAACTGACTTCACCCTTTCCACCATTCTTCAACATATCGTATAACCCAATCGTGCTAACCTCATCAAGTGCGTCGATCTTGCCGTAATCCTCTCCGTCAGCGAAGGTAAGGGGCACAACACCTTGCTTCTTCAAGTTTGTTTCATGGATACGTGCAAATGACTTGCAGAGAATGACTCGGCCTCCCAGGTAGCGGGGCTGAAGAGCCGCATGTTCACGCGCGGAACCTTCCCCATAATTGCTTTCTCCGACAACGAGCCATTCTTTACCCTGATCCTTCCACTTTTGAGCAAGTTCTGGGATACCGGATGTGCTACCATCCACATCATAAGCAACGTTCACTTCACCTGTAGCAGCGTTTATGGCTGTGATGAGTGTGTTGGCCGAGATATTTGGAAGATGGCCTTTGTATTTAAGCCAAGGACCAGCAGCAGAAATGGTATCAGTGGTACACTTTCCAGTGACCTTGTAGAGAACACGGAGTCCTTTCAAATCGCTTTGTGGGAATGGAGCAAATGGTTCCAAAAGAGCTAGACGATCCGAGGTTGGAGAAACAACAACTTCCGTTTCAGGGGCAGGAAAACCTGACGATGGCAAAAATTCCTTGTTTCCTTCTTCGAACCCTTCCTGAGGGAGTTCAGCACCAGTAGGTGGCTCGAAACGGAATTCTTTGCCAGATGGAGTAATGATGGAATCTGTGAGTGGATTGAAGGAAGTGCTTCCAGCATACGACATGGCTGTAACAATTTCGGGCGAAGCGAGGAAGTTCATGGTATCTGGGTTACCATCGTTTCGGCCTCGGAAGTTTCGATTGTATGATGTGAAAATTGCGTTTGGTTCACCCTTAGCAACTCCATCGGTTCTGCTCCACATGCCAATGCATGGTCTTTACTAAGTTAGCAATTTTATCAGGAAAGAATCATTAGATGAATTACTATATTTGGATTGGCTTGGGAAGTAGGCAAGACACGTGAACAGACGTTCAATGGTTAGACGAATTTTATAACGCCCCTAAGTGCTAGACTCCAGATATAGTTGCTCGTCAATTCAGATTGAAGTCTCCAAACTGGCCTATCAAGGAGAGAATTTGGGCAGACTTGAAGGTTTCGAGTTGTATTAAAACAGTAAAATGCAGGGTAAAAAGTCATGAAACGAGAAATAAAATCATCAACTGTGACAAAAGGAAAACTGATAGAACTTACCCACAAGCATTAGCAAGGACGATACCTCCAGCTTCGGTAAATGTTGATGAAATCTCATCTCGCTCTAAAGTCGCTCTAATTTGTTCACTACCAGGTGTGATGAAAAAATCAGTAGCTGGTTTGAGCCCTGCGGCCGATGCCTGTTTGACCAAATTCTGTGCTCGTGCCATATCTTGATATGAACTGTTCGTGCAGCTACCAATCAAACTTGATGATACTGTCTCGGGCCAGTTATTTTCTTTAACAGCTTTAGCGAATTGTGATAATGGGGTTGATAGATCGGGTGTGGCTGGCCCGTTAATGTGAGGTTCTAATGTGGATAGGTCTATAGTGATAAGTTCGTCGTAGTGAGCACCTTCATCAGCTCTCAGTAAGTTGTGGAGCGAAGGAGTTCCTGCGATAGTTTGGGCTTGTAATGCGATGGAGGATCGGTGTGTTGATTCTAGGTATGGGACATGGCGTTTAGAAAATGGAAATAGAGAAGTGGTGGCACCGACCTCGGCGCCCTAGACATCATTAGTGATAACTCATACAGAAGGAAGCAGATATTCGGCGAAGGATAGAACAAACCCTATGAATGTTGTTAGTCATGACTCATGGAGAGGCGAAGTGAAATGGATGTCCAAAAAGGAAGAGAGAGAACATACATATTGCAGATTGTAGCCATTCCGGTGCAGCTCAATGAGTCAACACCAGGCCCATGGTATTCAATGATATATCCAGTTCCACCACGGACAGTTAATTTGCCTGCCAGATGTAGAATGACATCCTTAGGTGACGCCCAACCACTCAATTGCCCTTCGAGTCTTACTCCTAGAATTTTTGGCGCTTTCAATTCCCATGGTGCATCAACCATTGCATCCACAGCATCAGCCCCACCAACACCAATAGCGATAGCTCCCAATCCACCAGCATTTGGGGTATGACTATCTGTGCCAAGCATCATCAAACCAGGCGCCGAATAATTTTCCAGCACAGTTTGGTGAATGATTCCTGCTCCGGGTGGCCAGAACTCGATACCATATTTCTTCGCCGCAGATTCCAGGAAATCAAAAACTTCTTTGTTGCCCTTGATCGACTCTGGAAGATCAACATCTGCTCCTCTCTGTCCAACAATCATATGGTCGCAATGAATACTGGCTGGGACAGCTGTGGAAGGCAACTTGCAGGTCATGAATTGCAACAATGCCATTTGTGCGGAAGCATCCTGCATAGCAACTCTATCTGGCTTGAGCTTAAGATTTGCATTTCCTCTGATATTAAGTCCATTGTCGGTATTTGTCAAGAGTGATTCTTCAGGGTTATCGAGATGAGAATATAGGATCTTTTCCGCAAGAGTCAAACTCCTTGAGGACCCCAATACTCTTCGAACCTCATGGAGTCGTTTGAGAAGTTTTGGGTAAGGAGGAGTTCGGGATTCGATGTCAGGTTTGTATGTAGAAGTGCTCGTATTTACAGTTGCCAAAGTTCGTCCGCTTATCGGTCTTAAAATGGTTGGGATATTAGTCCTCTATATTATGAGTCAATTGTATGAATTTTTGAGGAAACAAAATGTGTATTTACTCTGATAGTCAGACCGCTGCTCTTGAGAAGCCCACACGACCTCATATTTGCGAATCTCATCGGGTTTGAGATGGAGATTGAAACTATTCACAGAAAGGCAGACAGGAATTCTTCTATCTACAATTGCGATATCGCTAATAAGAAATTCTTCCTGACATTCGGAATGTAGCCGATTCGTGGAATTCTAGGATGCTGCTTTGAATGAACTTGATTTTCAAACTGGTGAAGACATTGTAGAACTAAAGCGGCTCGAAAGGGGGCTCGAGCACTTTGAAACTTTGTTTTCACCCCACAACCTTCTTCTGGACTTTACCCAAGTCGAAAGGTTTCCTTCACAACTCTTCTGTTCTTCAAAAACAACTGTTATAACATCTTTGCAATATCAAACTTGTGATCAAACTTGTGATCAAAGTCTTTGATCAAAGGCTTTGATTTCTCAAGATGTACTTATTCTCTTGAAGACAGATTTGCAAACAATCATTATTCTCCCTATGTCAGATATCATAGGGATATTGTTATGAGTCCAAAACACATGTGGCATTTTCCATGTAGTTCTCCTGATACATCACTAATACAGGAAGGAATAAGACAGATGGCAACATTAATGGCACGACGAGATGTCCATGCCACCTTATAATCCTTTCTTACGTGTCAAAAGCCTTCAAGTATTGAAGGAACTGAAAATGGGAACGGTACTGAGTCAATCATGAAGCAGTCAATGGCTATCAAACATGAAGAAGGCAATGGCTATCAAACATGAACCTTTTCCTTGAGTATCAATTGTATGGTTCTAGATTTTGAAATATAGGACGTGGAGGAGAAATCATTCTATTGTTTTTTTACGGAGAGTGGGAGTGAAGACAGAGTTTTAAGTAGAAACAGGCAGTAGACCAGAGTTATAAGCATATTCTGTCTTCCAAATGTCTTCCATACATTCTCAACTTTGAATGCTTTGATAATCTCTCAGGGTAGACTTGAGACGATAGGAAGTCAAGAAGGGCATTCCATCTCTGGTGCGCATCATGGACTTGACCAGTACACAAGCACGGAAGCAAAACAGTGGCCTATCTCTATTGCTCCTTGCTCATTAGGATGGATACACAACCCTATGAGAATCATGAACATTACCATATGGTTGGAATGATATATATTTTTCTTCACAAGGACTTTCAGGTATATCCAGGCTTAGTCATGTTGTGTATGGGAACCAAAACAAAAGCTTGTGGAGATATGAAAATGAAGAAGTATCTTTGACACCTTACCATTAGAACAGTAACATGTGTAGAAAGAGAAAGAGAAAGAGAAAGATAAAAATAAAAAATAAAAAAGCAATTAAAGGATAACAGATATGACAGATATCACACGTTATCTTTATCTTTATTTTCTTATTATTTTCCATTCTTCTATCCTTCCATTCTTCTTTAATGTTGTTACGTGTGGGAATTTTGATGATCCTAAAGGGAGAGAGAATGAAGTGGTAAATCTACAATTTTCTCGAACCCCACATAATTCAACCCCGCCCGCATAATTCATTGACGCCAACCTACCTACCCGTTTTGGGACAGCTCAATCGGAGTTTTTCTATATACAATTTGGAATACTGAACAGTTCTTGGAATTGAAATGGGAAGGTCTGAGTGGATGGAGAAATTCTAGATGCCCTTCATATATTCACATGGTTCAATCAATCTAAATCACGTGAGAGCTTCGGGTGCACTCACTCTGCATTTGGAAGGATTTGTAGAGATTTGGGTGAACTTGAAGGTTTAAGTGAATTGAGAAATTGTAGCAGGTCAAGAGACTCACATAGACCAAGAGATTCAAATGGATTAAGGACCTCGGGTTTACATGGATGAGGAGACTTGATTGAATCGAGAGAGAGACACGAAAAGGGATTATAGAAGTTGGAAGGAGTTGAGGGAACTCGTACCGTTCGAGAGACTCATGCAGATTACAAAACTCACGCATATTCCGAGACTGAAACGGAATTGAAAGATTGTGATGAATTTGTGGGCTCAATCCCCGTTGACCATACTTATCATTCCTTCCCTCCTCTCCTTCCCCTCCTTCGTTCTTTCCCTTGCACTCTCGTCTCAACTTCACTTCCTTCCTCATTCAATTATTTAGCCAATCATAATCCCAATGCCCTTAGCTTACTGGGTTACCGAGTTTTGTTTTCCTACTTTTCCTAGTAACTTGAAAATTCAAGACAACCTTTTTCACAGTCAATCCAGAAAGCACCTCAAAAACTCCCCCAGAATCTCGTAACCTTTTTATTCCCTACAGATTCAAATATTGCATCCAACCTGCGCATTATTGAAGGTATGTCCAAACATTCATGCCTGCCTACGAGATCGAGGCCAATAACAGTATATTATTGTTGACCCTCCCTAACTTGAATTTACCTTGCAGTATCAGATCATATTATCATCTTCAAGATGACGGAAAGAGAACTATCAGCTGCGAAATTGGAGGCGGTCAAGCAAGCTATGATGGTAAGCCCTTGCGTACTTGTTCCCTTTATTATATCACACCGTGTTGCTGTATGCTTCAACATTCTAATCCTTTTGTTTTTCAGGAAGAGCTTGGTATTAGTCGCAGAGATGCCCTGCCACTCGAAGATCGAGCTGCTAACGTTCCAATGGTACCATTGTCATTCATCAACAGACAAGTTAGACCAGACCACCCTGCATCCGCTTGGCATAGTAAGTTCGATGTCCAGAAAGCTTGTCCTTGATCTGTCTGTCTGTCTGCATGCTGACTTGTATTTTTAGATCTCAAACTCGACGACGTCGATCCTGGCGTTGAAGATCTTGACGATATTGCCGGTGGACAATTATATCGACTTCGCAGAGCTGGCACTGCACTAAGCAATGGTAGCAGAAGTGGCCATTCTGCAGGTCACGGTCGGGGTGGAGCTTCAAACAGAGGTGGTCATGCATCTGTGGGTGGTCGCGGAAATTTTGCAGCAGGAGGTAAAAAAACTGATAACTCTGTTTCCGGGTATGTATTCCCTGAAAATTATGAAGCCATAATAAATGGTTCATTCTGAACTAACAAGTCACCAGTCAAACTTATTACAACGATGCGAGACGCGGTGGCAAATCACATGCTAAGGTTGATGCTGGCATTGCTCTTTTACAACGCGAGGCTGAGTCCAGCAGAAAGAATCGAACTGTAGGCCGCTCTTTCAAGACGCCTCAATCGACATCCATATCTACAAAGCCAGTTCTTCGAGCTGCGTCTCCTGTAGTCGCTCGTGCTGCTCCTCCTCAAGCAAATCGACTTGTAAATTCGAGATTCAAGCTCACCAGCCCTGCAACCTTTCTTTCGCACAATAATATTGGCTTCAGCCCAGTTGCAAGCGCTCCCGAGCCTGTTGTTTCTGCACCACAAAACAAAGTCGATGATGATATTTTGGTACCACCACCAGCTTCTAAATTGGCACCCCAAGGTGGCCTTGCGGCTTCTCGGTGGGCATTGTCTTCAGCTCCACTTGTCGACATGTCTGGATCAGATGACCTCAGTCGATCTGCTACACATGCCGATACTGCGAGCGCCTCGGCGTCGGTCCCCTCTGTTCAACAAGTCGTACCTGCCATTACCACTGGCGCTTCAATGTCGATTTGTTCTGCTCAGCAGATCACGCCCATTGTTGGTGCAAAGACGTCGGATTCTGATGATTCTGTTCGGTCGGTACCACCAGCAATGTCAACAACTGCTTCCGAGTTGACCCATTCTGTTCAACATGCTACTGTTGCTGCCAGCCTGACGTTAATGACAGATGATGCAACGGTCTACCCCAAACCAGTCATTGTTCGCTCTGTGATCGTTGAGAGACCGGTCAAAGTTTGCAAGAATAACAGTACTTACAAACTCGGAATTGCAAGACTTATCAAACTCGATCACAAATCTCCTTTGACCCTCGAAGTTGAAATTAATAACGAGGTTATTGTGAGCGAGTTATTGTCAGAGGCTGCGATATTAAAAATCATTACGAAGGATGGAGTTACTGTGAACACTGTCACATATCGGGCCAATTCTACGACAGAAAAGATACCCACCTGGAAGTTAAAATTTCAGCTGCCTGGTGACGCAAAGAGCTTTGTTAACTATCATACTTTCAGACTCTCAGAGTTGAGACGTAGCGGTGGCTCCTCTCACTCCTCAGAACAAGAAGGCCAGGGTCCACTTGTACTTCTGGCCCCCATTTCATCATTGACAGAAAAAGAGAAATCCGATGCTGAAAAAGCCTATCTTAGGAACAGAATCAGCAGTTCTACATTTGCTGATCTTCTTTTGATTGATAGCGAAGAAATTCTTGTCCCACTCCATGAACAGGAATGCAAAGCTGAGGATAATCAAGTTGAAGAGTACTCCCACTTCCAGGATCTTTTGAGCTTAATGGAAGGGGATATTGTTGAAGGTACACTCCAGGTTTTGAATGCAAATCACGGCGGTTCTTTTTATGATCACGTTTTTCACTTGGCCAAGAATGTAGGACTTGAAAACGATGCGCATTTCATGAAACATGCCAAAAATGTTTTTATTGGCGGACTGTCATCCTCTCGTTATTCAAGCTCAAAGCCAATCTTGTCAGTCACCGAAGAACTTGTTTCAGACTTTTTGACAAGATCTGAAACATTGCTACGCTTTCCCCAGGAGTTTATTGACGCCTACATCAAGGAGATCGCCAAGAAAATTCTCGACATGGCTCAAAATTCTCATAACGGTACTCAATCGGCGACTCCCATCCCCGCTGAGAAATCTGGTTCTGTCCAGGCTGTCGAATTGACTGAAGTCTCTGAAATCATTGATACTATCAAGCCTGTGGAGCCTCTTCAAATTGTTGAAGCTACCAAGCCCACCGAGGCTATCAACCCTACCCAAGTTGCCAAGTCTGCTGCAGTCATCATGAATGTTATTCCCAGACCTAAGCGAGTGGTTTATTCGATTCAGGAGATGATGAAGATGCGACCAGATGCCACCTTGACCAGTGAAGTACTCACTGCAAGAAATTGTCTCGAAAAGTACCTCCCTGGGCATAAGCTACAATACAAGAACTCACCCAGAGCTACTGCAACAAAACTCCAACCATCTGAATGGAAGACTGATTTCAGCAGCATAGTTAACTTTGAAGAAGTTTCACAGAATGTTCGACAAGATGAGCATGCACCAGGAAAGACCAGCTTTGTAGCCTCATCAGGCGCCGCCAATTCTCCAGAGTCTTCCGGTGCAAAGCATGAAACACCAATCAACGTCAGCAAGAGCCTATCCTCCGCAGGTGATAATATTGAAAGTATCGAAAATGGTTTGACTCTGTCTATTTCTGCTGAAAATGATGTCGACAAGTCATCAGTTGATGCTCATCACCATGATAACTCTGATAAGCCCAGTGGAAAATACTCCATCACTTCTCAATCCGCTACTCATAATTCATCCAAGAATTTGTCCGCGGCCGATGAGAACAAAGCAGAAGATAAGATGGACGCTCGAAGCGGCGATGGTCCACCCAAGCTTCCATCAAACAGAGG
The DNA here is from genome assembly GCF_014898535.1 of Botrytis deweyae. Lineage (NCBI taxonomy): Eukaryota > Fungi > Ascomycota > Leotiomycetes > Helotiales > Sclerotiniaceae > Botrytis > Botrytis deweyae. The sequence goes on from NW_024066214.1 coordinate 692,037, forward strand.
TCTGAGCACTTCTAGGTACGCTAGGCCAGAAGTCATTAATCAAGCAGCCGTTCTTCGTGCTTCATCTGGTTACAACCCTACTGCACGTCAAGTTGTTACCAAGCAAGAATCTCTACCCCCTAAGCCACAAGCAACTTCGATCAACGTTGAAAGCTCTGAGGTTTCCAAGAATGAACCTAAAGGTCTTGCTTCCACCTCCGAAACCGAAAAGTCCAAGTCCCAAGAGACTAATTCAAATACTCTCGCCAAGGTCATGAACAATGAGATGAATGCACCCAAGGTAGTGGGACAGGGTACTCACAGAGGTAAGCATACAGTGACAAAGTCAGACGTCGACAGACTTGCCCAAGATTTTAGTGATTTGGACGTTAAGGCGGAAAAGGATAATGGCACAGTGGCCGCCGTTTCTCCAGCTCCAGAGCGCAGTACTAGCCCTACAGTTGAAGAGCTTCTCCAAAAGAAGCGCGCGAGTGGATTATCAACGTCTAGATGGGCAAGCCAGGCTCCTGCTTTGAAACGCTCAACTCGTACTGGACAATCCATTCCGAAGACGAGCTACAGTCAGTTGACATCGAGCGTGCCGCAAGATAACAGATTGTTTTCTCCTCAGAGCGCCGTAGCTATCGCATCGTCTCGCCCGTTCCCTCCCAGATCCAACATGTTGAATGGAAGACCTGCCGACGCAGATAGCAATGATGCGCAGAAGGCTACTGCTCCAGTTTTCACAGCTTCCCCCCAGGAGAATGAGAGTACTGTCGGTAGACCAGTCTTGTCCCCAGTTCGCAATCGTCAGAATCCACAACAAGAAGCCGTTCAGGCCAGACTCAACAAGAGCTTGGCATCAAAGCGAATGTAGGATAAATGTGGCAAGGTAGCGATATATTAATTGTAAATGCGTTTTAACGAGAAGTTTGGACAATAAATAAGGGAGTCTCCCCGTCACAGCGAAGACTACCAAAGGAACTTTTATAGCATTTTCAAAGATATATCGAATACCAGATATACCAGCGTAACACTATGTTGTACCTTGATCGTGAAACCTTCTCCCCTTGTGAACTGTATCCTTTTAGAACCTTCTTCCTACAATCTCCTGGTTCTTCGGCACCTAGAGATCGTAGTTATAATTATGGCCATGTAATATTAGATTCAGATCTACAATTGAGTGACACAGAGACGAACAAGTAGAATAATCAAGTGTTGGTAAATCTTACTAGCGAGGCTCTCTCTACAATACCCCAGGGCTCTTGCATTAGTATGATTGAGTCTTAGTGACTTTTAGATAAACCATACGTTTATTGTGAGTTTATATTATTATATTATTATAGAGAATCGGAAGCTATACGGTATCTATGGTGTTTTGATATGTTTATGAGGGTGAAATTTCGGTGTGTGAATTGAAAAGATTTAGAGATGGAGATGGAAATAGAAATGGAGATGGAAAATAGGGATGGAGATGGAGATGGAGATGGAGATGGAGATGGAGATGGAGATGGAGATGGAGATGGAGATGGAGATGGAAATAGAGATGGAGATGGAGATGGAGATGGAGATGGAGATGGAGATGGAAAACGGAAAGTAGGTTTGTGTATTGATGGTAGAGGAGGAGTAGGGGGGTATATGGTAGAAGATAGATGGACTGGGTTGGTGCAGAGGGGGATTATGGGGTTGGTTAGTGTAGAGGGGGATTGTGGGTTGGTTGGGATGGGGATGGGAAGGGGGATGGGAATGATGGGCCGGACTGAGTTGGGTTTGAGTAAAGCGAGGACTGGCCGTGGGTTGAAATGGATTTTGGAATTTGAAGGGGGTGATGAATATCATGTCCATTTTTTGAGGATGTGAGGGGAAGGTGGGGAAAAAGTTGACAGTTGTGTATAGTTGTGTATAGGTAATTTTCGATATGATGGCTTGAAGTTCTGGGCGTGTAGATTTAATTGATGATTTGAATTGAGATTTTGAAGGGAGAAGGGAGAAGGGAGAAGGGAGAAGGGAGAAGGGAGAAGGGAGAAGGGAGAAGGGGGAGGAAAGAGAAATGAGGATACAGGAATGAAGTCTTCTCGTCTACTTGAGATTTAAGGGGTATCTGAAGTGGTTGGATGTAGTTTGGATGTAGTTGATTGGATGTTGTGGAGAAGCTTTCAAATTATTATGGCGGTGGCCCAGACGAGGATTCTCGCTAAGGATCTGGTGGATGTCGACAGCTGTGGGAGGCGATTGTTCAATTCTGGGGAAGGGGAGAGAGAGCTGAGGAGTAGTGATGTGGTTTTTCATAATGTTGTTTTTGGTAGTTGGCATTATGCTTAAATATGGGTTGGAGAATCGAAAGTCACTATGGGGATATTTGCAGTGCGATGATGGTACATCTTGTTGATTCTATATTTCTTGTTATATATTTGATTGGATTTAATACATTAGCATTTTTGCTTTCCGTGGTTCAAGTACAACCTTGTACGAGCTTCTTAAGTCAAATAACCCCCTGAGCCCTCTAAACACCCTGAACCCACGACCATAATGTGACAAAAAGGAAAGTAGCGTATCATGACACGCCTCGTTTCCATGACGTACTTTTGAGAACGCCATCTTTCCCCCCAGAAATATGGGGAATCATTCGCCATATATCCAAACCCTGATGCGGGGATGATGAGATTTTTACCGTCTAATTCAGCGGATCATATCGTCGTGAACTTTCACGATCATCTCTAGTATCGAAAATGACAATATGATGGATGGCAAGATGAATACATCAATCTTTACAGAGCCGATCAAAGGCTGTATGTACGGAAATCCTCTCCAAAGAATTGTCATCCCAAGAATCATACCAACGATGATGTAGCTTTAGAGAGATTAGCCATGAAAATCGATGAGAACGGGAGGAACATACGGGGTACCAAAATTGTATTTCTTGACCCCCATGGAAAATGTGTTCCAAGTAAAGACAGCTCCTGCAAAATATATACTGGAGACAAACACAAGTCAGCTATGCAGTATCCAAGAGAAAATTTATATGTACAACATACCCGGCGAGGAGCCCACCCGTCATATCCTCGGTATCGCGGAGATATGCGAAACAAGATGTTGAAGCAGCCATACACGTAGCACTCAGAAGTCGATTCTGCACTTTTCTGCAAAAAATCCTCCTGATCATTTCGCATACAGCAATCACAATCAATGCGATAACTGCTTCAGAACTCAGATTTAACAAGTGTATGCTCTTGTCTTTCAGGCTTTGGAATGGTTTTGATTCGTTGGAAAATGTTAGCGATGTCCTTATCTCGCTATTCTTGGGCGGTATTACTCCGCCCGACACGCCGGTCATGATGTTTGCCATGAGGACACTTGTAAAAAGTCGTTTCTTATGGCCAGGGGCGGTGAGTAATGTACTCAGAAAGCTGAAGAGTTTCAAAAGAAGACCTTTTGGCGATAGTCTCTTACTACTTGCTCGACCTGATTGTGTTTTTAGCTTAGTATTGTGGGCCTCATTGTCGCAATGTTTCGTGGCTTCATTCTTTGGTTTGATTCGGGGTGATGATAGACTGCGGCTCCAAATCTTGTTGGGAAGAATGCCACGAGCTCTGCATGGTGTTCGTTCCTTTCGTTCTCTGAGGATAAGTGACAGCTCATGATGTTCCTCTTCGTCACCAGGGCTGCAACCCAAATATTCAAACCGGTTACACTCGTGAGCCATCATGCAAAGTGTTGTGACTTCCAATGGAAACGTTGAATCAAGTGGGATAGGCAGTCCACCTCCGATGAACCCGAGCAAGGAAGACGTACCATGCTGCCACACTTCAGCAGGTATAGCAAATTTTGATGCTAGTCTACGTAACTTAGGAACACCAAGCAAATTTTCAAAGAAGCTATGACTCCGTTGAAATGAGGTATGAAGCATTCCAGTGGGAGCTTGCCATGGCTCCACCTCCGCTACGAGAAAAGCCCACTGAGGTTGATGTAGAGGTGTGTCCGAGTCTTCAGCGGCCCTCTTGTTTGGCCGATCTTCTGTTATTGCTTCATCGTGTAGGTGCCCTTTTTCGCATGATATTGTGGGATATATCAAGGCAGAATATTTCCGAGATTCTTTGATATAGAGCTAATTGAGATTAGAAATGAACCGTACTGAACGAGATGTCTGCGATTTGTGGATACAACACCGTCGAAGAAGCACCAAGCCAATGGAAAGAGGGACTTACATCTACTGCTGTGTGGGTGGGATATTGTACTACTGCGTGGATGGGGCGATATCTCTCCCGGAACCGTTTTTGTGTTTGTGTATGCATACACACAATAATCACCAGGACAAGCTCGCAAGCACACCAGAAGGAAGCACACCAGAAGAGTACTGAATGATTTGTATATGCATTTTGTAGAACGCTAAGCATACCGATGTTGATGGACGTGTTGTCTTCCTTGACTCCAAATCTTGCTGTGACGGTTTAGCAAGAGCTTGAGGCTATTTCGATGTTGATAATATAGTGATTGGACACGCAGTTGATGAAATGATGAATAATAGACTGGCAGCAATGGAGTGAGCTGGTTATATGCTGCGTGAAGGAGGTGATAGTGGAAAGACGATATACCTGGTGCGAGAGGCGAGCGGTATGTCAGTAATGTGGGCAGTATCTTAACGACCAGATAGGGTAACATTGAGGCTGAGCAAGCCTTATCATACGTAATCAACTTTATGTCGTTAGAACCCTTTCGCATCGATTTACAACCCAGCTATCTAGAATCAGGATATCCTCAAAGATTCTTTCTTGCAAGTTATCGAATATCGGTACGTTGAATTATCATCCGCAGAGTGACAATAGGGAGAATATACGGAATGTGAAGAGTGTACACTAATTTGGTTCGTGCAGACTGCTACTCAGAAAGATTCACAATTTTGTCGAGCATCTTCATCAATTTGCCATCGACAAACATAGATTGTCAGCCCGGGTTTCGGGATGTCTGGGATAGAGGCTTTCGCCGTTTTCCAGATCGTTGAGAGCGTTAAGCAGAGCGTTGAGATCGTTGACCGGCTCGCTATCCAGCATAGCAACAGCGACCTCATTACTTCCTGCCGGAAATTGCGCCATGCCGTTATGGTTGTTCGAAGTCGTGATAGTTGGCCTTCGAAGAGAGAGGAATATCATCACTCGCATGACCACACACCCATTTTTTATGTGAAAGGGGGTGCGGCTAACTTTGTCAACACAAGAGAAAGAATAAAACAATATGGCAGAATCCGCATTGCACTTGTTGAGGGTGATGCTGAAAGAAACTGTATTACCCTTATGGGAAGCACTGCCTTTTTACCAATCGCCCATCCTGACGCAAGAACACAAAACTCTCTCCTTTGTCAGGCGTATAATTCATGGTGTAAACCACGTCTTCAAAATTCAGAGTTCCTTCAATACCTTCATGCTACAAGAAGCTGCACTAGCCTCATAGGAAACACTGCCTTGCTTTCAACCGGAAAGCTCCCACCATACTCTCATACTGAAAAACCCTATACATCCCTATGGAAAGCTGCCTTGCTACCAACCGAAGAGGTCCCACATTACATCCAAATTGGAAAAACCTATCCATCTTCCACATGGGAACTTTTCGATAGGACCGATGGCTTTCTAATCGATTTCAACGTCTGGAGAAATGAACTCTGCGCAAACCAGGAAGGAGAGAAGGATGATTTGCAAAGTTCTGTCTATGGGGCTATTGCGACGAAGAAACATTGGTTTGTAGACAACGAAGCCCGTTGGCAAGATACGTCGACACATGCAAAACCCAATATCGACCACCGGCAAATTTTGTGTTCCTGCCGAAATCCAGCATTGCAGAGCAATCATCGAAGGAATCGAATATGCATCAATCTTTGCGCAGTACCCGGACTGGTCGTTTCGTCGTACGTATTGTCGAGATACATTGTACAGACCTCATTATCAACGATGAAGGGGACGATATTGCATGTAAGAATTTCAATTTATTTTGTGTCGTTTGTCTCCTCGTGTTGTTTGCTTGCTAAATTCCTACGCTATACTAGCGCAATCTCACAGGGTTCCCAGTTATCGATCATCCAAGCTCCACAACTTTTGTGTTCGTGGTCCTCATGTACGGCATATGCTCTATGTCAATGTACCGAGCGAATTCACATCACTTCTATCAACAGCATACGATCTGTCTTTCCATCATCTGTGTTGTGATATTCCAACTTTTTCGATATCCGAGTCTGAATGAAGCTTTGGGTATGGCGGCGGCTGTAATACCTGCTGGTGTCACAATCGCACTGGTTGTAAGCGTGGTGTTACACTTCTGGTCTCCTAGCTACGAGGAGGTCTTATTTCAGGATTTGATTCAGAAGGTCGAGAAGATGGTCTATAAAGGAGAGATGGATTTGCTCTAGGCGAGATTTATGAACGAGGGAGAAGCGCGTCTCATTACTGTCTTTTTTGGTTAGGATCGTGAGTATTGAGTCTTGAGACTCTACGTTGAACATTCCCAAATTCTGGCAATGTCTGTTTTGATAGTCAGTTCGTGACTAGAAAGCAATATATGTGGTATTTGCAAAAACTTTGCAGACAGGATTCTTGCAAAGAATGCCAACTACTGCACCTTTTAGACTCGTTGTTTCCTGTCTTTTTTTCTCATGCGTTTCTGCGTGCACCCAATACCGTATTTTCCGCCGGCTGCTTCCATTGCATGTAAGGTTGGAGTAGAAGTGACGAATGAAGTGATTTATGTTTGGGAATATCAGATATACCTAGGTCCTAGGAGACCCACTCAGATGAGTGGTTTCGGTCTCTCCTTTCCCGGCTAACCGTAAATCGAAAGGGTGGCAAATATACCACCTAGCTAACAATGACCCTGTCAAAGATCACAAAAATTGAATCCATCAATTGGCAGATATATCTTCTGATATCCTCAAAAGTTTTGCATCTTCGAATTCAACATGAGGTATTTCATCAGCCACAAAATAGCGTTGAGCCCATCCATGGATGCTGCTGACTCCCGCTACCTAGTAGTGGTGGCTAATGAATCTATTAGATAACCTTATATGGTATTAGATGATTCAGGAGGAATGGTCATCGACCCAAAATTAGCAAATACCGTACCGTAGATCTTACTCTGTGCACTAATAGGTGATGATCCCATTAGTAGCAACTCGAAGAAAGCTGATAGTTCTAGAATAGATTGAGATTTCATGTTGTAGATACGGTACTTGCTGTAGCCACCATGTGCAACAAGTTCATTCCTAACCTTACCTCCCTCACTCCCTCCCTAGTAGGTATACCAATAAAGCGAAGGGTAGAAGCACCACTAATAAAGGATGGAGTAATATCGGATCAAAATGCTTGCTTGCTTGCAGCTTTTTGCAGCCCATTTTGTGGGGACGAATGGTTGCACAGCACGTGTGAATGACAGGCCTAACTTCCAGTTTCTCTCGAGTATCGCTCCCGCCTGCTTCTTTATGAAGACTTTTTCTTTTTTATGATCGAAACTGGAATAGAATGGATGAACGAAGAAGAACCCGAGTAGGTAGTTAAACTTCTAGTAGATACTAGGATCGATACTAGTCAGCTTAGCATGGCTCTTTGTGAACTTCCCCTAGTATCGATATAAAACATCTTGTAAATATAATGTGATAATACAACATTATACCCAAACACAATATAAACCACCTTAGCCCTTGGAACGTTCATAATCACGCTTTTTTTATACAGAGGTATTTTTTATATATGTTGTGCTGACACCGGGAGTCCTTCATTTTTGCTGCTGTGTAATTGAGTTAGCGTCGGAGCTATTATAGCGCCTCTTTTGTAGTCTTGGTTACCCGAATCCATCAACAACGAACCTCGATTACTTTCTTACATCTTCAAGAAAGCAATTTTCGTCTTTCACACATCAAATATTCTTCTCGAAATAGCCAGTAAATAGAGTGCTACTCATACTGGAAGCAAAATCGTATCACTATTTTTCTACGGCGAAGATGAACGTTTTGCTTCCAACTCAAGCGTCGTTCTTTTCATCACCTCACCGTAATCCCATTCATACTCCAGGTAAGGAACCTCCCCCCCCTTTTGCATCCATTCTCACATTCAATACTGACAACGAATTACAGCCTCTCCGCACACAAACCTCAGAATGGGCAGTCGAAAACGAAAAGCTGATGACGATGGACTCGATGATAAAATGTCTATTTCTCCTACAAATAGCCCCGCCCTGGCCACACGACAAATCCCCCGACCCTCCAAGAAAGTTCGAGCTAACGAAATCACCGGCCGTCCTCTCAACCTCCCTCGTCTTCTCGAAACCCTAGATGCTCAGTCATTGAGAGCGGTTCTCCAAACTATCTGCGAAAGACACCCAGAGATCGGCTCGGAGATTGTCACTTCAGCACCAAGACCATCTGTAGAATCCACCCTTGGCGTCCTTCACAAATACCAAAACGAATTACGGGAAGCTTTTCCTTACGGTGGCAGTCCTGGATCGGATTATGCCTACGATCGAGTTAAGCAACAACTCACAAATCTTATTGATGCTTTGGTCGATTTCACACCGCATTACCTCCCACCGAACGAACAACAAACCGCTACTTCTCTCAGCTTCCTCGATAGTGCCACCAAAATTGTTCACGATCTTCCAAACTGGGACAGTCAGTCTCATAAACATCACAAGGACAATGCGTACGATGAAATTTCAAGGGCTTGGGCTTTGGTGATTAGTGAAGCCTCCAAGCGTGGGGGAGGATTCCAGCTTCATTCTGGTGGATGGGACCAAAGACTTGCTAGGCATAATGATCAGAGTGGAGGAAAGATGCAGATGGCAGTCGACGCACTCGGTACAAACCTTGGTTGGATGGGAGGTAGCTCTGGAGATCCAGATTCTATCCGCAATCAACTCCTTTCAGGTCGCTATGGTGCTAATCAGAGTGTGCCAGTAGGAGCTCGCTGGTAGACTCAAATCATATTTTCTTGGTTCGGGCCATTTTGATACTAGGAGTGTTCGTACATATGGGATAGAGGAGGTCATGTTAATTGATCGATGAGTCTTAGGGGCATTAGAGGGAATTTCACCGCATAGGCGTCTTGTGTTAATCATGGTCATCGACAAACGGCAATAATCACGAAGATTACGAAGATTCCCATTTTCCTTTCACTGTCCATCTGGCAGCATGGTTGGGGAGTTATGGTACTTGAGGGATAGGTTTTTCATTTGTACATTTGTGGAGGATACTTCGGCGGTGGCAATAATTCAATAGGCGTAATTCATTTGTCATTTTCACTTTAGTAACATAGGAAGAATGGCCAGTATTTTGAGATCACAGAATACCATAACAATCTGAAATTCCAAATTTTTATTATCTGATATGAATGCCCGTGAGAGCTAATTGTCAACCGATGCATTTATCTACACGTGATACCGTGGATTTAGCGTGTATTAAAGATGTATGACGCGACTTTGAGCTCCATCGCCATCATCAACAATACAATACACCACCAACTTGGTCGTGACATAACCCCATAGTTAATTCACTTTCTAGCCTCTATGAAGTTTGATAAGTAAACAATTGCTGAGCTTTAATCATCAAAATGCCTGCGTACGTATCTTTGATTGAGTTTCTCGACGCAACAATTAACAATCTTCAGTCCAGGCGAACAGCACAGTGGACGAGCGATCGCGAACCCATTCGAAGAGGTCAAACCGCGCATATCAGAATACACAGCACAAGAGATTGCTACATTACAAAGTAGACTAGAGAAACAACTAGGACCCGAATATATATCATCGCGAGCAGGACCATCAGGACACAAGGTACATTATATCACAGCGGAGAAATGTATTCAGCTTGCCAACGAGGTATTCGGATTCAATGGTTGGTCGAGTCAGATCATCGAGACACAAGTAGACTTTGTAGATGAAAATGCTACGACTTTGAAAGTTAGTTTAGGACTCTCGGTCATTGTCAGAGTGACGTTGAAGGATGGTACTTTTCATGAAGATGTGGGGTATGGACACATTGAGAACTGTAAGGGCAAGGCGGCGGCTTTTGAGAAGGCGAAGAAAGAGGGGACGACAGATGGGTTGAAGAGGGCATTGAGAAACTTTGGGAATGTGTTGGGTAATTGCATATATGATAAGGATTATCTGGCCAAGGTCACGAAGATTAAGGTCCAGCCTGTCAAGTGGGACGTTGAGAATCTACACAGACATTCAACCTTTACTCCACAAGTAGTCGCGAAGAAAGAGATCGATGCACCAAAAGTCGCGGAAAAGGCTCAGGGTTCTGGACCGGCGAGTACAAGCTTATCAGGTATGTTTTGAAAATGCGGTGGCAAAATACACAACTAACGATCGGATTAGGCGATGACACATTGATAGGAGATGATGAGTTCGGGGGTATGAAGGATACTAATTACATAAAATAAACCATTGCTGATGATTTCCAGATTTCGACGATGCCGATTTCAACGTTGCAGATCCGAATGCTCACCCAGATGAAGTTGCACTTCCTCCCCCACGAACTGCTTCACACCATTTCAACAATGCCAGAAACAATAACAATGCGCCCTCGGGGAATACAGGGCCACCAAACCAAAGCCGAACTTCTGGGCCTTCGGGACCCCCAGTTCCCATAATCAAGAGTGGACCGTTAGTTCAACCAAATCGACCACCAGAAGCTGGTGACCCAATGATCACTCGCAATAATCATCCTCCACCAGCACCACGAACACCCAATGCAGGTCTCGCAAGATCGATCAGCGCAGCAGGACCTATTGTTCGCGCCCCTCAAGACCTAGTCCAACCCAACCGTCCTTCTAATCTTGTTAACGCGTTCCCTGGCCGCGTTTTAAACCAACCCAATAGACCTCAACCTCAACCCCAAGCAGCATCCGGTCCCCCATCTCCATCCCGCAACAACGACATAACCGATGAAATGCCCCCACCAGGAGCCGGTTTTACCTCTGCTCGCGCTGCATCTCTCCTTCCTCAAGACCACACACCCTCCCAAGTTCCCCCTGCAAATCTCAACCTCCCCGCCTTTAACCCCAACCTCGAATCCCCATCTATCCGGCGTACCCCAGGAGTTGATCAGAAATCTTCCAAACCACTTTCCCGCGACTTGAAACCTATCCCTGCGTCTCAGGCTCAAGTTTCTACTACTGGTCCACCACAAGCTCAGCCAGCTTCTCGTCCTGTTGTCGCTGGAAATAGGAATATCAATTTGGGAAATCCACAATTAGATACCACGAGAAGAATTGGTGCGCCTGGTAGCCCGAGTCCGATGAATATGGGAAATAGGAACAGTTACAAACCGCCGACGATGATGAAGAGGCCAATGCCGGAAGCGAATAGAGCTCCGCTGACGGATTTACAGACGAATGGTAGTGGAATGGCGGGGGATGAGCATGGAAATGGGGATGCGAAGAGACAGAGGTTGAATGGGATGTAGATTTCGAAGTAAATGCATCTGTAGCAGGATGGAATACGTACACGAGGGATAGTGACGGAGCCGACGATGTGGTAATGAAAATAGTTGTTGATTGGTATCAGAGGCGTTATGATGGGTCGAAGAATGGGCTGGAAAGGGATGGAATGGACATGCCAAGCAAGGCACTTTTCATAATGACGGAGTTTGTCTATATCTGGAGTTCGCTGGGTATTCTTGTACATTGCGCAAGCACACTTTTGCGCCCACTTGCTTGTTGGTAGCCCATCATGGCTAAGTTAAGGATTCGTTAGGCTGTGCTGTTAAAAAGTGCTTTGAGATATCATAGGGCATGTTTATTCGCAGAATTCGTATTATGTTATTGGTGCTATTTTTGCATTGTTGATTATGAAATTTTTGTTCTATATGTCCACTTGTTGTAGATACGCATGGAGATCAAGAAACTGATATAACTCTAGCTGCAATAAGGGGTTGTAATTAGGTTACTCTGGATCCCGGCAGTTAAAAAACGTTGATATCCAGGCAAATTCATATTTGAAGTTACTCGGTATGCATAACATCATTCACCAGGTCACACTTCACATAGATTCAAGGCAATGAAGTTTAGAAAATGCTCGCTGATATTCAAATTCCGCTTTGCTTTTTGGCTTATAAAGTGCCTACTGTACTATGTATAAAAGATGCTCCAAAGGAAGAATAGTATCTTCGATAAAGTCTACATGTAATCGTTCCACGCCATCACGCCCAAACACCAACCATGCATGTTTTCGTTCCGTCAACGCCACCAGCCTCTCCCCAATGCCCCCTTCTAGTCTGACCTTTATTTAACGATCAAGACAGCAGAAGGAATCAACCCGGCCTCCTTCAAGGTCTTCCCGAAATCCACTGGACCTTCAAAGGTCTTTTTGGGATAAGTCATGGTGAAACTGGTCACCGAACCGAGCTCGGCCTCGAGTTGCTGGGCGATTTCGAACAGAGTGGTATCGACCGGGTAGGTCTTAGTCATGACCCCGGTGGCAGTTTGCAATCTCAATCGAGATTCGGTGTGGACTTTTGGAGCGCCGGATGAAGCCGCAGGGGCGGCTACTGGAGCTGCTGCTGGTGCTGGAGGAGCACGACCTTCGCGAAGAGCTTTGGCAGCTTCGGCCTTCAAGCGACGTTCCTCCTTATCGGCGGCGATCTTCTCTTGGATGCGCTTCTTAGCCTGAACATCGGCGGCTTTCTCGGCACGTTTGGCTTGTGCCTCCTTGATCTGTTGGTCCTTCGCCAGCTTCTCTTTGGCATCCGAGACTTCCTTCGTGGACTTCATGCGGATTTGCTGTGGAGAATAACATGTTAGTTTGATGCGGGGTAGATGGATGTGGAGGGGCAGTTGTGGAGTAGAGATAAATTAGGAATAGTAAGCAACGAACCTCATTGCGCTTGGCCTCCTCTCTGTCAACAAGGGCCTGCTTTGCCCTCTTTTCCTTCGCCTTCTCGCGGAGCTCTGCGAGCTTCTGTTGCTTTTCCTCCTCAGTCAAGGGGGCGATTTCTTCTGTAGATTGTTCAAAGTTCTCATGTTGACTATGTGATCGTATTAGTAAATCCTCGTATGAAAAGGTGTGGTAGGGAACTCTTACGTCTTCTCGGCATGGAACTGGACTTGCATCATCGAACGGAACTTCTTGCCACAATCGGTGCAAACCATCGACTTTGCCTCTTCGCCATCCTTGAGTGGCGCGGGCTCGATGTTGGGGTTTGTCTCGTCGGAATCTGGTGCTGCTGCAGCTTCTGCAGTTCGGATCTCTTCGATGCTCTTGTCTTGGTTGTCTTCGAGCCATTGTAGAGCTCCGTTCACTGTAGTAAATGGTCAGTATGCGGGGTTACATAGATCACGTACAAGGGATATGCAAGTTGGAATTTATACATACATCCACCAGTCTTCTTGACTGCAATTTCGGCCTTTTCCTTGCCGAAGCCCATGTCGAGGAGTTGTTGGAGGTCGCTTGGTGTAGACATCTTTTCTGTGTGTTTTGGTATTTTGTTTAATTGTGAGTTAATTGTATGAAGTTGTGTCTTTGCAAGAGTATCGGAAATATTATGTCGAGTATTATTATGACGAGATGCAAGAGCTCAGGGTTCTGCGGAATAATATAATGATGGGTGGGCCGTACTAGAAAGCACTAAATATGGGGTGAATGTACGATATTCGATATCTAATTGATTGATTAATTGACTGGAATTCTGTAAATTGCCGTATTTATTTATATATGATGATCAATGATAATGAGGAAGCTTCGAAGTCAGGTAGAAATAAGGTATGGAATGGATTAGTTGAATGTTCTAGATTGAATTGAAGCAATGTATACTCGGGTATTCTTATTGTATCTATATCTATATCTATATACTAGGTATCTATACACCTACACGCCTATACACCTCCACACTCGGAATGTGATAGAACGTTCAAATAGCACAAAGGCTGCTACTTATTACTAGCCCTGGTATAAAGGATAAATTTGATTGATTAGATATGAATCTTTTGATGACGTTAGAATTCCATCTACCCGTATGTACACACAGACATACACACACATACGCACATACACACACACACACACTTCTCTGGGCAGCTAGGTATATACTCGAGTTACCTAGATATCGCCGAATAGTCCAGATGTCCATTTCTGGTCAAATACTTCACTTCATACTCACTCACTCACTCTAGAGTCTACACATTATACTCTTGATCATTCATTGCCCACCACGTAACTTGGACTATTGATTGAAGACATTGAAAGTTTGATCGACAGGAATAGAAAATTCATGAAAATAATTATAATCAAAATTAAGACATGATATTTTTTGCATTATTCGTAAAACCAAGTATATAAAAAATGCCAATCCAGTATTATCATATCAAATGTAGCTGGAGGTAATCAAACGAATCCAATAATAATAATAATAATAATAATAACAATGATAATTCACCCCTTTCTTAACAATTTATCATCTGTTTCTTAAAAGATACAAATACATACATATACATATACCCATACGAGACTCTCCTCATCTACCCAATCTACCCATCTGCCCACCTACCTATGTATCATCTGTATCATCATATGTATTGGCCGCAATAATCCAACAGGGAATGACAAACGACCACCCATCACCTTCTTTGTCACTCTCGGACCCTCGTCATTACATATCAACCACCTCGAGCGAAACACACCCCATCCTAATAAATAATTCCTCAACTTACAAATATTATTCTGGCTTAATCCCACAATCCCACAACCTCACAAACACTTTGAATACTTTGAATCAACAATAGTAATACGCCCATCATGTCCGTCGAAATCGATTCGCAAGAGCTTGGCTTTCACCGTACGCTATCATAAATTATTCTCCTCCGAGGATGGGAAAGACACGAGATGGGGAATTCTAACATGTGGCAGGTCCTTTTACCACTGAGGTGTCGCAAACATTGAGAATCAGAAATCCGAATCGTACTCCCGTTGGTTTCAAGGTAGGGAAATCTGCTGCTATGTCGTTGGCCGTTCTTCAAGTGCTAATGTGGTCTATTTTCAACAGGTCAAGACCACTGCGCCCAAACAGTTGGTTCTACTACACCTCACACCTTCGAAATATCGTTCTAATACTTGCGAATAGATACTGCGTGCGACCAAACTCTGGTAAATTGGAGCCGGGAAGAAGCATAGATGTCACTGGTATGCGCCGATTAGGATGGCAAGCAGTACGTGGCTAGGGCTAATCTTGCTGGCATAGTTCTTTTACAGGCAATGAAGGATGAGCCACCTCTCGATGCAAAGTGCAGAGATAAATTCTTGGTTCAGTCGGTCGAAATCACACCAGATAAGGAGTTTGTCGATTCGCCCTCAAACGTACAGTACCCACGATATATAATCTATAGGGACATTCCCTCACATGGACGTACGCTAACTGTATTTCATACAGCATGTCGACCGAGCAGATAAGAAGGATATCCAAGAGAAGAAGATTCGTGTCGTTTTTCTCCCACCAAAGTCGACAGGAGTAGCAGCCAATACACCTTTGAGAAATGGTGTTAATGGAGCAAATAGTGCGGTATGTTCTGGTTCCTTGTGTACCATCCCCGAGGAAGCGGAATTGACTAACACCAATATCTCTAGCTTTCAACCCCAGACACTGCCCCTCCAGCCTATCGATCAGTATCTCCCGAAGAACATTTCACCCCTGCAGCAAACCGTGTCGTACCAGGAAACTCAGGCCCAGCCCCCTCCGTCAGTATCAACGACGAGCCAATCGGCAATCGCAACCTCGGCGATGCTCGCTCTTCTGCTTTCAACCCCGCAGCTAGTACCAGCAGAGAAAGTAATGCATCCGCAGTCACCGCCCCAACCGGAATGCCTACCTCCGTCGAAGAACTCCAAGCCCAACTCATCGAAGCGAAGAAAACTATCGCATCCTACGCCGAACAAGGTGGTATGAGAATGAGAAAAGTGGCAAATGGGGAAACGTCAAATGAGACGGTCAATGAAATGGCTACCAAGTTGCAAGGTGTAGAAGGTGTACCTGTACAAATCGTCGCAGCTCTATGTTTGCTTAGCTTCTTACTCGCATACCTGTTCTTTTGATCTAAAGTTGGGTATGCCTGTCTGCTCGCATTCTGACTTTTGGGTTGTGGTTTCTGGCTTTGATGGGTTATAGCGTTGCACCTCTCTCTTCCATTATTGTATAAGAGGACAGACACGAAGCGAAATAATCAATATTGGGTGTCTGGTGCTCTCGGGTGCTGTTACTCTTAGGTACTGGTTTCTTGGGTTCTAGACCTCGTTCTTCTTCTTGTACTTTTGTGAAAGTATAAGTACAAGAGAAGAACCCTCTAATTTTACGACGATGCCTCCAATAATTTACATTTCCTTGCTGTTGATTTTTCTTTCTTTTCATTTCTTTTTCGATTTCCTCTCGCCACAGCTTTTGCATTACGAATGTACCACCTGTATTCTATTGCTTTTTTTCAGACGAGTTCAGCCTTTTGACAAAGTTACTTTTCCTTTACGTTTTCTTTCTTTTGTTGCGGTGCGTGGAGGCTTCCGTGTAAGCGTTCGCCCGAAAAAATATGGGTGAAGGAAAGAGAGATGGGAAAGAGGCCAGAAGACCTGGATCTGGCTGGACTGGGCTGGGCTATGCTGGAATGAACCAAATCGGTAATATGGTATCGGATGTATGTAGCGAGAGAGAGCGAGTAGGCAATGAAGTGCTGGTATGATAGCGAGTTACGTTTGATACATAGTAGGTAGTTGGTGAGGTAAGGTACAAAATCTCAATTAAATTGTAAAAGACAATTGCAGAAGTGACAATTGATATCATGTGTGCCTTGTATATTTGAAGAAATATGTATATGTATATGTGTGCGTACGCCGAAAAATGCATTCTATAACTCATCTCATCTCATAATCGTATATACAAATTCAAATCAAGGATTATGTCCCTCCTTCCACTCGTAGAAGGAATCCTCTAAAACTCGAATCTCATCTCATGTCACATCTAAAAGAAAACAAAAAGACGAAATCTAAGCCTGGACCTCCTGCTGCGTCCAACCTCCGACTTTTCTTCCTCCTTCCTTTCTCTTAACTCTACAAGTCATTCCAACCTCCTTATCCCACACAAACTGCCATATCACATAAATCCAACTCTCATGTCTGGGCAACTCTGCATAGAACTCCTTGGCTATTTCATGCAGGGCAGGTAAACGTGTCCAGGGAACAGCAGGGAAATCATGATGTTCATTATGCAGTCCAACATTGTAGGTGAAGAAATTGAGAGGACCGTAATAAGAAAACGTCTCTGGGATTTCGACACCGGTTTTGGGGTCGCGGGCTGCGAGGGGCTGACGCTCGAAAACGTAGTGCTCGGCGATGAAGTGTCCGGCGCAGGGGTGGAGGGAACCGGCCAAAAAGGCGGAGAGGATGAGGTAGTAGAGGGAGTTGTAAGAATTGGTTGATTTTACGAGGAGGATGTCGAAGACGACTTGCACGAAGATGTTGAAGATGTGGATGGAGGTGAAGGGGACGGCGTAGACGAAGATGGGACGGATGGCGTAGAATAGGATCTGGAAGGTGCAGAAGAAGGCTTTTCCGAGGAGGGAATCGAGGAACAGGGCTTCAAAGCGGGTGGGGAGATCGGTATCTAGACCGTCGACGCCGAGGGATTTGTGGTGGGTAAGATGATATGGCTGGGGATTTTGTTAGTTTTTGGAAAATTGGAGGGGTTTGATAGATGTAAACGTACTCTGAAAGAAGCAGAATAAGGAATTCCAATAGGTAGATTTGCAAAAATCGCCAGTGCCCGATTCAAGGTTGGGTTTCTAAATGCCAAATTGTGGGATATTTCGTGGATGGCAAGGAACAGGTTTTGATTTGCGGTTGCGCCAATGATGTAGGCAGTGAGGAAGAATTTCCAGGAGAGGAAAGGTGTATTGCGGAGGAGGTAGGCGCAGAGGATTTGGATTGATACGACGAGGAGAACGACATATTTAGTGAGGGGCTCAGGTCCGCAAAGTTTAGTTACCTGTGGGGAGGGGATTAGTATCTATTCTTGATTGAGAGATGATAATAGGGAATTGAGATGGATAATTACCTCTGGATGAGCTTTGATAATAGCTAAACGTCTGCTTCGATGAGGTTCCTCGGTATATGTCCAAAAGAAATCATGTTCTTTCACATCGATATCTTGTCGTGGAGGGGCATCTTCATTCTTTTCTGAAACACCTGCTCCATTGGTTCTTAATCGTGGGGTGGTTGATCCCGAGGTTGTGATCGTAGAAGTAGCTACCGGCGGCATGATGAAAAAACTTGTTGTGAGGCCACTCTTAGCAACTTTTTCGTGATATGGCTATATGGTGGCGTGGTGTTGTAGATAAAAGGTGTTTTGAAGTTGAGAAACTGGATAAATAATATTCACCGATCCTTCGAGACTACGTTTCGCTACCAGATTAGTTTCGTACCCTTTTCGAAGCTTGGTGGACTGTTCTTTGGATCGATTTTCAGGGGTACAAGGGGTTCATGGCTCAAGGGTGACAGTTGAGTGGCCCGTGCCTCAAGACCCGCTATTTACTAGATCGCCTCGAGAGGACACGTGCGTGCCAATTCTTTGTCATCATCTCAGTGTGCTACTCTCGTTTCTCAGCTGAGATACATTTCGACCTACGTCTCGATTAATCATAAGTTGATCTACGAGTTTGAAGGTACAATTGCAATATCGTGGAGCAAGATACCTGCAAAGAATTAGTTCGATATGTTCCTCCAGGTTTTTGGCACCCTCGTCCACCTCGCAATGTTCCCCCTCTCACACTCTTCTCTCTTCCAAGAGAGATCCGTGATATCATTTACCATTATACCCTGGTATCAACATCAAATATCATTGTCTAGAAAGGCAAGATGACACAAGAAAGGTTGCCCATATATAGGGGGACACAACGACTTTGGTCGCTGCCTACCGCACTTATAAGATGGCGAGCCGTTAGCCACGAGGAGACAACCACTAGTCTTTCCACTCTCAATGTCAAACTCTTGTTTTGTAGTAAGGTGGTGAGCCATGAAGCCGCCATAGTTTTCTACAACAAGAACACATTTGCTTTCGAGGGAGATCATAACTGGGATCCTGTTGTTCATTGGCTGAAAACCATTGGCATTGAAAATCGAAATTCTCTTGCAATTCTGGAGGTGTGTGGCAAGCGACCCGATCAAATGTGGCAAAATTCCCGTGGAGAGCGTATGCAGGAACCTTTCAGGTTTTCAGGTGAGGAAGTATACCTTAGGCATCCATACTTTGCCACCCCCATAGATGGTTTCAAATATGGCTTCGTCGACAACATCAACCCGATCGTGGAAGATGTTTTGTATTGTTAGGACAGCAGGTCTCTAACAAGAAAGTTACTATTATCATGCGAACTAGTGCATCTTACCCTGGTGGAAGGACTGGTCTCGTTGAACCCAATGAGCTACGCCCGAACAATGAATGGCACCGCATGGAGCTGCCAAACTTGATAGAGAAGTTTCTAGAGCTTCATTCAACCCGCTCTATGAAGCGTTCAGTGGAGGTTCTCTGGAAAGGATTGACATATAAACGAGTCCTTGAGACGGAATTCATGGAGAATCTTGGGTGGAATATCTTCACCTCACCCGTCGAAAATGAAGAGGCACTTGCCATATTTGGTAAAGATCATAACAAAGATGAGACTTTCGTTAGGTACACAATGAAGAGAAAGAAACTCACGGGGCCACTTGTAACTCAAGATCCTTCGCCCTATTCAGACGTCTATATATCACCGAGGCAAAGGGAGAGGGAGGATTATTTTTAGAAACAGGAACATCTTCGAATTAATAATACACGATACTTGCTTGGTATAATAGTATAAGTTCATCTATAGCGTCTGATAATAACTACACGAGTCTGTTATGAATACTTAATCGATTGCGACAGCTGTAGAATGTACATCAATGCCAAGTGGTGGATCTTTCAAAATCCCACAATACCTGCGGGCTAGCTGTGCAAACCTATTCTCTGAAATCACTTAATCTCAAAATTGTTCTATTATGCTAAATAAGCTCGGCTTCGCGGTGTCTGTTGCAGCAGTAGTAGTCACAAGAATGAACATTACAAAGAAATTGAGAAATTACAAGTTTCTGTAATACAGCAGGAAGCGAAATCCTTTCTCAATAGTGTTTTCGTGGATTGGAGAATTAGTTCGGTATCTTGTCCCATTTGGTCTATCATCTACAAAATCAGGACCGACAAATTGCTTCTGGGGTAAGTGGCTATTAGCGAGTGCATAATATTATATATTTCTCGACTATTGTTTTTGACAGTTGGGTCGAGAAAGAGAAGGGTATGCTTAGGAATGGTGAGACTTGATCTACTCTTAAGAAGCGAGGAAAGTATGCTTTGGGTGGGGAGCTGAGGAAATGCTTTATTATCTCCTTCTACAGAAAGATATTCCAGCAGGACTTGCAGTTCTAAACTTCAATTTTCATTTAAAGTTAAATTTTTTATCTCTAAGGAACAGAATTAGATTCCGTCTGTAACCTTTGATGTAATCTTACTTCTGATAAACTGCGCAAACCAAAACATCTTTGTTTCAACCTCGTGATGTCTTTGAGATCATAAGCCTCATGACAACACAAACCGAGGTATTTGGGTCAAGCTCGCTTAATCTTGAGTTCTAAACTGATGGGACTGTGGAATTATGACCTTTCAAGGCGAAATCTTGCATTAGTAGCGTGGAAAAATCCCAGAATCTATCATTTGTACAGTTGATACACCTTTATGAACATTCGACATACCAACCAGATTCAGAAAGGAGATGTGGTCTAGTGGATAAGACGTCTGACTCAAAATTAAATCTTGGAGTAGAGAGGCCGAAGGCGCAAGCAGCGACTCGGCATGGTTCTCTAAGATTTGCCGTGAGCTCATTTAACGGTAGTTCGAATCTGCCCATCTCTATTTCATTTTTTCTTTCTCATGAGACTGAATTTTGGGAGAGATTCAAGGATAGAAAGTGGTATGAAGAAGGGGAATGAGGAGTATAAGGTGGAGGAAGGGGTGAGAGTGGGGATTGCGTGGCTACCGATTTAATTTACCTTTTAAGGCAAGTTAATAGACCCACGGGGTGCTTCAATCTTTCCCTTTTCCCTTTATTATGGATATAAGCCACCAAGTTGTTTAGGATAACATAAGCCAAGGAAGGATATCAAAGCTGAAGGGGATGTGGTCTAGTGGTTAAGACATCTGTCACATAGTTTGGGTCGGATGAGCCAGCGCGGTCTTTCGGGACGCGCGGGTCCTGACCCTGCCGTGAGCACAGGTGACGATAGTTCGATTCTATCCATCTCTACTATTATCTTTTTGCTGATATCAAAGGGTGGAACGTTTGTATTCACAAATAGATGATAGTTTCGTTTTTTTGCTTCTGAGATGATCAAGCGGAAAGTTTTAAACTTTTCTCCTTCCAGTGGCATATGAATAGGTATTGGCCAGAAAGTCATATTGATATATTGGGGATGTGGTCCAGTGGTAAGACAAATGTCATGAAGTGGGCTTTCCGAGCCAAGTTGCGCGTCTTTCGGGCAACTCATGAGTATGTGCTTTTCGAGCAGCTCTTATGAGTAGTGACTTCACCTTTAGAACATGAGGCGATAGTTCGATTCTATCCATCTCCATTTTTTGCCATTTATCTGCTTAACGGTTTCTATTGAAATGGATCTTATTTAGTATACATGTATGTTTGGATGGGCTTTTGACAATCAGAAATGTCTATCTGTTTCTTTCATTTCATGAATCACGCGAGACTTTTTTCAAAAAATTGTATGACGGGGGCGCCTAGTCATGTAATATAATGTAGCATGTTAAAATCAAACATCAAACAAAGAATGGTAGAAAGTATGCTCTACGTAAAACGCATACTATGCGAAGTGTGATATAGAGACGAGGCTGAAGGTCAACTCGCAAATATTTTGCGTGCATAAAGTGATAGTCTAGTCATTTCCGGCTTCAGCAGCACTGTCAAAATAAAAGTGATTGTCTCATCTGTCCATAACTTGACAGCTCTAAACGGTCTCGTGCGATATGGACCACACTCTTGTGAATCAAAAATGTGAGGATACATTGTTCGGAAATAAATTCTGGGACATTTTATACAATATTGCAAATCAAGGATTCTAGACTCGAAAAAAAATCTCTACAATGCAACTGCTATTTGACACAGTATATGTCATTGGAATATGCTTTCTCGACTCTGATTAATCTTGTTTTCGCTTAGTCTCATCGTGTCTCCATACTCTTGCCTGTTAGTTATCATTTCATGTCACCAGAATAGGAGATTCAATCAATTCGAACATTTTTCAAAGGAGTCTACAAATAAAGAAGCTTCACACGTGTTCTGGAAGATACTCTTTTTCCAAATTTCACGACGTTCCTTTCCAACCCTAAGGATCTTGCACCCAGCCCCCACTGTTAGTACATTGTACTAGATTAACTCAAGTATTACCAAAGCTGAGCACGAACATACAGACAGATCACAGGCATGTATTTCGAAAACAAGATAACCGCCTTGAGTGTGACTCACTTCCCAAGCGTTTGACGTTCGAGGAAGCTTTTCAAAGCCATTTACTTGTCTTGTGTAGCTAAGATATAGACAGGGCTCCTTAATGATGAAGAAAAAGATCAGGTTATTCCAGAACTTTATCGTGAGTACAGAAGATATATGTTCGAGTCTTACTATGCCTGTGTTTTGAGCATATTTGTTGGTAAACTATTCATCTGTGTGCAATCATTTCATGGACTAGCTTGGAGGATGTGTGACGAGCAGTGATAATTTTGGCTGCTCAATACCACTTCGATAAGTATATCTTATTTTGCACAATTGCAGCTTTGTAATAGGTTCTTTAACTGAGCTATTTTTGTGCCTTCTTCATCTCAATAACAAAGACAGCATTAGAATTTCATTTCGTGTCCAGTTTAACTGAGTCCATAATGACCATAATCTATCAAATTATTCAAGAAGTCTTGACGTGATTGGAGATATGCAGAATAGATGTCCATCAACTGGTTCACACTTCCATGATTTCCTCTTCGAGGGAGGGAAGATAACGGGGGTATCTTCCCCCTTTAATTTATGGGGCTCGGGTTCGGATAAATACCCCACTTAAGTTTCATCTTTCAGCAGACCAGGGATTATTTGACCCTTGAGCAAGTATATCGCGACGTCATACGAGTTTATTTCACAATACTTATGAGATGATTCAGCGGACCAGGGATTGTCCAATGGCTGAGGCACAGTGGAATTTTGGACAAGTTCATGCGCCGCAAAATCCTTTTGGTATGTGTAGCAAAACACAACCCGACCCGCTCATCCGGACGTTTGGTACTCTCGGGAGATAATTAGTAAGCCGGGCCCCTGAAACGGTTCCTAGATGATGCAATGTACTAAGATAGAGATGTTCATCTTATCCAGGATATAATTTGGTACTAGTGTATCGTGCAAAAGGCAGTGCAAGAAGAAGTTGGTCAGCAAGTAAAAGTAAGTTTATATCTGCATATGATATTCTCTAGCAAAGTAGGAGAGATTTTTGAATGGACTGAATTTGGAGAATGGGAATGGTGCGTTTGGTAGATTGGAGAGACTCAGAAGAGAAATCAAATTTTACTGTCACATCTCCGACTTTCTATATTCATTCAACTATAATCTCATGTGAAGCAGACATCGGAATACTATTTCTACCCTTTTGATAGTAGTAGCATATCTCAACCACCCAACATCACGTTATAAGTGAAAGCGGATCCAAATCCGAAAAGACATGTTGCATCGACAGGGTATTTCCACGAGGTCGTTGTCAGCGCTAACGACCGCTAAGCCCCCTCATGTGCCGCTTAACTATTTCAAGCTTAGCCGACTTCAGAACTCTCTTCAATGAAAGAAGTGATATGTGAGAGCGGCGACTACTAATAGAGGCCACTCAAATCTTAAATTTCGAATAGACACATTCCCATCTCTCTTATAGTTCCAATCTACCTTGAACAAACATCTCTTTGGCTAAAATAGTCACACAATGGCATACCCAAAAAATGTTGGCATTAAAGCAATGGAAACCTATGTCCCAGCACAGGTAAATCTCCAAGCACTCCCACGAAAGTCGCTTCATGATGCTGATTAGAAAAGTGTCTGGATCAAACATTGTTTGAAAAACATCAAGGTGTTTCAGCTGGTAAATATACCATTGGATTGGGCCTTCAGTACATGAACTTTTGTACCGATAGAGAGGGTAAGTTCGTACCATCAAAACTCATCAGCCAATTCAGTAATCATGTAATACTCACGAATTTACCAGATGTCTGTTCCCTAGCTCTAACAGCTGTCTCTTCACTCCTCCGAAAATTTGACATCGACCCAAATTCTATTGGGCGTCTTGAAGTCGGGACTGAATCACCCATCGACAAAGCCAAATCAGTCAAATCAGTTCTCACCACTTTATTCGAGCCACATGGTAATACAAGTCTCGAAGGAATCGACACAATACACGCCTGTTACGGTGGTACGAATGCTCTATTCAATGCGGTCAATTGGGTAGAGTCTCGTTCATGGGATGGTCGAGATGCCATTGTTGTTGCATCCGATATAGCCCTCTACAAAGAGGCCGCTTCTCGACCAACTGGAGGAGCTGGTTGTGTTGCTATGCTTGTTGGTCCAAATGCACTGCTGTCCCTTGATCCGGGCTTGAAAGGTGTCTACATGACTCATGCTTATGATTTCTACAAGCCGGAGACTAAAGTCGAGTTTCCTATTGTGAACGGCCATGAATCTATTGGTTGCTACATTGGTGCTTTGGATGCATGCCACAAGAATCTACTTGAGCGAATTGAGGCTAGAAGCAAACTCAACGGCGATGAGCCCAGCAGCGTGCCCGAGAAGGTCCTTGAACTTTTTGATTACATGGCATTCCATACTCCAAACTGCAAATTAGTGTCTAAATCCTTCGGTCGTCTCAAGTACAATGACTGTCTCTTGTCAACCGATGATGCTGAATGGGAAGGTATTCCCGATGAACTTCGCAAGTTGAGTTATTCGGAGTCTCTCAAGGACAAGACGCTGGAGAAGACTCTTGTATCAATCACGAAGGATGAGTTCAAGAAGTGTGTCGAGCCTTGCATTGCTGGCCCTTCTTTATGCGGTAATATGTACACAGGAAGTTTGTACTTTTCTCTCATTAGCTTGATAAGCAACATTGATCTCAAAGCTGCAGAAGGCAAAACCATCGGCTTGTTCAGTGTGAGTAGATAAATTTATCTTTTTACCTCCCAAAGCATTTTACTGACCCGAATCCACCATCTAGTTTGGAAGTGGCATTGCCAGCTCACTTTTTGGCATGAAAATTACCGGTGATCTTACTGACCTGGTCCAAAAAGTCAATTTGATGGACCGTCTTAACCAGAGATACATCGCGACACCCGAAGAGTACGAAGAGGTGAGTCTCTAGCTTTCAGTCCGTTTAGATAAAATGCTAACTCGATACAAGGCTTGTACTCTCCGGAAGAATGCATACGGAGCTAAGGATTTCAAGCCTCTTGGCGATGTGAACTCCCTGGCACCTGGAACATACTACCTGGAGAGTGTGAATAATTTGTATAGAAGAACTTACGCCATAAAGCGGTGATGATTCAAGCGAGATTGTATCAGACCGGGAGATGATTCATGAGACGCTTGTACATGAGGAAGATAAAGGGTTGGTATATTCAATAGAATGAGAAGACGAGAAACATAGATCTAACTAGTCAATATCTAATTAATAAGTTTTAAAACGAATAATACAGTGTACTATGGCCGGAGTCGCATCTATATATAGTGAAAGATCAATTGTATATCTTCTAGAAAATGTAAAGAATACCTATGCTTCTGACCACTCTAGGCGCGATTCGTGCTTAGATAAGCATATTTTTGACACACCCGCACACAGGCACGATTTGTACTTCATTATGTGACTCTCAAAATTATGAAGCGATAATGATGCCTAAGGCAACTGTACTATATCACGTCACTTACTTTTTCGATGCCTCAGGCATAAATGATAATGGAATGGAATGGAGATTGTGAACTTCCATCTCATCGTTAATATTTACCTTATCGTCCTGAGTGACTCGAAGCACAACAGCATCTGCCATTACTGTATCTGACGCCCCCAGAAATTCTCATTTGGGGTTCATTAACGCCTTCGCCGACTAGCAAAAAGACAGTTTTGAAGGTAGATAAACATTCATTTGACATTTACGCCGCTGTTCTGATTCGTTTATGCACATTTCTATCAATTTCCGAAATATTCCTTTTCCTGGACAAGCCTTTCCTGCTCTTCTCGTTGACCAATATCCGAAATTGACATTCAACTTTACAACATGTATACTGCTCCTTATTACCTGCACGAGCAGCACTACCTAGTTTTAAAAAATCTTCCATCAGAAAAGTCATTTCAGCACCACGTTGAAATGTGTTGATTGACTTGATGAGCCCAGCCATATCTGAGACAAGCAATCGATGCATCGAATCTTGCAACTCGGAGGTGCTGCTTGAATCCGTCGGGTTGTAGAACAACAGCGCAGAGCACCAGGGTCTGATAGCATCGAACTTTGCAATATCAGACTCACGGACACTTTCACCAAGAGTAAGTAATTTGGAAGTCAGTCCTCTATGTTCTAGAACATTTGGATTTAGTTTTGCTGCTGCATTCAGCCACTCCCTAAATTCTGACCCAAGTGCCTCCGAGGTAGCGTCTTGTCTGGGTTGTTGGCTTGTTTCTCGAATATCGGTGAGGTATTCTTCATCCAGTTCTCGAGCATTGGACTTGGCGAGGTATTCCTCATCCGAGTTCACCTCCATTTCAAGGCATGTTTCAATACGTCCTGAATCCTTGTAATCATCAAGGTGCGAGTCTTCTCCGACATCTGACAGTTCTTCAGGGTTAGGCGAGAAAATACCGTGGCACACCGGCACAGGACTCGGTGTTACTGGAATAATAGCTTCGTCTATTCTGGGTGATGACTTTGTATCTATGTATGCGATCAATGGTGAACGGGGAACCTGCACTTCCGCCGGCCTCTGTGTATCTTTGGCGGTGTATCGTGGCGGTGGTTGATCCCGAGGTTCCTTATGTTTAAAATGCGTCCAGTTCACTAGCGTAATGTCTTGTTGAGAGTATATCTTCCTCATATCAGATTCACAAACCTCTACACTTGTATCATACAAGCACTCGCGAATTTCTTTCAAATGTTGCCGCGCATAATCGCTAGGTCTAATATATACCTTAAATTTATTCATGAGAGATAAAGACCTAATCGCATGGATCAATTTGCTGGAGGTTTTATTGAAAGGGACAGATAGTCGTAGATTCCTTCTCTTTTTGAACCACAAATCCCGCGAATCGAATATCAAAATTTAAAACAATAATACGCTCTAAATTGCTTATACCGGCTTCGTGAAGAGCGGATGCATCAAGATGAGATAAATCATTAAGCTTCTGTATCGAAAGATCCTCTGAGGCGTATTCAAAGTCACCATGTGGTGGAACAGCTAATAACATATACATGTAATGACGCTTGCCAGAAATCTTGATGGTCACCTTGATTGAGAACTGTATATGAACATCTCGTTTAGACTTAGAATTGCAGACCACTTTCATAATAATTTCGACATTCTTTTTGTTGCCAGGCATGCAAGAACCTAGTGTCCAACAGCCGTCCTCATCAGCCCACTTTATATATACTCTCTCCGTAAGGAGGTTCTCCAGCCCAAGTATTTCGATTGGAACCGCTATATTGTGCGCTATAGTTATGATTAGCTATGAAGATGACAAAGAACAATTGTATTGGGAAGAATGATCCCACACTATGTGTGTATCCCACCCACCCAGGCTAATAGGAGAGCAGCCTTGACTCTTTGGCGCCGAAAGTATCAGGGCGTCCCTAAGCGGTAGATACTGAGGAACCGTAACCACCGACGCGATGCAAACCGTGTCAGGGTGTTCCCAAGCAGCAAATACCGAGGAACCGTAACCACCGACTTGGTACGTACCGTCAGGGTGTCCCCAAGCGGTAGATACCGAGGAACCGTAACCACCGACTCGGTGCAAACCGTGTCAGGGTGTCCCCAAGCAGCAAATACCGAGGAACCGTAACCACCGACTTGGTACGTACCGTCAGGGTGTCCCCAAGCGGTAGATACTGAGGAACCGTAACCACCGACTTGGTGCAAACCGTGTCAGGGTGTCCCCAAGCAGCAAATACCGAGGAACCGTAACCACCGACCTTTGTACGAAGGATATAAAAAAGTTGGAGGAATAATTGCACGATAACAATATAGATAGGATACTGCGATGATCGATGTAGATGTAGGGGATAGAAGTGAAGATAGAAATGATAGAATAGAGATCTCGCTAAATATCACCAATTAAAAGAGCGAAAGATTCAGAAGTGGGTCTATGGGAAACCTAGGTAGACTATCGGCTACGTTCACCTGTGTTCACCAAGAGGGTAGCAATTAGAGGACGTAGAGGCTACCGTAACCAATGTATAATGCCCCACCCCGCCCGATAAGGAAAATCGGAACTTCGTTCTTGGTATGGGTTCACCAGCTCGACCAGTTATCGAAGTAAAATCAATATTAGATTTGCAGGTCGAAAAACTGGTGAACAGTATTATATTGAGTTTGGGAAATTGTTCTAGGGAAGGTGGAGGTCTCAAAACAACATAGAGATTGTCCAATTCTCTTCAATCTATGGTCGTATGTGATAGAGAGTAGTAAAAAACTCAAGTATATGTAGCAATGAAAATCAACAGTGAGCCAATCCCTCTAGCATATCATACATACATACAACGTGGGTAAATTTGCTGCATCTCTTACAACTAAACCCGTAAACCACTTACGCAAGTACGAAAATAGATCGTAGACACTATAGTTAGGAGATACGAAACCGGACGTTGATTTTGTACATTATGCAATCCATCCCATCATCTACCAACTTTACACTTCACACTTCGAAAGGCCATCCTCTCAGCCTTGAACCCATTCGGAATGAGAAGATCATCCAAATAGCGAATGTCAAAGATACCAACAGCACACTGGCAGTGACAGTCTCCAACAATCTCACAATTTCTGACATGAACCAGAAATCAAACATGTGCCAGACAACAGACCACCGCCAAATACGCTCAAAACGTCGGCAAACGTTGCATAAAGGGTATAGTGCGCGAGAATTTTGAGAAGGGCTGAAGTGCTTCCCCAAAGCATGACACTATGTTGGAAGGCTACGTACGAAGACCTGTTCTCAAGGACAACGATAGAGCAAATATACTGCCAACCGCCTGAGAAGCCAAGAGAATTCGCCCCCCACAGGCGCCCGGGAGTCTTCATTTGACAGGAATTTGACAAAAAGTTAATATCGCTCGGTATCCAGGTAGTTCCATTCTAATTTGGGTGCAGAGGTTCATCTTTATGGTCACTCTGCAAGGGTAGGTTGGAGAAAACCATGCCTAGACAGCTGGGTGATGTTATTGATCAGAAGAGCGCAGAAATTTCTTCAGCAGGGCTGAGTTGGAGGCTCTCCGCAGGTTGATAGAGGGAGGCCTCTAGTTAACTTCGAATATCTGGATGTTTTAAGATATCTGGCTTGTTGAGTATCAGATAAATGTAGCAAATGTCATCGATGGATGCAACAAATTAGACATTAAAATGTGCTTCGATTGCAAGACAGATGACGTGGGAAAATAGCGAAGCCTAAACACAAAAATTCCAACATTGATTCCAACATCGTTCCTCTGATCTGAACTGCGGTTGCAGCGACCATAAAAGCAGACCAAAATTCTAGAACGAGTCCGCTTACGTAATCTCTACCAATCGCTACCCCAATTGGACAATCAGCGGTGCGGGCCATATACGCGGGTCGCGTCCGCCTGCAGGCGCGTTTTGTCTCATTAGTATATCAATTGGCATGGAAGAACATCATAAGTTCCATTCCCATCTACACAGCACTCCATCACCATGTTCAGTATGTTGCAGACTCCTGTGAGCGCACACAAGCAACTACGCCATTATACACCTCATGTACCATCGCCATTATCCTCATCACCTTTACGATCTTCTCCGCCCGTATCGCCGCTGGAGCCCCGCAACGCGAATTTACCAACGAGGACACAGCATGCTGGTGATTGTCAAAATAGTTTAATGATGTCACCTGAATCTGGTGCTTCCAAAACCTCAAGTCCTGACAAAAATCACTCTAATTCAATCAAACACTCACCGAATAGAGATGGTGCGTTTTCGAAGAGAATAACGAAGACGAATCCGTTATTGCATGGACAAGGCGATGGAAGAGAGACACGAAGAAAGTTGTTCTTGAGAAGAGTTAGAGAAGATTCGGAGGATAAAAGGTGGAAAGCGAGAGGCGGTGATGATGAGATGATGAGAACTATTTGGATTGCAGAGCAAAGGAGGCGAGCGGAAAGACAAGCTAGAGATGCGCAGGGTTGGGCTGTTGATGTTGATGAGCAGGATATGCAGCTGGATTACGGTGCTGGAAATTTAAGTCTCGGTATGCTTATTCTATCTAAGACTCTATTCATGAATGAGTTTGCTGGAATTGGGTTAACAATGGTTGCAGATGAGGTCATGGCCGAGGAAGTGGCAAGGAACGAGGAAGAAGAATTAGAAGCTTTGTTATCATCTATGACCGAAGCCGAAAGAAGACAAACTCTGGATGAAGCATATGAGAATGTCTCGACACTCGACGAAGAAATTGGTCCAATTGATGACAAGGAAGCAGCTGCTTGGGCGCGAGGAGAATTCCAACATCTTTCAAACCAACACAATATGACTGTTATGGATGTTGAGCGACATGTCAATAGTTCTTCGCCTGATACGCACTTTGGTAGCGACGATGGTGATTACGATGCCATTTTCATGGACGTTATACAACAGGAATCATATATCTCGTACCAAGACAGCCAATCCATGGATATGTCAGGAGACCATGAAATGATGGATACGGAGATGAGTTGATTGTGGCACATAATGGTACATACCGATACATATTGACACGACATTGTTTATGATAAATTGGAGGATTTTGCTGTTAGCGTTGGTGTTTCAAACGGCTAGGGCCTGGTCGGTGTTTTGGTATGGTAAATGGATCGAGCCATTTGGTCTTTGATTTTGAGATTATTGGTCATGGTATCACTGGTTTGTTAATATACACGAGTTACTATCACTAAGATATGGGTATTTTATTGTGTTGGGCAGCCTTCTTCTGGAGCCCCAAAAGCTTCTTGCGCTGCAGCCATATCTCCAACCAGATCTGCTGGTGGTGAGCCTGCTGCTTGCATCTGTAAATAATTAGCAGCGCCCCGCGATATGATACGACAGCTGATACACACCTTTTGCATCCTTTCTACAATATACTCTCGATCCGAAGCATTCTCATCCTTGTAAGTCTTTTGCTCGAATCTAGCGACAATTTCCCTGACAAAAACTTGCTGTTCCTTGTATCGCTTTAGATCATCTGCGGGAGTACTGGCAGAGTTCTTCTCCAACCACGCGGGGAATTTGTCATCCAATTCCTTCATCGGTTCGTATAATATCTCCTTATTAGTTAGTTGCTCCATCATACCCAATAGCATTTTCGAGAAATCCTCCTCACTGCCCTCTCCGTCCATACCACCAGCTCCCATAGCCTTCATCATCTCCGCCAGTAAATCGTCCGAGTTGTCCTCTGCTGCAGCAGCTGTTGCTTGATCCCCAGAAGCTTGCATTCTTTCCATCGTTTTCTTAATAGTTTCCTGGAATGTTTCCTCGCCAGCTGAACCTGGGGCGGCTTTGGTCTTCGAAGGCCCGGGTCTTGGCGCAGATGGCGGTGGAGGTGCTGGTCCATTTTCCCCCAATCCACCCATCTCCTTCAGCATACTTTCAAACTGTGCCTGCATTTCTGGTGATGTCTCGAGTTCTCCCATTAGTTCGGCCATGCCGGCTTGTAACTGCTTTGCGAAATCATCGTCAGTGAGTCCTTCACCGCCGTCAAGAGGATCGTCCGCGACGGGTGATTTCTCAGGACCAGTGGTTGGTGCTGTGGAGGTTGGTGCTGGTGCTTTCGATTCTGGCTTCGCAGCGTTGAACTCATCCAGCATATCTAAGAATTCATCAGAACCTCATTTTCATATCTAGCATTAGATCAAATGATGTACCATCTAGATCATCTAAATCATCCTCGTCCGGATCTGGAACGTCCTCCCACGCTGCAGTAGCATCCGCAGCCTGTGTTTCAGAAACTGTACTTGATTCGCCAACCAAGGCTTTTGTCGAGGACTCTGCCAGTCCCGCGAGATCCCCAGGTTTCGACTCCATGTTTAATAGATGCTAGAGGAAACTCTATCAATCCTTTGCTGGGATCTTCAAAGGTGGGTATTCTTCTGCAGGCCGAAATGAATACGGCCAGTATGTGGAAAGTGCGGGGTATAATTTGCGCCGGAAACGGTATTGTCTAGATAAACTGATGTTCGACGACAACTCGGACCTTATATATTCGGATATTGGGTTCTAAGAATTAAAATACCTAGGTAGTCTCGCGACGTATATTTAGGCATGAAGATCATGAGATGAGAAGACTACTAGGCCGAGGCTGTCAATTCTGATGTCGGGCATTGTTGATAGTGGGGGTCCTCCGAGCTAGTGAATTGTACTTCTTTCTTTTGCCTTGTCTGGACGCTTCATAAATTAACGAATCTTGAGCCTCGTAGCTAGCAACCACCAAACCTTTCCATAACAACTCATTCTTCTGCATTTGTAGAAATACAAAAGGTCGCGTTAACTCTTTGGGCTCTTGGTCTTTATCAATAGCCAGTTTAACAAAGTCTTCTCCAATCACAAAGTCTGACTTGCGCTTTCCTGAACAAAATCTAGCCTCATCTTCAAAATGACGCTCTGTCTTAATCGTCTCACGGAGGAACGGTAAGGCGTGCACAGTTCAGAAATCTAGGACGAAGTCTAATGGGATTTACAGTAAGCAATGGCGAAAGGACCATCCATTTGGGTTTTCTGCAAAGCCTATTCGCAACCCCGCCACGAACACTATTGACATGAAGATCTGGGACTGCGGCGTACCTGGCAAGGCTGGTACACTATGGGAGGGAGGTCTTTTCAAGCTGAACATTATCTTTCCAGATGGTGAGTCTTTTTACTGTCATCCACAATATAGTTATAGATTTGCGCTAATTTACAATTCATAGAATACCCAACCAAACCTCCAAAGTGTATGCGACTTCCAAAGTACTCTCATATTTGGCACTCGATCTGAACTAACAAATAACCAGGCAAATTTACACCACCCCTCTTCCACCCCAACGTCTATCCCTCTGGCACAGTGTGTCTTTCGATTTTGAACGAAGAAGAAGGCTGGAAGCCTGCCATCACCATCAAGCAAATCCTCCTTGGCATCCAAGAACTTCTCGATACCCCCAACCCTGATTCTCCTGCTCAAGCAGATGCCTACAATCTCTTCAAGAAGGACAAGTCCGCGTACGAGAATAAGATCAAGCGCATCGTAAAAGATAACCCAGCTCCTTAGGGGAACCAAGGAAATGCAAATGCGGTAGTAAGGCGACGGGTTTATTTGGCGGGAAGTATTGGCGTTCATTGGGCACATAATCTTTCAAAGCATAAGGGGATATCAATACGGGCGTACCTAGCAGAGGAAATACTTTTACTTTGATGCAGCGCTTTGGTCAAAGACATTTACTGAGTACCCTAGATGAGTTAGAGTATCTACTCAATGGGACATGGGAAAATCAATGAAGAAAATGAGCTTTTTCAATCTACACCACCTTTTCGTTACTTGATTGTTGTGTTATGACTTAGGTCCCATTCTCCTCTGTCCTTTGAGTCACCTCGTGAAGAAAGCTACTTGCGTCCATCGATCCATCCATATGTGCCCATGGTCTAGCATTCCAGATACACCGCCAAGCAATTTCCTATAGAAAAAGATATCACAAAATTCCAGAACCTCGACAGCTAGCTGTTACTCACCCAAAGGCAATTGACACCAAAATTAGCAATGCTGTAACATTATTGGTTCTACCGAATCGCTATCAGTAAAAATAAAGGGCTCAAGCCACATAATGCACCTTCGGTATCCTTGCCACAATATACATCCGACTATCGGCCCATGCCCAGGTGAGCTAAGGTAATTTTGTAATATTTTGGAGCCAAGGGAAGTCATGCACATACCAAAACCACTGAGCATTGAAACTATTACTCACAGGCAGTTTTTATTTGGGTACATAACTATCTTCTCTCCCATTTTTTGAACATCTTTTCTTGAGAAGAACTTATTTTACATTTCACATTAAACGGATTTACATATACGAATTCAAGATGTGTGGTATTTTTGCTTGTCATTGGTATGTATCAATTGTCTCTTTCACAATTGGGAGTGCGATTTTTTAATGATAGTGGGGGCCCCGCGATGGATTTTGAGAATTGACAACTGTACAGTCACCCAGATGTTAAGGCTTTCAAGCCTACGGCCTTGCGAATGGCGAAGCAGTGAGTAATTCTGTTCGAAGGAGGGAACTGGGAATGGAGAGCTGACTGTGAAATCTAGAGTTCGTCATCGTGGACCAGATTGGAGTGAGTCACCTATGGTAAAAAGGGATGTTTGGACTTGAGACTGATGATGATAATTAGGTGGAAACGTTATTTCCAACAACACAAGTACGTTGCGCCTAGGGAAATTGGTCTTGTAGGAGCTTTGGCTGATCGATTGACTGTAGTTCTTGCGCATGAGCGTTTGAGTATCGTTGGCGTTGGTAAGTTTTCACCGCTGAAATCTGTCTTGATATTCATGAACTGACAATGATCTAGAGAGTGGAGCGCAACCAATCACCAACGCAGACGATACCCTCGTACTCGCAGTCAATGGCGAAATTTATAACCACAGAGTCATCCGTAAGGGACTCAAGAACCAATACCACTTCAAGACACATTCCGATTGCGAAGTCATAATACCACTGGTGAGAAATTCGAAGGAAAAAGTTGGATCCGTGACTGAATATTCGTTAGTACATGGAACATGATATCGATGCGCCAAAACATTTGGACGGAATGTTCTCATTTGTTTTATACGACAAAAAGCAAGACCGCACAATTGCTGCACGCGACCCCATTGGCATTACCAGTTTCTACCAAGGATGGTCGAGCAAGACACCAGGAGCCGTATACTTTGCATCTGAACTGAAATGTCTGCACCCTGTCTGCGACAAAATCATTGCTTTTCCTCCAGGACATGTTTATGACTCAAAAACCGACAAGACAACAAGGTATTTCGAGCCATCTTGGTGGGACCCAAAGAACGTTCCATCAACCCCAATTGATTACAAGCTTTTGAGAGAAACACTTGAAATGTCTGTTCGCAAGCGTCTCATGGCTGAGGTTCCTTACGGAGTCTTGTTGTCCGGAGGTCTCGACTCGAGTTTGGTGGCTGCCATCGCTCAAAGAGAGTCTCTACGCCTGAAAGCCGCTACGCTAGCTGCAATTGAGAGCGGAAGTGGAACTGCGACACCAACCGCTAACGAGGACCAAGGAGAAGGACTTGTTGGTATTGATGACGATAACAAATTGTCGACTCTCACCTACCTTCCTCAACTTAACTCCTTCTCTATTGGTCTACCAAACTCCCCTGATACCAAGGCCGCGAAAGAAGTTGCCAAGTTCCTTGGTACCAAGCATCATGACATGACTTTCACCATTGATGATGGTTTGAACGCGCTTTCTGATGTTATTTTCCACTTGGAAACATATGATGTAACAACTATTCGTGCATCTACTCCTATGTTCCTTCTCTCGAGAAAGATCAAGGCTATGGGTGTCAAGATGGTATTGAGTGGAGAAGGTAGTGACGAAATCTTTGGAGGTTACCTATACTTCCACGCTGCACCAGATAAGGCAGCCCTTCACGAAGAGACCGTCCGCAGAATCAAAAACTTACATTTGTCTGACTGTTTGAGAGCCAACAAGTCGACTTCCGCTTGGGGATTGGAAGCTCGTGTTCCTTTCCTCGACAAGAAATTCCTCGAAGTTTCCATGAACATTGACCCACAAGAGAAGATGATCACCAAAGATCGTCTTGAGAAATACATTCTCCGAAAGGCTTTTGACACATCAGATGATCCAAGTCAGAAACCATACCTCCCAGAACACATTCTTTATAGACAAAAGGAGCAATTCAGTGACGGTGTTGGTTACGGATGGATCGATGCTCTCAAGGATAACGCTGAGCTACACGTCACCGATGAGATGATGAAGAACCCCAAGCCTGAATGGGGATCCGATATTCCAGATACCAAGGAAGCGTAAGTTATTTGCCCTATCCAACGAGAATCGAAATACTAACAAGAGTAATAGTTACTGGTACCGAACAATGTTCGACGAGCACTTCCCACCATCTTGTGCAGAGAGTGTTATGAGATGGACCCCAACTTGGTCTAAACAAACCGACCCCAGTGGAAGAGCTATTGCCATCCACAACGAAAAGTACGACGAGTAATTGTAGTGTGAAGATTCTCCTTCTAGGATGTTGTATCTATTGAAAGGTTACAAAAATGATAGCCACTAATTTTCGAGCATCTTTTGGACTCTAAATTTGAGCTACCAATAAAGTGGAAAGATTGTGGAGTTAGATAGAAGGATGAAACCATTGATAGATACCTACCTAGTAGATAGTTGAATCCCCACGAAATTCCATCTTATGCACAATTAACGGTTTGAGTCTGTGCTGGGAATTTTGAGTTTGATGTTATTTTATGGCTTAAATATACTTTGATTTTGTTGGGGTATTGATGAATGAGCACTGCGGGTTCCTTCTAATGCTAGTAACAAGCTGCGAATTGTTTCACAACCCCTCAATGTCACCGACTTCGCTCTCCATTGCCGTAGAAAGTTACGAATCGAGCTTGCAGATGTAAACAAACAGATAAATATCATATGGCGTCAATTTCTGAGGTGTATTTGAAGATTGAACGAATCCAATTCCACTTCAAGACGTGAAAATGATCGATCTTGTAACATCCTTCTCGTTTTTGCGTTGTTGAACGAGAGAGATTTCATCATTTGGTGAAAGATGTTTTGTTGCATAAGACGGAACCATGAATGGAAGTCGTTTACAGGGGGTCGCATATGGAAGGAGGCACATGAGTATTTGGACCAATAACAATCCCACGTTGCATGTCCGACTTCTGCCGCTTGGTTCCTCACGATTCGAAATTCTTTAGGGAACAAAAAACCACGTCCTCTTCAACTTCATCCTCATTTACTCCCGTATCTGTACAACTTTCTCGAATTCCATCCCCAAAGTTCAATCAATTCAGTTCTTCCAATCCTTCAATCATGTCTGTCCCAGCTTTCACTGATATCGCCAAGGCGTCCAACGATGTAAGATATTTCTAGAGCTGCGCATGTTTGCAAAATATTTGAAGCTAACCTCAATATCAACCAGTTGCTCAACAAAGATTTCTACCACCTCACTGCTGCCGCACTTGAGGTCAAGTCGAATACTCCAAACAATGTCGCATTCAAAGTGACTGGAAAGAGCACCCACGACAATGCCACAAGTGGTCTGGTACGAATACATGGGAAATAATTTAATTTTTTGACAAACGCTGATGGACAGTTTCCTGTGTGCAGTTGGAGGCCAAGTTCACAGACAAGCCAACTGGTATATATTTTAATCAATCTATTCTACAATATTTCCCCGTTCATAGTCCATTTGGTTTCTTTCTCATCAGACAACCCGGTTGTGCACAGTTACTAATCCAGTATGCCGGCGGAACAGGCTTGACTCTTACCCAAACATGGAACACTCTCAACGCTCTCGACACCAAGATTGAGATCAACGACACCATTGCCAAGGGTCTCAAGGCTGAGATTCTCGGTTCTTTCGCTCCTACCACCCAAAAGAAGGGCGCAAAGGTCAACCTTCACTTCAAGCAACCAAACTTCCACGGACGCGCATTCTTCGATCTCCTCAAGGGTCCAACTGCCACCGTTGACGCTGTTATCGGACAAGATGGTTTCTTGGCTGGTGCCACCGCTGGTTATGATGTCCAAAAGGCAGCTATCACCAGCTACTCCGCCGCTGTTGGATACACTGCCCCCACTTACAGTGCTGCCATCACTGCTGCTGACAACTTGAGCGTCTTCTCCGCCTCATACTACCACAAGGTCAACACTCAAGTCGAGGCTGGTGCCAAGGCTACCTGGGACTCCAAGAACACCAACTCTGTTGGTCTCGAGGTTGCTAGCAAGTACAGACTTGACCCACTCTCCTTCGCCAAGGTAAGCAATTTGTGCAGAAATATTCCAAAACTTTTGCTGACGCAACGAAATTATAGGTCAAGATCAACGACCGTGGTGTTGCCGCTGTTGCCTACAACGTTGTTCTCCGACCTGGTGCTACCCTTGGTCTCGGTGCCTCCTTCGATACCCAAAAGCTCGACCAAGCTACCCACAAGATCGGCACAAGCTTCACATTCGAGTCATAGAGCAGCATTATTCGAGATTTGGGAGTTGGCCGTACGATAGTAGAATAGAGGTGTAATTCTGATATCATTTTTTGTGGCACGCGCATTGTAGCATTGCAACGGAGTGACTGTCTTTATTGTAATTGACCGAAGTGTGTGCATCAAGGATAGATAATTCTATGGTCTATTTTTTTGTCAATGTTTATGTGACTATAGCTTTTTTGGCCTCCCTGCACTTGTCATCCTCTCATAAATGTACGACGGTACAGCAACGCTCATAGATATTACTGCGCTGAGGATGACGAAATTCGCGAAGGTGCTCCTTTCTCGGTCCGCTGGAATGAAATGTTCACTCATCCGACGTCGCCTCCTTCTATCCACATTATCATGTGTTTGTGTGTGTGCTCTTTTATCAAAGTGTGGGATATCTCCTTCCGGGCCCCATGGCATCTGACCCGTTCCCATCCCTCCACCCATTTCTGTCTTCGGTGGAGCCTCCGCACCTGGCGCACCATTATCCTGCGCAGCTCGTCTTTTCGCACTATGTTCTCCCCATCCTCCACTTCTATAGAAACTAGGCGGCGGCCCACGAAACTGGGTTCGTCGTCTACTCAACCCGCTAGCCGGTCTACCACCTGCTGGCCCGCTAGACGAATAGGAACCTTGTGGTGGACGATGACCCGTTCCATGACTATGACCGTGACCGTGGTGTTCTCGATCGTAGGCCTGTCGCTTGGCTGGGGTACCGAGGATAGCCCATGCTTCGGAGATTTTCACGAAGCGTTTTGATGCAGAGGGGTCGGAGGGGTTGTGATCGGGATGATGGACTTTACTGAGAGCGTAGAAAGATCTTGAGGAGACTGAGTTAGCACATTGGCGTCAATTAAAAATGAGAAAGGATGCGATTGTACTTTTTGATTTCGGCCGGTGTAGCATCTGGAGCGACTTGCAAAGTCTCGTAGTGGTTTTGAGCGGGGTTTCTGTAGATAGCAGTACTATGAAAAGAAAATCGCTGCGGTCGAATTCGTGGGACGACAAAAGGAGAGGGGCGAAAGAAGAGTGGCATTCCTCATCATTGAATTGGGGAATTATAGGGAAAAGAAATGATGAATTGAGAGAACTTCCATGAGAACTTTACACATGCTGTACTAAGCCTGGAATGCCAGTGACGGCATAGATTTCCAATTGACAGGGTTTTAAAACATTACTTCTAACCGAGACATCTTTTCCCGACGTTTAACCCATTACCACCTTGGCGGGGAAAGCAATTGTTAGATTTCTCTTTCAATCAATCATTATTTTGCCAACAGCTGGACTTTTGTTATTAATACAAAGGTCAATTACATATATTTGTAGCATTGGGAACAAGACTCGAGGGTCTTGTTATAAGGTGATTCAAGATGGCAGCACAGGTTACTGATGCATTGAAGAATTTGAAGGGTAAGTAAAAATCAACCCCTCATTTGGGGGATTGCGCCAGAACTCTCTATTCTTGGGAATATGATCTAACAAAATGTACAGTGAAGGACCCTAATGCTGTAATGGAGTCTGCCGCAGAAGCAAAGGCAAACGGAAACGCGCAACCGGAAGCTGAGGCCGAAGATTCAGATGACGATGAAGAGGAGCCAGTAAATGGCGAAGGTGCCGGAGAAGGAGGAGCAAAGAAGAAGAGGAAGAGGAAGAAGAAGCCCAAGAAGAAGGCTGGAGCGAACCCTAAAGTCCAATCGTCGCCTCCACGAGTTCTCCTGTCGAACCTTTTTCCAAGCGGCGAGTACCCTGTTGGAGAGGAAGTCGAATATAGAGACGAAAATAACTATCGAACTACCAGCGAAGAGAAGCGTTATTTGGATCGCATGAATAATGATTTCTTGCAGGAGTATCGACAGGGTGCCGAGATTCATAGACAGGTTAGACAATACGCTAAAGCCAACATTAAGCCCGGGCAGACCTTGACGGAAATCGCGGAAGGAATCGAGGATAGTGTGAGAGCTTTGACTGGTCACCCTGGATTAGAAGAGGGAGATAATATTAAGGGTGGTGTCGCTTTCCCAACTGGTGTCAACCTGGACCACATTGCTGCTCATTACAGTCCAAACGCTGGAAACAAGACCGTTTTGGCTTATGAGAATGTCATGAAAGTCGATTTCGGAGTTCACATCAACGGTAGAATTGTGGACAGTGCTTTTACTATTGCATTTGATCCCATGTACGATAATCTTCTCGAGGCGGTTAAGCAAGCTACAAATACCGGAATCAAGGAAGCCGGAATTGATGCGAGATTGGGAGAAATTGGCGAGCATATTCAGGAGACAATGGAGAGTTACGAGGTTGAGATTAAGGGTCAAACTTATCAAGTCAAGCCGATTAGAAACTTGAATGGTCATGATATTCTACAATGGAAGATCCACGGTGGAAAGAGTGTCCCGATTGTTAAGAGCAATGACCAGACAAAGATGGAAGAAGGGGAGGTTTTCGCTATTGAAACTTTCGGAAGTACTGGAAATGGTTATGTTAGAGATGATGTAAGTCCATGCATGAGAATTACCTGGTCACAGATATTAATCAGTCACAGCTCGAATGTTCTCATTATGCTAAGGTTGCTGATGCCCCCAACGTTCCATTACGTATCGCATCGGCTGGCAAACTTCTTAATGTTATCAACAAGAACTTTGGTACCTTACCTTTCTGCAGAAGATATTTGGATCGTTTAGGCCAAGATAAATATCTACTCGGAGTGAGTTTGGATTCACCCACACTTCTAGCATAATATCTAACAAAAGCAGTTAAACGCATTAGTCTCCCATGGTATCGTGCAAGATTACCCACCTCTTGTCGATAAAAAGGGCTCTTACACCGCGCAATTTGAACATGTAAGCCCTTCCATCCCCTGTTGAAAAAAAAAAACATCGCTAACAAGAAATAGACAATCGTCCTCAGGCCAAACTGCAAAGAGGTGATCAGTCGCGGTGATGATTATTAGTTGATTAGTCAATTAGAAAATATAACTTCACTTTTCGCATTGCATGCATGATGATGGGAAAATGGATTGGGCATAGATATATCCCTTTTGTGGCGTTGGGGATCTTTTGCAACATACTCTTTACATAGGAAATCTGAAATTTGAGAATATCAATATGATATATGGTGAATGGGATGATACTATTAGGATAGAATTTGTCCATCGGGGGAGAAACATATTTGTTTGTGATGTCATGTGTATGAGATGAGGCTGTTTGGTGAAAGAGGTGTTTTGATCCCAATTGAAAATTCTTTTTAATGGTTTTCTATTAGACTGCAGTTTTAATAATCTTACGTGAAGACTTCTGTGATAGTTACGTGTGTCATGCCGTCTGATCGCATCCCTTTTCAGACATACAACAGCTCTGTTGATGAGCGAGAATAGATCATAGATCATAAGAGTATTTAGCACTTTAACGTCATCATACATGTTGCGATTACGTCGTCTTCACCGAAGAGTGGAATTGGAAATAGTATTTGGTTTGATTTTTATTAGTGATAATAATTACTCTTACATCTTCTTATTTCAAGGCTATTCCTATAATAAGATCGTTCTTTGAGGGTTGTAGGGTACC
Organism: Botrytis deweyae; assembly: GCF_014898535.1. Classification (NCBI taxonomy): domain Eukaryota; kingdom Fungi; phylum Ascomycota; class Leotiomycetes; order Helotiales; family Sclerotiniaceae; genus Botrytis; species Botrytis deweyae. The sequence continues at coordinate 734,136 of NW_024066214.1, forward strand.
GATATTTAAATAGTACTGACGAATGCTTGTACTATGTTCGACGCTATTTCTCGTCGTCGAGAGCAGTTGGGATGGGGTTGAGAGACTTTTTTCTTGCGCATCGATTGATCATGGAGTATTGAAAAAGGGAAGAGAAAACCAATGGCTGAAGAGATTGTGAGTCTTTGGGATCGTAAGATCGTAGGATAGATGGGGTTGGTGTCCATCTCATTCCTTCAGCGATGATTTGAAAAGAAACGTCGGAGGAGGATGAACAGTCGACGGGAAGCTTCACGGAAGCAATGCCGGGAAACAAATGAATGTAGACGAGAGAGCAATGGCAAGCGTATATCGAAAGTTGATACGTTCATCAATGGCCAACTCTTTGTGATTCTCATGTCCCACCACCCACGGTAGCCAATCCCGAGAAGCCAAAGTAGTAAGTTTATTTCCCCTTTCTACTTGTCTTTGCTTTTTTCGCCACCTTTCCCTTAGGTGTGGATGTCGACTTTTGAATTTTACCGGAGAGTAGAGTTCGAGTACTGGAAATTACTGCTGGTTTGGAATTTTTGGACTTTGGCTTCGACTGTAGAACTTCTTCCTCTTCAAATGATACATCCTGGATTTGATTCTGCTCCGGCGTCTCCTCTTTCCAATTCATCTCCTCTGTCAACGTCCTTGCAAATTCTTGGACCTTTCCCGGCATGAAATACGGAACCTTTGAGGGTACGTCCAGCGATCCTCTGTAGGGTAACAAGTAAGCATGTGTGGATGATTGGTCCAGCGATCCCATGTAGGGGAACGAGTAAGTATGGCTGGATGGTTGGTCCATTTCTACCACATCTACCACCAAATTTTCCATCCCTCTTATTTTTCTCAATGTAGAAAGACCTCTGGCTGTCATTAGATCCAACTTCGGTTGTTTACTACCAGACATCGTATCCTGTCCAACTCCTATCCTGAGAGTGCTTAACGATTTACACTCGCCAAGTAACTTGAATGCATCTACCCTCTGAATTCCTCTGAAATGGAAATTTATATGGCGAATACACCGTCGCTTTTCCTCGCCAATCATGTACAGATAACAATACAAACTCCAAGTACCCTCAAACGAGAACGCATTCTCACTGTAGAAGATTTGGTTTGATTCTTTATAAAGCTGTTCGCACGTTCGCGCCAGTATGAGGATATCTTCGGCATCTGGCCGGAACACCGCCCTGGGATCTTTTTCTTCTCGATACTCGGATTCTTTGAGGAGTTGATAAGCGTTGGGCCATATTATATTGTCGTTTGGTCTGAGATAGCCAGAGCTCGTTGCTCTTGGCTTGTCAATTCGCTGTCCTAATTGAACATATCGATGGATTTCGTCTCGAATTTCGCGAGGTAGAGCGAGGAGGGGACACGTTGGGGGTTTACTGCGGCGGAGTGAAGGCATATTTGGTGGATACTTGAGTTGTTTGATGGTAACAGTAAGGTATTCGTTTGGATGGGAATAAAGCTTCTGCTGGTTTCGACTTGGTAGTTGAAAATGTCAGTATCGGTAGTTTAATCAAAATTATTGTAACTCTCAATATCATTAAAAGTATTACGAAAATAATTATGAGTAGGATCGTTGAGTGCTTATATGTGCATCTACTACGGCTTCCTGTTAACAGAGCGGGGTGGTCGCAGACGCGACGTTGCTCAAAGGAAACGAGATTGTCGCCTGGTCACGTTTTATGCATGGGCTTTAGCTCACCAGCTAATGATCAAATGATGACAAAGCTTACTTGTGTACGATACCCTTCACTCCAATATTCTAGGTACATCAAGTGCAAATTGATATTGAATTCATGTCTGGTATTCACAGGATCTGAGTACAACATCATTCTCACAGGTCCTCATATTTTTAATCCTTACACATAGCCAAATTGAAAAGAAAGAGATATTATCACTCGATACTAATCCACTTTTCACCGCGTATTCAACACGGAGAGCCTCTCTTTGATATACAAACGACCGTGGCTAGCAGATCGAGATGAAGCGTCAGTTGCGCACGAAGAGCTCTCAAAGAAGTGACCAATTGTGTGATCAATGCAAAAAGCGCAAGATAGGATATGATCGTTTACTCCCGGAATGTTCAAATTGTGCCAAGTCTCATCGCTAATGTGAATTTTCATGTCGGGAGAAAAGACCTAATGTTACAGAAAGCTGTAAGTCCACCTCCTTCGGAATCCGAGTTAGAATATAAATTGACCTGGAAATAGTTGAAGATTTTGATGGCCTGAATACCAGGGTAGTTAGCATCGAAGGTGCTGTTTCTCGAATTGCACAGTATTTGAACAGCTCCCATTCATCAATCGCATCTTCTACCTCCACTGCTTCTCCATATCACGAGGTTATCGATTTTTCTATTCATGCTTCTATTTCTGATGATCCATTTGGAAACAATCAATCAGGCCCACAGCCAAGGATATATGACCGATCTTCACATCGATTCATGGATGCTGCTGGCGACGAAGGATTCTATGGACAGAGCTCCGCTTACGCTTCTTTTGATTGAACAAAAGTACGGTTCGAAAAGAAAGCCAACTCCAAAAATTATGGCAATTTTTCCCTTATTGACATATTAATTGCGAGCGACCCAAAGGTGTCATCCACGCTGCAGAGATTCACAGACCTTCCCAAAACGCTGCCAATGCCACAGCCGTCGGAGGTTGAAAGCGATTGCAAGCCTATAGCTTTACCATAAAGAGCCTTTTTGGAAGTTATACTAGAGTTTTACTTTAAAGAAATCAATGATCCATTGCCAATCTTTGACAGAGGTATGCTATTGAAAGCTATAGATGAGCAGTATAGTATAGGCTGTGGGTATGCAGACCCCACATGGATTCTTTGCTTCAATAATATAATTCTACTCTCTTTGTTGACAAAATTGAAGACATCTCCTCCTGGGGCTCCCTCAAAAGATGAAGACCTCATGTTCATGCTCTTGAATAATGCCAAGAGATCTTTCTCAATCTTGGACACTCTTCTCAAGCCGCGGATAGCCAGAATCCAAGTTCTTTTTACATTGGTAAGTGATTTTGATTATCCCGAAACATTCAAAGATATGGTTAAAATTCGAGCCTCAGTACTGTGATAATTCTTGGACTGGACTTAAGCTTTGATCTCATTTCATTTCCCACGTAGATGGGCAAGAGTGGATCTAACAGTCCTCAGAGTTTTGTTACAAGAGAGTTCTATGATCATCAAGTAGCTGCGAAGCACATAGCATTAGCTCACCAAATGGCGAAGTCCATTGGCCTCCATCAGCCCGGCCAATTCGTAAGTCCAGAGCAAACTAATCTTTTCTGGTCTATGTATATCATAGACAAGTTAAGGCTCTTCAGATGCAGCCAAGGTTGTCGATCATACCTGCTCGAATGCAGTGTCCCATTGCCGGAGTTTGATCAGCCAAGTCCATTGAAGATAGCCTTCTTGGCCAAAATCAAAATGGCTTGCTTTCTCGAAGAAATCTACAGGGAACTTTATATGAATCATACTGAAATTAAACCATACTCTTCGGGGCAAAGTTCTGCTATGAGATTGTTAGTTCAATTGGACCAGGAGTGGCCAGACTTCCATGCGCTGGCAGCCATTTTGAAAGAAAGCTACCCCTCAGTCGAACTTGAATTGTGGCATATGTTCCTTGCAAATCGTGTCCTATTACTGCTTCGTAGTAATTCAACTGAACACAAATCACGACTTCTGGAAGACTCCAGGACAACCCTGGAAATCATAGGAGAGCTTAAGGCACAACAATCAATCCGTGGCAACATGGCTCTCTCGAATGTGCTTCATTTAGACCCACTCATATCGTTCTTTGAGCTTTTCCTAAACATTGTTGAAAGCCCTCAGTTGAGTCACTTGAGAGACCAAGAACTTATAGCTATGACAATTGAAGGAATAAGTCGTCAGCGTCATGCGAATTACATTTCTTCAGCATGTGCAAGAGTGTACGAATCTGTAGCTGTCTGTGGTGAAACTGTGCTAGCGATCAAGCAAGCATTTCCGCCGTCGTCGATTTCATGGGAACAGCCAGTCGATTTAACGGGCTCATATCAAGAATTCCAATCACAGTCCCAGCTCACCTGGCCAGCAAAGCATGATTGGTCCGTTGATGACTTCCTTGATATTGATGCGGAGAACCCAGGTCTATATCGTACAATTCCTAGATATCATGTCAATGATGAACAAGGTCAACTTTAAGTTAGCCATTCAGCCTGGAAAAAATTCTGGGCAGGCTGAAAACGCTGCAATGCTCGATTCGTAAAAAGCACCACAAACAAAGCTTGCCAGCTTTTGTTTAGTCACAGAATCTCTCGCATCATAACTAGTGATCTGCATCTTCTCCAGAGAAAGTGAATGGCAAAGAGATCATCCCCTAATAGGAAAAACTACCTAGGATTATGGACTACAACTCAGATGAGACTATCTTTGATTTTAAAGTCAGGAAGACTGGAGGGTTGAATGATTAATTTGTTCGAATGGCCCAGATTCCCTATGATCTTAAAGAATGTTTGAGATAATTCTGGGAGATTGGGAGATTTTTTTGCCATCTTTTTTGGCAATGTTACTCAATCTACTGGTCCAACCAACGCAATACCGAGATGAGAAAATTGCATCGCCAAAGAATGAATACCTTATCACGCTCTTTCTGGGCTCATTCCGAATGCATTCAGATGTAATTTATTCAGATTTCTGTGCTCCAGAGGCTTTCGATGTCGGCGATCATCACATTGCCAAGCTGTCGCTCGTTATTTAGGTCACGCCATAACTCATTTGAAGCTTGTCTTTTATTCTAGTACGGAAGATCATGTGTGCCAACTCTCGAGGCAGGTATTTTGTTCGGGGCATACAGAGGTGTGCCCAAACCAAAGAAAAAAGACCGACAAAGTTGACTATGCCTGCATGCATGGTTATCATTTCAAATCGGAATCATTCAAAACAATTCGAAGAACGAATGTATACAATCAGAAACACTAACCGGCCCAAAGACGCATAATATTAGTGTGCAAAAGTAGAAATTTCAGGGCCCATAACGAGGGAGTCAGGCTGCACCTAACTCCTTCCTTAAATGAATATGGAACTACCTTCACGGAGCTAGTGATCTCCACAGCCCAAGCTACCATTCGGAATGGGAAGCTTCGATGCAATATTGAAACAATATGGATTTTTGAGGGCCATGCTTCAGAATTCCATCGATGTGGTGTTTTTTGGTTAATAATCACGACATTTATAACAGTATCTCAACCTTTTGTTTTGGATGTCAAGTCATTTTCGTTTACTTAATTGTTCTCTCGAGAAACATAAATATGCCTACTTCACCGGAATTCGATTCGCTTGAGTCTCCCTCATCTGAATCTGCTTCACCCGAGTCACCCTCATCTGAATCTCCTTCATCTGAGTCTCTTTCACCAGAGAGTCCTCCACCAAAGTTTATCTCTCCTTCATCGGAGCCTCTTTCACCCGAGCCTTCTTTACTCAAGTTCATTTCACCTGAATCTCCGTCATCCAGGTCTCCTTCACCCAAGCCTCAATGTGCACTATTTGTTGATCGTGGATTGAAAGTACAAGTTTGTCTCGATGTTCTGGTCGAGAAAGGGGGCTACAATAGTGTAAGAGGTCGCGGACCCCCAATCCTTTCCGATAATCTTCTCGATATAGACTCTCCCCAAGACTGGTGGCAGATGCTACGCAATCTGCAGCAGATTATCGACCTTCAACTTGTACCTCTTTTGGGAGTGAGTCCCGAGATTGTCGACGTGTTTGTTGTTTGGGATGGGGATGTCCCACCAGAATGTGACGGATGGTCCGAATGGTCCGAATGGCTGAAATGCAAAAGGTGGAATGAAATTGGGGTAAAAACAATGAGATTGTACAAACGTGAGAAAGGCCCACGGTATAGGGTAAATTTCGAGTTTCTCCTCGAATTGCTGGCTGAGAGAGATTATCGCGACGTGATATTTTGCTCTATTCACAGGCCCCCATCACAAAAAACACTTCAATAGATTTCATGGATCACATTGAATAATCCAATGTCAAGACTCTCCAAGAGTGGTAGTGCACATATCATTCTGAAGCAATTGATCAGGAAGGTAGCCAGATCTATTCACTGTCCAGGCACCATAGATTATGTTTGACTTGGAAGTATTTCTCTTGATAAAATCTCGCTTGACTCAAACTCCGCTTGACACATTCAATCAGAATTTCCATATTGTTTCAGAATATTCAGCAGTAGGATCAGGTACGTTTTTGTTCGGAGTCAAGCAAACGCAATCTGACTGTATTAGTGAATATTTGTGGCTGTACAATTGTTGAGCTCACCTAGCGTCCTCAATACTTTTCCAGCGTTATATCATACTTGTTTTTCTATTTTCTGGTCATAGACCCCTCATTCAAAGCAATACAATCCTTCTAAAGCGATATTAATCACCTCCCAAGAGTCCAAAACAGTGAGTTATAGCTCTGTTGAACCATACTCCACAGACCTGACAAATTTCTTTCCAGAGATGTCTGATCGATCATCATCGGGCGCTCAGCCATCAATGACTCCTGGTATCCAAATCCGAGCTATGAACATCTCAGATGGATCATTTCCCTTTCTTTGCGATACTACTCTCGGAATCGTCTCATCAGCAGACTTCTCAACAATTTCGCATATGCTCATTCAGACCATCAATATTCAAGCTTCGTCTGAGAAGTCTTCGTGTGTAAAAGGAGACACATCCATCTTCATTCACTGGGCAGGAGAAATCCCCGAAGAATACGCCTACCAAACGGCATCTCGATGCTGGAACAATATCTCGTTGGACTTGATGCTGCTATCCGAGGAAAAATTCTCCGTCGATAGTCCGGATGAATTGAAAGATCTCTGGAGCTTACTGGCGAAGAGAAAATATCGAGATGAAATCTTCTGCGTATTTGAGGCATCACCTATTCCGGCGTCTAATCACACTTCCGAGTCAGAGAAAGATACCTATCGAAGGGATAAAATTCACTCTGACGAATGAAACAAAAAGTCGATGGTATGCGGTTTTGTCTAGGAAGAACCTTTGATTTGATGGTCACTAGTTTAGACGGGACCTTTTACCACTTCTGAAAGTAATCATGGATTGTTGAAAGCGAGGCTTAGCGTTACTTATCATTTGTTTACGTACTAAGCACTTAACAACTCAAGCATTTAACTTTGAACTTCCTTCATCTGACTTTATGTGCATTTTTCAATTCAACCGTGAAATTCATCTGTGAAGCAATATCTATCTCTCGCAGCTCAACAAGCGAAATCCTCGACTCAAAATCACTCAGAATCCCTTCCCATACCATCTCTGACAACGTATGCTACCTACCTGACTATTCCATTCAAATTCCGCATCTAAGTAGAACCGTAATCACATGGCCAATCCCCAGATACTGATGCTGGAACAATCTTCAAGTCTGCGAACGAGTTATCTTCTCTGTCTAACAACATATCATCTTATCAACCCAATCAGTCACCTGTCTAAATGAAAGCGGGCCCAACCCCTAACCCTCATTCGTTCGCTCGTTGTACAACAGCCGACGCATAAAAATTCCTTACAAACATCACAAACATCTGCCGTCGTGTCACGAATTATGGGTCGATGAAACTGTGAGTATCATATCAAAAAGGGAGGACTAGGAGAAATAAAGAGAAACCATTGAAATAGATTGAATTTTTGTATCTAGGTTTTGTGTTCTTGTCATATTTGTAGCCGCGTTTTCAACAACATCGAGTTTTATGGACTGGTAGGTTTTAGTCGGTAATTCCCAAGAAATGTACCATATAGCATAATACTTCTTCTATCTTCATTGCTAACTATATGCTATTTCGCATCACCATACATCCACGTCCAAACATGTCCTCGGCCTGCTCAGTCAGTCCACGAGATGTCGATCTCGGAAATTCAACACTAGTAGCTGGTCTCAGAGGTAATAGCATCAAGTCTGAGTCCTAGCCCCAAGTGCCCTCTAGTGAACCAGACATCGGAATATGGAGTTCATCAAATGATCCCAGAAACCAGCGAAATTGGGCAACGACTCGAAACTTGTACTTGAATATCCAATCTGGGTGTCAAGATGTACTAGGAGAGAGCCTCGTACATTAAGATTGCTGAATATCCTGTTTTCGTAGCCAACTGTAACAGTGTCATTGAATAGCAGTATATTCAATAGCGCAGATACTGTTGCGGGTATATTTGGTATCTCCTTTGAAGTAACAAGTTTGGGAACAAGTTTATTTGCTCTTGTAGATTAACCTCACCCATCTTGGAGGTATTAAAATGAGATGTTTGCCGAGATAACTGGCGTTCTGAAGTTCAGGGCTACTGTTTCGGACTCAGCTTCTTTGAACCTCTCTCGGAGAAATTTGGTCGGGAAATGTCCCTCGTGTTGGACCCTTCGGATTTTTATCTATATACCAGTTGCGGTAGCTCAAACCAGCGCGATAGTATTGATTTGCCGATTCCTGTCTAGCGGATTTGGCGTGGCATCAGAGTGTCATTGGAGGCATATTGGTAGATATATGGACCAAATCCACCGGGCGTTGCATAGTATTGAGGGCAATTTGACCAACTGTATGATATCGTACAGTAAGAGGGAGAACAAAGCTTTGAGTAGGCAGCAAAAATGATTTTCAACCAGCAACTGGAATACTTGAGATAGGCTTGGTTCTGCCAAGACCTTCCTTTCCATAGTAATCCATAGGATAGACATCATTGTTGCTCTTTGCCCAATCTTCTTTTTGACCCAATACGATCAATGCTTCGTATGGCGTGAGCAGAGGCCTGGGGAAAGCATATCCCCAATCGATACTGAGTCTTGGACATGCTACCTGTACCCAACACTCGACATCGCTCATCATAGCTAGTTTTCCAGGGAAAATCTCGCTCAAAAGTAAGTTGATGTATGGGATTCCTCGCTCTTCCAATTTTCTCTCAATCATTGTCATGGTGTGTGGATTTCCTTGACGACCAAGAGATCCTAAGATAAGTCCCCACTTCTTTGCGGGTTTCGCGGTTTCAATCGCATCTCTTCTCAGAGTATGCATTTCCTTGTGGTCATAACTTTCACGAGTGAGTTTTCGAGAATAGGGATCGTATCGGTAAGCTGGTATCGTCGGATTGTGGATCATTGCACTCTCAAGATGAAAACGTCCATCGCCAAGATATAGAATAATATCAACACCGTCAGTTGATAGTTGAGGAGATGTGCATCCAAGGATTTCGCCTTTGCTAAGAGGGGAAATCTGAGGAATGAGAACATTATATCCTGCTTTCTCGAGCGGCGCTCGAACACCATGTAATGTCGCGTTGAATTGAATTGTTCCTACCATGGCAATGGTCTTTCCTGAGGCAAAGTTCTTCTCCAGAGTTGCAAGTAAATGTGCCGTATCTATGCTGATATCGACGAAAACGTATAGAGTTTTGATCTTTGTAACATCCACGGGAATCAAACATGAATGTGCATAATGCACCAGTAGGTCACAGCCTAAAGCTCGAGCGGTATAATCATCAATACAACAGGCTCCGTATGTAACATCTCCCATTATAAGCGTCTCAATTCCAGGACAGAATTGTGTGAGAATATCCGAAATTGTGGTTGCGAATAAGAGTAGGCCTTCAGGCATCTGTAGCGCAACTTTCTTTGATCCATTCATTCTTATTCTATGTATAGTTTTGTGAATTTCGAAGGAATAGTTTGGCGGAAGGAGAGCGATCGCAGCGTTGATATCGGGGTCATTCAGAATTTCGGGAGGAACTTGATTTAATGTTCGAATTCTTCTAGGAGTCGCAACTATGATAACATTAGCTAGAGAAGTAAATCTGAGAATGTGCGGTTACAGACCTTGAATGGCATCACTGTCCCCAGGAGTTGTATTATTGCCATTGCGTGCAGCAGCTTCTGCAGCTTGCTTTCTTCCCACGAAACGTTTCTTTGGTTGGCGTTGTGCCACTGGCTCTTCGAGAATGTTTTCCACATCGACAGCTACCCCCAAATCGACTTGTGCACGGTCATCCTCCATATCGTTATCTATTAAAGGGGGGTGTAGTAGTTTTCAATGTGAAGAATATGATCTGATTGCGGTTTGGGAAGTTTTTATCAAAAATTCAAGATCCAAAGTTCGAAGGGCACGGGCTTATATAATAATGGCGGGGCATAGGCATGGAAATCATCACATTATCAAAAACGATTTTAGGGGGTTTTCAATATTAAATATAAATATTGATGATGGTACCTAGAAATATACCTAGATAGGTAATAATAACTATGATATACAGAATAGCTATCTATCGAATATACACAATTATATGTTTTGAGTGAAATTGTTGAATGTTCAAGTTCTATCAACATGTGTTTGGGTCCAAAACTACCCCGCGGCACGAAATCACAGACAGATTTTAATGTTGATGACGAATCAAAACCACGGTATTTGAAGAGACTATGGTGACTAATCACGACCATAATTATTGGAAGAGATCGTGGGTGGCATTTGCACCTCATGTCCTCTCCGTTGAACGGTCAGAATACATAAAGTATTTCAAATAACCATTCATTCCAATTATACTGATGTCTCTCGGGTTTCAGAGACTGAAGGATGGAACAATGGTGCATAGCGTTGATCCTCTATCTTGCTTCGAAATCCACCATCATTCTCGAATACCGAAGACAAAACTAACGAATCTGGTTGCTGTTGATATTCGAATGCGAATCTACCTCGTTGAAAGTATCTTTGCCATTTCTCATCCAATGTACCGGATCCCAGGTCAACCCATCTAGTAATGTAAAATGCCATTCCTGACCCTTTCACGGGCAAGGGTTTCATGGTCAATTGGCATTGTGTAGAGCAACGACGGCACTTCAATAAATTCGAAGTAGTCTCTGGGGAGTCCCAATCGCACGAAAGACTCTGCGAATCTGCATTGTCATCTTCATGCGAGAGACCATATGACCTTGTGTAGATAATCCCGCTCATATAGCATACCCGAGTGTGAGCACATTGTTCCATAGTCAAACCGTATGGCGTTCGGTTGATTGTGGGTGTGATCCAAACCATCTGTGTACGATGAATGAAGGTTCCCCGGAGAATCCGACAATCTGTTTGGGATTCTCTGGTCCAAGAATCCCAATAATTCTTAGCTGTACACTCTCCGGAAAGTGCATTCAAAAATTCCCCACAATCTGGGTTGTGGAGCGAATGTTTCATAGCCATATTAAAAATTCCTGGACTGAAATTTTGATCTAACAACTCCTTGTAGTCCCAGTCGAGACGAGCATCTATTCGGCACTTCGGGGCTTTGTACCTCTTTTGAGATTCTCCACGTCCGTTTCTTCCATCTCGATAATGTCTCAATGCGGTCTCAGTGTTATGGAGTCGATTGCAAGAGTGGCACACACTTTGCTCGGGTAGATCTTTTGCAATGGACCAGAGAAGGACGTATGTCTCATAACGGTCCCTCGACAGTGCCTCGAAAGGGACATTTCCTACAGCCGCGAGAAAGCCTTTACCGGTGAGTGCTAGCGACGAAGCTGATGATGGGGGCAAATATCCTAGTATGATACCAAGTATTTCCTTGGGTATGTTTGCTAAACGACATGTTTGAGGAACAATTGGTGATGCCATGCGTATTAGGGTGGATTTGCTCATGAATGTCCGAAGAAATGTTGAGTTAGGTACAAGAGTCGGTTCAGAAATCTGTGATGGGATAGAATTCAGTCTCAATGGATGAAGTGGGTTTGAAATGGGTAATCTGTTTAGGTCGGACAAATCTCCTTGTTTGTTCCGCTGGTAACGATCCAGAAATCCATCTTCGAGGGGATCCATTGTGTGTTGATTTTGTATGAAGATGTTTAATCTGGTGGGATATGGCTTAATATATATACATCCCACAGTCGTATCCTATATTCGCTAAAGCCCACTAACATGAACCAGTGCCAAGCTAGTCGGAGCTAGGTACTTGATTATTTCATCATGATCTTTAGAGTGAAAAAGCTTACCTACTTCCAATTTACCTTCACCAGAAAATGATCAATTTCGTTTTATATCTGATTAAACGGGAAGGTATGCAGTGCAACTACTCCCATCTGTCTTTCTTTTCTTTGAAGTCCATCCAGATTTGCAGTACACATGAATTCCACTGATTCGAATCACGACTACCCCTCATCCAAGAAAGTAAAAAGCACTATACCTGGAGCTACTGGCAGCCAAGGATAGTACTACGAGGATCAGCTCTATCTAAAGAACTCTAAAAGATTGAATTGTCGATCTCCGCAGACATGTTCGGATAGGTTCAACATGATATCTGTTTCTTGGGAGGTTTCAACTCATTCCGAAATCGCCAAGTTCGGCTGGTCTTCCGTCCAACTTCATAAGCTCGACCTGAATACATTTCCACGTATTGGCTTCACTCATATCATTCTCGTTGGTACCAGTCTGGTGGGGAAATATTTCCATACTGCTCGATAGAATCAAGTACCGGTAAGCTTTAAGCAATTCATTCAGAGGCAATTGAAATTTTTGTCTGCAAACCCAGATAGACGTGCCTGGTAGCTCGTTTGCATAGCAAATCCGTACAGACAACGTGAATTTCCACACATACAACCCATTTTTCGACAGCGCATCACGAGTATGGCATCGCAAACGAAGGTTGAGTATGAAGAATTGTGAACTTAGCAAATAAGAATATCCAAAACATCATCCTATTCAGAGGATTGACATATCTTATTAATTGGTTTCAACTATTGAGTAGAGTGAAAGTGTTGATGTAAACTTATGTACCCCGCGAAGTCCCCTCATTTGCAAGGTTGGAACAGATCATTTGCACGGAATTCCCCGTGAAGTCTTTTGGATAACTTCATCTCATGCAGGCTCATTATATACACATCAAAAGTAACACATCATCACTTCTATACATGCCCAAATGGCTTGAAACTCCGTCCTTTTACATGCACTTTTCTCATGATTAAGAATTGATGGCATTATTTCGTAGCAGCTATGTCAAATAGCACAAAATAAACATAATAGCCTTGGTATCAATATGAATGCTTCAGCAGCAGAACGATCATAGTAATTCACACCCTCGTTTCCTGACGCTACCGTGCTGACCAGATTTTGAGCCAGCATTCTGGCTGCTATGGCGAAAACATCTGCTTACTCATAAGACCCTACGTTGTGGTCTTCAACTTTAACCATTGTTGCCCTAAATTGATATGAATCAGGCTGGCTCTATCAAATGATCCTAATTTCAAGTTCATTCACAAGATGTGATCCAAGTGGCTTCTTTCTGGTTCAACCACTGTATTAATAGTATGGCAATAGGCCTTGACTCCTTGATGACTTAGCGTTCGTCAATTTTTGACCTGTTTAATTGATTGATGCACGTCGACAATTCCTCATACTGAGTTTCCTCTTTGACTTGAAGATAACATGAACTAGTTCCAATCAGGGGATCATCTTTTTATTTCAAGAAGTGAAGAAAAACATGATACGACGGATGAAATAATCCATGCAAGTGCAATGATGGAGGTTCTGATTAGAGTTGGTATCACATGCGTACAATTATGGACATCGCCCGTTTCTTGAACTTGTTAGGGTCCGCGCGGATATGCCATTAGACTAGTGTATTGTCAATTGCCCAATTGTCCTGCTGCAGTCAAATATCGATGACAGCACTCACTCTTACGCTTAGTTCTGTTGCATATCTGCAAATCATTTTTCTGGCTTGATCCTTGGCTTTATCTAAGCTTGGATGACTGCATAGGGCTCTCGGAGCTAATGGGATTGATGATCATGTACCGAATAAGTCTTCTTACTTGTAGGACCATAAATTGATTGTTTCGATGCTTCATTGGTGTGTCAATTGATTGTTTTCACATGCTCTTCATTTCATAGCGATCATATAGAACATCTGAAACGTTTTATTCGTAAAACAATTCTTTATCTCATCTGTTAGATCTGGATCTCTGCCACCCGACAAACAATCATGTTTCCCCCTTAGAGTGCAATCTGATATCCCTAGCCGAGCTAGTTCATTTACTAGGTAGGCCAACTAAACTCCTTTGGTATTTTCCATTCATTTTCCGATAAAAAATGAGGAAAAAATATCCATCTTTCGAATTAAAAGTTCTAAGTTCTAAGTTCTAAGTTCTACTTGCCAGCTCTTAGAAAAATTCTGTCGACTACCCACTGGTGGTTGGCCCAGATATGAATAGCCGACAGGTGGTCAAATCTTCCGAAAACCGAAGTCTTTATGTGTATTATAAAATCCATTTTCCAAACCATTTTATCAATATATCTTGGATTGAAGAGCGATACAATACTTTTCCCAATATTCAATCAGGTGTAAGAGAGAGCGACGTGGAGGTTGATGTAATTGTAAGAAAGATGCATTTTGTAAATTTGTAAGGTTCAAAAGTTAATGTCGATTCGAGATGAAAGGGGAAGGTTCTAAGCGAGAATCTTCGAAAGAAGGAGAGAAATGATACTGTAGGCATACGGAGACTTGCATTGTAATGACTATCGAATTATAAGACTATAGATTCAAGAGAAAAAGTATGTCTCGATGCAGAGCAATGTTAGCCAGTACACATGTAGGACTGAAGCCTATTAACAAATGATAATAAATAATTGTTTTGACAAACCATGTCCTCAGTCCGCATCGGGATGATAAAAGTCGAAAAATAGATATCTAAATCAATTTTTTGGGAAAATTTCAAGTGAAGATATAAATTGAAGTTCGGAGTCAAGTACGTGAGCAACGATTTGAATAGTATTTTCCGTACAAATCCATACTTTGATTTTCTCTCGTATTGAGTGACGTATTGGCTGTTACTCTTGCCCCTTCATTACTACTCCATCGTCAGAATTTACAATCTCGGCATACAGCTATCTTCTGTTACTCCAATACTTATCTAGAATGTATGAATGCTCCCTATCCATTTGACTTAGGAACACTATCCTAAAAGCTTAATTGGGGTGAAAGACTCTTGAAGCAGTCCAGTGTTACTTCCTAGACAGATTTAGTAGCAATAACCAGCCACTAGGTAACGCTTGGCGATCTAGATCAAATACCTACTTAGTATTCCCTAGCTTCTCTTCGTTTCCTTTAAGAACTCCTGAGCATCCCAGCAATTTTCTTTTTCTGTCAAAACCACAAATTTACCATTCGATCAATCAACACTCCAGATTCATATTCTACCATCATCTAACATATCAGATATTCGAATATCCACAGTATACCATCATCTGACGAAATTATCAATCTAAAAAGCGTAGCCTTGGACTGTATCTATTGAACAGTTCATTCAATCTTCATTCGACATACCTTTTTAGAACATCTTTCGGAAATCGACATAGTTACTACATCACAATACCAATTTATCATTCAATTTATCAGCATCAAAACGCCTAAATTGCTTTCGGACTTTACTGTTACCAACAGCCAATAAATCTCTATCCGTCAGCAATCATTACAATCAACCGCTTGTCAAAATGTCGATGCCTTTTCAAAACGTCGCGCCAACCGAGCAGCATTCGGATGGCCTCTATCACGCAATTCAATCTTCAACACCACCATCATATGAAGAAGAAATGCATTTACCAAGTTACGAGGAAGCTATAAGGGACCAAGTTCCCGAATTTCCAGCTTCGAGCCTCCGACTCGAGCGACGCATCAAGTTCATGTGTTCGTACGCAGATGCTCAAGTTGAGCAGAGACTCCAATCAGGACAAGACGTCTTGGATTTGGATATAGGAATAGAGCAGAGATTGATTCACGCATGTGCTATTTACCCGGTAACGCGTCAAATCTTTCAACGCTACATCCACAAACATAGGATTTATTTGATGTTGGCAGGGTTTCAATGGGAGAGGGTATTGCGAGGGAGTGAACAAATTGAGTGGGGTATTGAGAGGGTAGAGGTGACAAATGACGAGACAGATGATGAGACGGATGATGACGAAGAACCATCGCAAATGATGGGAAGCAGGATTGAAGGTTAATATTCAAATCGATTTTTATCGTCAATTTCTTGCTACAAAATTGAAGTGAGTATCAATCAACCTATGTTGTTATTGTCCATTCTAATCAATCAACAAAGTTATGTGTGTATAGATAGCTTAAGGGCTCCTATCCTTTTGGAAAGAACTTGCAAGCGAGCGAAATCTTATCACACATCATGCAGCTTAGAAGGAATACAATGTTACAGTTTTTTGGGAAAGACGAGGAGTATATGATTCAAATTATTTAATTTGAAAGCGAGCGAAATTGTATTCCACATTATGCAGCTTAGAAGGAATACAGGTTATAGTTTTTTGGGGGGGGGGGAAAGACGAGGAGTATATGATTCGAATTATTTGGGAGATGAAAAGATTGGGAAAGTCTGGAGCGCGACGGAAGAATTAATCATTTTGATGGGGTAAATTTGCGAGGGAAGCTTATAACAACGGGAAGAGATAAGGCATATTGAGCGTTGCACTCTCGACTCGGGTTACAATTAGAGCTTTTAGAATGAATGTTGGATAAAACGATGAAGACAGGTAGGGAGGGGTTTAGATGAGGCGATATTTGGACATCTATGACAAACCATACGAAGTGTAGAGAACAGCTGGATATATTACTTTTGTTGCATAGCGAGACTTAAGGGTATATACAGTTCAATATAATACAACTCTACATCACATATCAAACATTTCCAAAAACCCCTTCGCTAAACATTCCGCATTGACCAACGAACAAAATTATTACTCATGAAGGGCGTGTCAATGTCAATTAATCATCATCCCCACGAACTCCACCACGCATACTGTCGGCCCTACAAACAATCCACAAATAAAGTTATCTGTGGGTTAAATGGAGAAATACTCCATTCTAGTCATGTCTGCCGTCATCGGAACCCTACACGCTTCACTATCAGTCGGCCATGCATGAAGATATATAGATAAGGTCAATCCTCAAGAATCAAAATGTATACTTCATTATCTTTCAATTCATTTACTTCTTTGAGATCGTAGAAAGTTAATTGGGTCCCCGAGATGACATCACATACTTCTCATCATCGTAATGAATCTCCTTTAGCGATACCATCAGATATACCAGTGGAACTTCAATCGTTCGATAATCCGCACCAAAACCACAAAACTTCATATCCCCTCACAAATTTCAATGTTGAAAACCTAGAATCAGCAAATGTAGCGGACATTATTGCAGATGCCGGAAGAGTAGGAGAGGGAATTAGGAGTACAAGCGACACGGAAGCAGAACTTCAAGCTGAGGATCCGGAGAGAGTTTATCAACAACTCAAACCTGTAGATGGGGGACCAGCAGCTTGGAGATTATTGATTGCGGCGTTTGTGTTCGAGGCGATTTTATGGGGTTTGTTTTTCTTCTCCTTTTCTCCTTTATTCGAACGTTACACCGATTCTCGCTATACTCTTCGCTCGTCCTACTATCACGCTTTCATCAAGTCGTAACCGAGAAATTACTAACATCCATCACCCAAGGTTTCCCTATCTCCTTCGGAGTCTTTCAAGACTACTACTTCACACTACCCCAATTCGCCAACTCCAAATCCCAAATCGCCCTCATCGGAACTATCTCCCAAGGTCTCTGTTACCTCGGCGCCCCCCTCTCCGCATCCCTCACCAAACGATTTCCTAAACATCAAACCCATCAAATCTGGTTCGGCCTCCCAATTTGTATCCTCGGACTCGTCGCCGGTTCCTTCTGCGACTCTGTGCAGGGATTAATCTGGACCCAGGGTGTGATGTACGGTTGCGGATTCCTCATCCTCACATATCCTATCATAAGTATGATAAACGAATGGTGGATCGCGAGGAAGGGAATGGCGTTTGGACTCATCAGTGCGGCGAGTGGGGTCAGTGGCGCGGGAATGCCGTTTATTATTCAATTTCTGCTCGAGAAATATGGATATAAAACTGCGTTGAGGATTATCTCAGTTGGGATTACCATCTTGACGGTTCCTTTGCTGCCGCTTTTGAAAGGGAGATTGCCACCCAGTGAGCGCAGTAGATTGGCACGCACAAATTGGGGGTTTTTGAAAAATAAACTTTTTTATATCTATGGATCTGCAACATTGATTTATGGAATGGGATTTTTCTACCCAGGGGTTTATCTCCCTTCTTTCGCTACGAATATCGGATTGAGCGGTACACAAGGTGCTGCGATATTAGCAGTCATGAGTGTAGCGCAAGTCGCAGGTCAATTCGCTTGCGGCTACTTGTCTGATAAGAATTTCTCCGTCAATGCTCTCGCGGTGGGTTGTACAATCATGGCGACGATTTCATCATTGCTACTCTGGGGATTTGCAAAATCGATGGGTTTGCTCATTGCATATGGAATCGTGTATGGGTTTTTTGGATACGGGTTTAGTACGATGAGAGTGGCGATGGGGAAGCTGATTTGTAGTGATCCGGGGAGTGTAGTGAGTATTTACTCGATTTTTATTTGTCTACAGGGAGTGGGAAATGTGTTGGTTGGTCCCATTAGTGGGGGGTTATTGGGGGAAAAGGTGGTGCTTGGGGGGTATGGGGTAGAGAGGTATAGGGATATGGTTGTTTATACAGGCTGTTGTATGGCGGGGTGTGCCGGGGTTATTGGGGGATGGTGGTTGAGACCTAGGGGGTTGGTGAGTGGGTAAGACGGGATGAGGAGAATGAAGGAAGATAGGAAGGGCTGTCATGTAGAGCCTCTGAGATGCATATCTTATATATTGTATAGAGCTAAACTTGAAGAATTGGAATGAGTCATATAGTCAACGTGTCACCGATCCAAGCCTCTGCTCATCACCACCGCCTTTAACCAGAAAATCTGAAATCAAAAGCTCACCATACAAGTTCCATACAAACTCCTTCTACCCCCTTTCCTTATCACCACCCCTTCTCTAAGTTCCAATCCCCGAATCTCTCTACTTATTATCTTACACCCCCTACCCCTCAAAAAGAAAGTTCTTATACAAAAGTTATACCCGACAAATGAAGATTGAATCCGAAACAATGAACGCCCGGTGAGTAATGATGTTAATGATGTTGTCCTCCGGTGAGTGATAGAATCAAGGATATCAGACCCGGTGAGTAGTAAGATTAATGATATTGATCTCCGGTGAGTAATAGAATCAAAGATGCTACTCCCGGTGATCAACGAGATCAAAGGCATTACTACTGGTGAGTAGTAAGGTTAACGATTTTGCTACCAGTGAGCACTAGGGCTAATGATGTTGCTCCCCGGTGATTCACAAAATCGAAGATGTTACTACCGGTGAGTGATGGGGCTAATGATGTTGCACCCCGGCGAGTAACAGAACCAGAGATGTCACTCCCGGTGAAGCATTCACATAGCAGTATTTGAGACTCCAAGTATGAGTGTCTTGAGAAAAAATGTCGCATCAATAAGAAAAATACGTGCAAATGATTTGTCGGAAAATATTTTTTTCGACAAAAGCATTTGTACGTGGCAAATCTAGAAATAAGATGTCTATGGGTATACGGGAGGGGACGATGAGAGTGGAGTTGAGGAAGAGGAGGAAAAGAATGAGAAGTACAGAGGCAGAGGTGGAGAAACAGGTGTAGAGAGAGAAGAAATACAGAACCTACAGAACCTATATACCCTATAAGGAGGGGTATATAGGGCATACAAGACAAGACGTATAGGGTATACAGGGTATATCAGGGTATATAAGACAAGGTGTATAGGGTATACAGGATAAGACGTATTGGGTATTCAGGGCTTATATGATAAGACGTATTGGGTATTACAGGGTATACAGGGTACCTGTATACCCTGTAACGAAACGACGAATCGAAGAATACGAAAACACGAAGAAAGAATCGAAGATAAACTTTGCGCCAACGAATCGAAAGAAACAAGCTGAATATGAGAAGAGTAGGGAGTCATTAGGAAATCTTACTAGATCGATGATCGCAGAAGATAAGGATTAGATCGAGTATAGTATATAAGTCTGAGAGAAGTCGATATTACTAATTAAGAAGTCGATATTACTAATTAAGAATATAGGAGTGGATTCGAACAGGAGCGTCTCCTATACCTATTGCTGTTAAGCGAATATTATCAGAATATAATATATCGAGATCCTAAGATCGAAAAACGAAGAAAATTATCGACTAAGATATTACTATTAGGACTAAAGAATCGATACGAACTCTACGACACATCGAATAGCTCAGACTACTATCGGCATCAACCTCGAAGGTTGAGTAAGTCCGAATACCTATTTCGATAAGTGTTGGTTTGAGAGAGATACAGAAGACGTGGTTCCCACTATGTGTAGGCCCCTAAATGTCTATTTGTATTCAATCTCTAAGGAGCTAGTTAATGAGGGAAATAGTAGGCCTTATATAGGCACTACTGAAAGAGCTAGTCTCCTTCGCTTTCGCCTAATACCCTTAATACAGTTGCCATTGTATTGAAGTGAATCCTTTGAAGTGAATTCCCTTGAATGAATTCCCTTGTTCATACAATAAGAATATAATACTCTCATCTGCGACTACTATTAGTATCTATTTCTATATAATCTAGATACTAAAAAGCGACAAACTATCGATCTTAAAACCGCTCTACAGCTTCTATATTATATTATATATTACTACGAGTATACATAATATATTCTACGGGTATATATAGTATAATATAGAGGTATCTACTACTTGAGATAATAATCCCGACGAGACTATCTATAAATAATATCGATATGGTATTAAGATAAGATATCGAAAGATTATATTTCAAGACTAAGATAAGAGAGAATATAACGAAATAAATCGATTGCTCGACTTAAAGATCGATATAGTAAATATCTTAAGAAGATATAAAAAGTAATATAAGCTTAAAGAATAAACGGAGCGAAAAAAAAGAACAAGAAGTCGACTTCTTATAAATCCTAACTATCTAATAATATCATTACGAAGATATTATTTCAGAAGGAAAATTTCGAATTATTAGGAAAATACCGATAAATATTGATATTTTCCTAATAGAAGACTAGTCGACGATAACGAGAATAACGAGAATAACGACGAGAAGAATAAAAGATTATTCGAGAGACTATAGATTCTCTCCTAATATAAAACTAATCGACGAGTAGAAAACTACGAGAACTATAGAAGAACTATAGAAGATTAGATAGAAGATTAATCAAGAGATTATCTATCTATCTATATAAGCTATCTACAAACTTCGACTTATAAACTATATATAAGCTACGAATCTTATATATACTTATACGAATACTCGAATCTCAGAGATTAACCCATCAAATTATAATAAACGACGAAATACGAGATACGAAACGAAAAAGAAGACATATAAGCAAGCTTAAACTCTCAAGTAGTCTATAAAGTTATAGACAAGCGATAATCTACTAAGTACTCAGTAAGTACTATACTCCCTAATTAACGAATAACTATCGCGACTAGGCACCTTGTCTTACTAAGACCACGAATATAACTTCTTACTACACCTATATCCTATTACTGAGTACTCAGTACTAAACGCCCAACGCCTAATACCAAACACTAACCGCCTAACAATCAATAACCAAATCATCAAGAAGAAGACTCAATCAAGACTAAGGAAACACAAGAACTATCTACCTACTTAGGCATGTATATTCCAACTCCATCTCAAAATATACATGCCCCAACTCCATCCCAAAAAGAATCTACGAATAACAAAGCTCAATCAACTAATACGAATATACGAATCTACAAATCATACCATCCAACCATACAACAATCCAACTCAACTCAAAACAATACACGAAAACCTCGACCACCTACCCACCTATTCAACTACCTACCCAGCTATAAAAAAAAATAGCACTACTACATACCTACCTACACCTACTATCTACACCAAGCTCGAGAATACGAACGAACAAGCATGTAGATAGGTATCTACCTACTACATCCACCTACTACTATATACCACATCAACCTCTAGAATCCAATCATTCATTACAACAAAGACTATCGCTCGCGATGATCCATCTACTAACTCAGTCTTATTATCCACTCAGCATGATAGATATGCTAATAAGCACTACTAAGTAATCAAAGAATTACAAAGCGGATCAAGAATCATATATCTATCTCGATGTATTATACACCTATACCTATACATATAGAGTGTATAGACGACTCACGACTCTGAGAATATACGAATCAAAGACTCTACCGACCCTAAAGACCAACCCTAAAAAAAGACCCTAAAGAAAGAAGGAAAGAGACCCTATCTACCTACATACCTACCCATCCACCTATACACAACTCGAGAACAAGAATAACTACAACTACTTAGTAATCTCGATCTACTTAGTAATCTCACTCAAGATCGAGAAACAGTTGAGATACTCACTCCTATCTCGTGTGTATCTCTCTATTCTGTTTCGAAAAGGAATACCCTCCAGAAGCGCTACTCTCTAAAGGGATACTCTCTAAAGGGATACTCTTTAAAAGGACTAACCCCCTAAGGCCCTAAAAGGAAGACCTACAAAAACTCGACAACTCACAATATGCGATTTGAGAAAATCATCTCAAAAAAATCGTCACGAAAGGGAAATATTTGCGCTAGCAAATAGAAGTCTAGAACTACAGAACTACCGAACTACAAAATTACAGAGCCATAGAGCCATAGAGCTACAAAACCACAGAACCACAGAGCTACAAAATAAACCAAGACAAGCCAAGCCAAGATACAAATCTCTACTCCGGAAACAAATCACAAACTTCGACGATGAGGGAAAAGAATCACTTACTAATTAGATTCCAAGATCAAGATTAGACCGGGTTCTGATTCAAAGACAAACTTAAAGACCAAGATTGCAAGATCATCCTTCAAAAACCAACCTTAAATTCCATTTATTCTCCCATTGGTATCTACCCATCCATCATAACACATCCCTAAATGTACACCCCAAAACTCCTCTAATATACATACATACATAGCCCTACCCCAAACCATCTAACAACCCCCAAGAATCAAATCAAATCTATAAAACCACAATCGCAAAAACCAACGCAACCCACAATCCCAAAACCTCCTTCCCACATCCCATCCCCACACTTCTACTCCTCTCCGCTCCACTCCCCTTTGTCGCGCTCGCCGATGCACTCGCACTAGTCATGCTTGTGCTGGCACTAGTAGGCGTTGCAGTCGCGCTATATGGCTGTGCTACAGTGGCGGTAGCTACCACATTCGCTCCTTGCGTTGCATATACCGGTTTTCGCTCATCAGTTACTCCGTTTCCACCATCAAAGAATTCTCCGTTTCCATCATAGGGGGTTTTTTCTGATTTAGCACTAACCCATTCGGCATGCGTGTAATCATCTACACCTTTTCCGCCTGCGCCTATTAATTGAAGATTCGGGACGGGGACTGGTGCCCATTTTGCGGGATCGTTGTTTAAGAATCCAGGGTATGATAGAGAGTTATTAAGAATTGTCATGTTGAGGTTTATATTTGTATAATTTGTTTTCGAAGCGCAGAGATCAAAGACATTGGCGCCAACATCGTAACGACCCAAATTAGGGAGACCCCAATTGTTTTCTAAGGTGGAAAGGATACTGTAATGTGAATAAATGGTTGTATCAACAGATCCTTTTTTGTCTGCTGGAACAGCACCACCTAAAAGTACGGAATATATTCGATTTGGTTTGGAATAGGTTTCTGATTCGTCATAAGTGAGGAGAATGAGAGTATTATTCATAAATGCTTCATTCTGAAGAAGAGGAGTGAGAAATGATCGCGTCCAATTGGCTGCATATGATAGAGAGGTGTTATGTCCATCATTCAACATGTCGGGGGATATGTGTGCATATTGTGGTAAAGAGGATGGATCGCTTTTAACGGTCGTGGAAAAGTCGTCCAAGGAGAGGAGATTTTGAAGTCGTGTACCGTTTGTGTTTATACTATCGTAACTCACAAAAGGACTATTTAATCATATTAGCATTGGTTTTTGGATCGTTTCCCTGAAGATAATGACGCTCCGCTGGCTCTCCGAGGGCCACTGCCGTGGAGGCAGACTATTCAATTGAGAGTAGTTCGGGGTATAACTCACTTATGTTTCCTAACATAATCCCATCCCTTTCCATCCTGTGCAGTACTTCCCTCTCCCATATATCCCGGTCCTGGCATTCCCTCAAAATACCCCTTCCAAGTAATTCCCGCATCTTCAAATAGATCCACCACCGTCGTCACATTGTGTGGTATGCGTACAAATTCATCATGATTGAGACCGAAAAAGTCGCCGCCGACTGATGCGATATAGTTTGGCTGAGAGGGATGGGTCAGTCCGTAGTAATTTTCAAGGAGAATGCCTTGTTTAGTGAGATTGAGTATATCCGCATTGGCTTCGACTTTTGAGTCATCCTAGAATGAATGAGGTTAGGGATTTGAGGGTTTTAAAGGGGAAATGGGAAAAGAGGATAAAAACGCACTTGATTTTCGAGCCAGATAGTAAAGAATCGATCAAAAGCTGCGCCGGGTACATAAGCAGCTTCACATGCTGATCGCATACATGCAATTGCGCCTGCGAGAAGTAGAAATGTTGAACGCATTGTGAATATCGTAATATGTGAGGGTTTTGATAATTCTCGAATGCGATGAACAAATAACAGAGGGGAAGAGAAAGATTAAGAGGGAAAGAAAGTATAAAAGCACGCACGACCAAAAAAGGAGAATGAAAGTTAAAATACAAGATGACAATTATCAATTACCTACCTTTATGTTGCCTCACCTACCCTTTTATTTATCAAACATAGTCGTTTCATCGCATCTGTCCAAGCAGCGCCGCCCGCACCGCACCGACGGATGCAATCGAACTGGATGTTACATATCACATTTGCTTATCGACTTTTTTGATAGGTGCCATGTATTCTAGAATGGCTGGGGCTGTAGATCTAAAGGCTGAGGCACAGGGATGGAGAAACTATTATTAGTTTCTCACATCACACTTTCGAGTATTTTTCATGAATCTGACCTCATCCCCCTTTTTTACTACAGTCCGATTGGCGATGGATGTAGTTGGAGAACTAACATTTGGTTTGGGCGGATGGATATGTGGAGAGTCGAGAAAGTGTAACTCTAGGTGGACATGTATGATGGGGGTTTTAGTCACATCAAAGCCTCTGCTCTGCTAACATGGTGGTGCATGGCATAATAGTTGGATGCTTAGTAATCGATATGGAAAAGGAATTTCTCCCCATGTTTTGTTGGGTTTTGAGGTTTGCGTTGCATGGTTACGACGTATATTTGTATAGATACCGACCGGTACACCTCTTCTAGCCAACCATCCCAATGTTTTGACATCAATGAAAAAAAAGTTTACAGTCGAGACCCCAACTCTCATTGCTACCATTCAAGCATTCTGTATCTGCAAGTTTGCAGCACAAGTCTTGCGGCACAATTCGTGAAAAATCAACCAACATCGCTTCTCTATACATCAAAACGATGAACAATATTGCCATCTAAATTTCACATATCAAAATGGATGGATATCTCTACTACCTATCCATCAACATCATCCTCATCACAGATCCTCAACTAAAGTTCCGCCTTATACCCCTCCCCTCGTGCTCACCCTTTGCTTCCAATTCCCAAATCTGAGATGAGACGAGGTGGAATCTGATATCCAATACTCAATAACTACTTCTCAACAAACTTCGCCCACAAGCATATATACACATATCCACCGTTCTCCTCTTCTCAAATCAGCGTCACCATCACCATCATTGTTATCGTTATCAGATTCAATTACCACACCAAACTCACCCACAAACCTCCCCTCAAATATCTCACCCCTCAAACCCCCAAACCTCCCACCCCAAACCTCCAAATCTTCAATCCAAACTCAAGAACCACTAACAACACAACTCTCCTATCCCCCCCAAACCCTCAAACCCCCCAATCCCCCCATCACCAAATCACATTTCCAACTAAAGGTCCAAGTCACTCAAGTACCCACCCACCTACCCAGATCCAGTTTATAAAAAAATCCATCTCATTCTATCTCCTATATATATATCTTTCATCTATATATCTATATATCTATATACCTCTTTATCTCTTATTTATATATCTATATATCTATTTATATATATATTTATATTTATATTACCTAAATACTTACCTTTATATTCACCTTTATATTCATCTTTATATCTATCTATCTATCTCTTTATCCCTTCATCACCTACCTATCTATCTATATCTCCATCCCTTTATCCCTTCATATCTTCCATATCAAACCAAGAAACAAACCCCAGAGACTCATCCATCTCACTCATCCATCTCACTCATCCATCTCACTCATCCATCTCACTCATCCATCTCATATATTCTTTACCTCCCCCGCCCCTCCCCTCTCCCCCCAAAACCCACATCACCATTACCATGACATTAATCGATATTCCCTCCTTTACCTTTCCTCCTCCTCTACCTTTCCTCCTCCTCTACCTTTCCTCCTCCTCTACCTTTCCTCCTCCTCTACCTTTCCTCCTCCTCTACCTTTCCTCCTCCTCTACCTTTCCTCCTCCTCTACCTTTCCTCCTCCTCTACCTTTCCTCCTCCTCTACCTTTCCTCCTCCTCTACCTTTCCTCCCCCCCTCCGCCGCTTCGATACAAACAAATCAAATCGAATTAAATCAAATCGAATTAAATCAAACAAGTCAAGAAGATATCTTCGACAACCCCTTAACAAGCAAGAAAATCCAAATCAAGAAAACCAAATCAAAAAAATCAAAAGAGAGAGGAAATCCGGAGAAGGGAAGGAAATCAGAAATGAGATGATAAACCAGAGAGACGATTATAGAAGGACATCGTATATTGCGGACGAAGGGGAGAGAGGAGAGGGGGAGAGAGGAGAGGGGGAGAGAGGAGAGGGGGAGAGAGGAAAGGAAGAGTAGGGGTGATGAATCCTCATAATTAACTGCTAACGAACGAGCTTAATGTCAGGAAAGTAAGTGAGTGAGTGAGTGAGTACTACGCTTCTAGTAGGTTAGATATAAGTAAGTGGTATGTAGAATCAAAGTAGGAAGATAGATGGAAATCAAGACGAATTTATAAAACAAAGTGGAACTAGTGACAAGATTTCAAAGTGAAAGGTATATCTATCTATGTATGCATGCGTGATATAAAACGAAAAATTCCCAACGCCGGTGACTCCCGGTGACCCCCTCATCATTTAGTTCTCTCCATGCCCACTCTCTATCTCCATCACCCTCTTCTCTATCACTCTCTCCCTCCCCCCTCTATCAATCTAATCATCTCACCTCTGTTTCCCGTTTCCCCTTTCCTCGCTAAGTCATCCTACACCACCCCCTCCCCCTCTCAACCTGCCACTCACACAAACTCACCTCCAGAACCATCCCCACAAACCCTGCTATACATATCCCCCCACTATCACTCACGCTCGTGGCCCCCAAACTAAACTCTCTATCGGCCTCTACTACCTTTTCCATAATCTCCGCAAACGTATTTACATACACCGCTCCGCCGAGAAGTCCCTCCCAGAAAATCACCACAAAGATGAGATACACACTTGGGATCCAAAACCACAACGCCTGCGAAATGAGGAGGAAAAGATTTGCAATCTGGAGGAATGACGGGATATAGAGATTGTGGATTCGGTAAAAAGGTGTAGACGAGCGTGAGATGAAAACGCCGAGCTGGTAGATAAATCCATACGTGGGATAGAAGGAGCGGTAGTGAGAAAATGGATTTCCCGAGGAAGGAGTAGGGTAGAGTAGAGTAGGAGAGACACCTTGGTTGATGGTATATTCGGCTATGTAAACGAGGAGGAGAGGAAGCATGTAGGGAAAGAAAAGAGAGGAGGCGCGGTGGAGATTATAGAGGAAAGTCGATTTCGGTTCATGATGAGATAATCCCGGAGAAGAGGGCCGGGGAGAGTGTGAGGAGTAGGCTTCTGATGCGATGGCTGGGCCAGGTGCGAGTAGAGAAGCCGCTGCTGAATCAGGTGGTAGATCATCGATATCTGAACTCGTAAGAGGTTGATTAAGCGAATCTTCTCCAGAGAGTGTGTTGTAATCTTTCCTTAGAGATGCTCTCCTCAATGGTCCTTGAGGTAGTATAACGAAGAAAGAGATAAGCATTATACAAGGCAAGAAAGCAGAAGCTAGAAGACTGATCTTGACAGATAGTCCAATGATAGTTGTCAAAAGAACATACAATCCAGCTCCTGCTAAGCCTGCCCCTCCTGTTCCACTTCCCCATGCTGCCAGACTGAAATGTCCATAGTAATGCGTGAGACCCAAGAAACTTAATTCTCCACCACCACTACTGAGACTCGCAAGTATTACACCGAATAATTTTGTCGATACAGATTTGTCGTCGGGAGTTAATGCAATGAGGAGCATGCCCCCCGAGGATAAGGAGCAAAAGACGATGATGCGTATCCAGTAAGGAATCTTATGAATGAAGTAAGGAGCGACGAGTTTCGTTACGAAAGAAGGTAGGACATCTGCGAGTAAAACGACAGATTTCGGAATATCAGGACCTGTCATACAAAAGGTCAGCGACTGAAAACACCCTGCAATCCCAAACATCCAGGTATAAAGTTCCGATTGCGCATCGAGTCAAAAAGGGGAAGCAACTCAAACCTACCAACCAAATCCAAGGCCGCCGACAAAATAATCACATACAAAACATTATTGATCAGACCTGTAGAACCATCAGCCCAAGAATCGTTGTGCGACTCCGTCTGCCGTGCGCAAATGCAAGCATGATTACCTACCAAACAACCAAAACGCGATCAAAACCGACGTATCTGCGCCGTGAAAAATAGCGGCAAACCTAGCTCGATACATGGCCCATGAAGATCCTGGGGAGCCGGGAAGTGGAAGCGATAGACCGGTAGATGAGGAAGATCTGTTCATTGCCGTTGGATGATAGATATCTCATGTCATGTCGAGTGTAATTGAGAAATGAAATATGAAATGTTGAAATTGGATCTGGTACCAGCAAACCAAGATGTGGTTATGATGCTTGCTGATTCAGGTCTCACATTGAATGTCTTTGAAGTTTGGTGGATAAGGTAGCGATAAGGTATCTACGATATCTACCTGGTAATAGAGTATCTACGGAGTGTCGTATCTCCCTAGTAATTACTTGATCATGGTCTCAATTCTTAATGGGAATGGGCGGATGAGTGCGCAAGGGTAAGCGTGGCATGTTCAGGTACCGGTACATGATCGGGAATTCCACATTTTCCGTCCGTGTTGTCTTTGACTCTTTGGGTGGTGAGAAGTCCAGATTGATGATGATGATGATGATGATGATGATACCTACCTAGTATTTATTCTCATTCCCCATTTTCTTTCCTTTCTCCATGTCAAAATCAAGATGACTGTAAACTCACGGCGTTAACCCTAAACTCCGAAAACCGAGGTCAAACTTCCACCTCGTAAATATCATGACATATCATATATATGGATCACATCACCACAATGCAAATTCACTTTCTTCACCCACAAAGAACTTTTGGGATCCATGGATGCAGGTGGCTCTTGCTCATAGAACGTGGCTGGAATCAAGACATCCATTCACTCGATCCTGAGCGAACACATTGATGAATATCCAGGAACCAAGTTGTCATCTTGGTCTACTGATTAGCTAGGAGTGAATGTGAGATATTCACTGATTCACTGATTCACTGCTCGGGTAAGGAAAGTGGAAAGAAAGGGGGATCATGGATTGCAGGTGTTGAGATGTCTTTCCCTTTTCCTTTTCTTTTTGGAGGGGAAAGGATGAATGAAGGGGAATGGTGTTGTGTGTTTGTATCGCAGGTATGAAGTATGTATTGTATGTATTGTATGTACTATGTATGTAGGTATATACCTATGTATGCAGTGTTGTTTGCTGATATGTGATGTGTTTCAGAGTTTCATGTACATAATGGTGAGGGGACGATTGATGACGCGCTTTATTGGAAGGGAATGGTGAGCGGGTACTTGGCTTGCATGCTGGAGTAGATTTAGGGTTTGGTTGGCACGATCGGTGGGAGATTGATTTGATAATCATTAGGTGATTCTTGATTACCGAGGAGGTGAGGAGGTGATTGGTAGAGATGGGAATTTGAATGACTTGAAGACATGTGGTATACCTACGTACCTAGTAGTATCTTGGATGGTTGTTTTCACGTATCTACCTAGGTAGTCATTTAGGATTGAGTACATTTGACAGATGGACAAGTAGAAGTAGTAGTCACATCGTCGTCGCATAGCAGTTAAATGGCTCGTAGTGTTTCATGTTGGAATTTATAGAGTTATTATTTATATTAGGTACCCTTTCCAAGTAAGGTTACATACCTAGTACACATCAAGCTATTCTTCCTACCGAGCAGATATATCCAACTTCCTCTATGGTCAAGTGAAGAAAGGATAACTCCAAAGTACCGGGGGAGATAAGCTGCAGTGTAGGTAATATACAGAGCAGTGTGTGTGTCAACATCACGGGTATGTGCGGTCAAGAAACATATGGGAAGGGATACCTGCCTGTCTGGGGGACCTGGGTAGGAAATGCCAAGATGATAAATGCAATATCCTTCACAAGCTACCCAAGTAGGTTACCTTGATTGAGAGATGAGAGACAGATACTAGGCTAGTACTCTAATGGATAGTAAATCTCTATTAAATCTCTAATCTCTATTAAATCTCTAATCTCTATTAAATCTCTACTCGTAATCAATCCTTACCTAATCATCTCTACGATACGTACCTACTTGATCATTCTCTCCTCCATAGAAACCTTCCATACAACAACCACCCCAAAAAATAAATCAATTCATTTAATCCTAGTGCCTTCTTTTCTTACCCCATTTTGAGGATTTAAGCTCAAGTCTAATCCCATCACAGTCTAGCGTCCCACCTTAGCTTCCCTTTTGCTTACAGGTGTCAGGAGCTCAGCAGGCATCATATTCTGGACAAAAAGTCAAAAGGTGGAAATCCCCGTCGACTGATTCATAGAAATACATGCAAACGCCCCCCCGGGGTTTCCCGCTTATCCCCTTTCGGAATGGTCAATGCTTACCTAGTCCCTAGCTCCAAGTGATCATTAGTGAGTTCATCCTGGTATCTGCAGACTTGCTTTTCTCCATTATTCACTAATTGAGTAAGACCACCAGTCGACGCTAATTGCTCAGAAAAAGGAAACTAAAAGCTAAAACTCAAACTAAAATCGAT
Source organism: Botrytis deweyae (assembly GCF_014898535.1). Classification (NCBI taxonomy): domain Eukaryota; kingdom Fungi; phylum Ascomycota; class Leotiomycetes; order Helotiales; family Sclerotiniaceae; genus Botrytis; species Botrytis deweyae. Next base: position 765,382 of record NW_024066214.1, read on the forward strand.
TAAACTAGTTTGGACTTTCATCATCAAAGCTTCATGGAAAAGAAAGATTCTTGTACACCGAGATCTTGGGTTTCTAAATCGAACTTCACTTCACCAACTCCAAATCCGCAAGCATCCTTCATCATCACCGGAGAGGAACATCACCCTTCGCTTTTTCACATCTCGACTATAATTCACTCAAATATTAACATGCTTTATCTTACGCTGGATGAATCCTCTACTACTGACTTTCAATAAACGCGATCGATATCGGATTGTTTGGTATTTGGCTTCATTTCATTTTATTTTGGATACCCTCAAAAGTCTTCCTCCTCTTGAACACCCTCCACCACGAAAAGTCCCTGCGCCATAATTCCCCTTTTACCGTTATCTGTAGCACAATATTCATCCGTTTAACTCGCAGATCTCAACAAATACGTCTTTGCGAATTCACTACGAGTACTTGATTGGCGGGGTTCATTGTTTGTTAGTCAATTCAGGTTCGATACCCTCGTCAGTCCTCCCGGATTCAAGATCGTAAGTGGCATATTCACTAGCTTCGCCCCTTGAGAGGAGATGACAATTACCGGCACTAACCCTGTGGGTTTCCTTATTTAGTTCGGACCTAGAACTCTCTCGATCCCTTCCACCTTTTCCACCTTTGAACCAGAACTCGAATAGCCAACAGCTCCCAGCCTCCACAACACATAGACAAAGACAACCCTCTCGTCATGGAAGGTCGACCGCCACAGTTACCGTTCTCGCGGAATACGAACACGGCCTCTCCATACGCCCGTTCTACGTTTCCACCTGCGCCAAACGGACAACCTTCGCAATATCCCCCGTCGTCGCATCCACCGAGTGGCCAGCCTTCATACCCGGATCATCAACGAAGAACTTCTGATGGTCAATACTTTCAACCGCGTTATCAAGAAGGACCACCGTTGCATGGGGGAGGTCATTCAAGGCACCCGAGCTCTTCCTCGATTGGGCATTCGACTCCGGTAGGACGCGGTATGCCTCCACCATCTTCGCCGCAACAACAACAACACCAAGGACCCATCCAACACGGGTATGGACCACCGCATCCTCGAGGACCTTCAGTGTCGGTTGGGCCTCCGGTCGGATTTCCAAGTAGCCGAGAGTTGCCACCGCCTTTGAATAGACCACCTAGCACTGCTGGAAGTAACATGTCCATTTCATCATTACTTGGAGGCCCAGCGCCGACTACTCGTGAACAGATGCCAAACCAGTACACGTCCCCAATCACTACATCGGCACCACCTCCGATGTATGGTAGTGCGACGCATGCGTCACCGCGCGTCAGCTCAGCGGCAAATGACTATACATCTTTTGGACGTCCTCGGACCCCCGATTCACGGTATGAACATCGAGATCACCGGGCGAATTCTGCAGGATCACCACCAGGTGCTGGACAATATGGAACGCCTGATCACCGACATGCTACTCCTCAACATTACGGTCACAGACCCTCTCAGAATCCAATCGCCCAGCATCCAGACGATCGGCGCGACTCGCAAGGCATGAGAGGTAGCAACATGAACATGCCTCCGCGACCAAACAGCCAGCCAATGACATATCACTCTTCGACGTCTCGCCCTGGAGATCGTTCTACGTTTCATGGTGAACCACAACTTGGTGGTAGGAGAGTAGAGCAAGACCCTCGAGGGATGGAGACTTTAACTAGAGGAGAGCCAATTCATCAAAGACCCAGTGGTTTCAGTAGTAGACATGACCCGGTCTTCGAGCATATCGATAGAGAACGAGAGAGGGAGCGAGAGCGAGAGAGAGATAGGGCGGAGAGGGAATCAGCAGCAGCAGCAGCCATGATGTTAAATCACAGGGAGAGGGAGAGGGAGAGGGAGAGGGAAAGGGAAAGGTCTGCTTCGGAGCGGGAGCAAGCTATGGCCATGCAGGAACAGGCACGACCTGGCATACACGGAGATTACCCACACCAGATGTCTCAACGAAATCATCCCCAAATCTATGGTCGTCAAGCAGACGCCCGCGAACAAGCAGCTTGGGTACGTCCTGGACATGAACAACAAAGAATTGGGTTTGAGCCACCGACATATGAGCGACCACCACCATCTTATGCACCACATGGTAATGTCTACGACCAGCCAAGGAGCGCAGCCCCTCAGTACGGTATTCACCCTGCGTATCAACCTGTCCCTAATAATGATCAACGTGACCCCCGCTACGCTCATGTCTCTCATTATCCGCCACACTCTCAGCAGCAACAAGCATCGGGTTCAGGCCCTCATTTTGAGCAAACGTTTGAGGACAGAATGTTGCAGCAGCAGCAGCAGGAACAGCAAGCTGCAGCAAGACAGCGAGCGGAAGCCAAAGCTCAACAATCCGCCTTTGCTGGGTCAATGCCACCTAATCCCCAATACCCGCAGCATGACTCCCCGCAGAGAAGATTAGTCGAAGAAGCACCTCCTCAAATGATGCAGCAACATCAAAACCAAAGAGGGCTTCTAAGTGTTCAAGACAACCGTAGAGGAGGTCGAGTCTCACCTATTCCTCAAGCTGTACAAGGTGCACAATCACAGCAACCTGGTCCCGCTGGTGAACCTAGTATCAAGAGTGAGTTTGGTAAAATATTTCCTGGCATTGGAAGTGGAGTGGCTTTGAGTTTATCTAGTCCTGTTGCGGGATCTGCTACTGCTGGTTTGCCTTTCTCTGGCTCACGCCGTGAAGACCTCGATTCCCCTTCTGCTCACAATTCGCCCATTGAAAATGGTAGCTCTACAATGCCTCGTCCATTTGGTAGACGCCGTAAGCTCAAGGAGGAAGATAGAAATGACGACGACAGTAGTACTGGAAGACAAACTCCCAATGGCAGAGGAAAGCGTACAAAACATGCTGCACATCGACATACGTATGTTCACATTCCCACATTCCACTTTTTTAATGATCCGTCTAATCTGTTTAGTCACCAACACCGAGTCGCCGGTGCTTTGGATCAAATCCCGCCACCTTCATCTCAATCGGTGACGCCCTTTAAAAGCATCAAAAGAACCAATGGTGATGTGTCCCCACCTCACGGAGAAACTTCTGTTGTTCCGCATCATCATCTCTCCAATCCACATTCTCATCATCACCATCACCATCATCACCATTCCGCAGGACCAAATCACAATTCTGTAGGACCAAAAGTTCCTCCTCCTATGAACAACCACCTCCATATGCCCAAATACCGAGTTCATTCACAAGAGATCATTGATGATGCTTCACAGCACCCTCGTTGCCATCTTGGTGGCGAGTATTACCAAGCAAACCTCTCATTGTACCGATCAAACTCTACTGGCGAAGTGCCATACAATCGCGCATTTGCTGGTACTAACAGGAGCAGCGCGAATTTCGAAAACCTGATCAATTGTACATTTACAGTTAAGATTTCCCGGGTTCATCTTCAGCCGCCAAGCAGAGCACAAATCACAGCTCGGAAAAACCTATGGGGTACTGATGTCTATTCGGATGACTCGGACATCATTGCGGCATTAATTCATCAAGGTTGGATTTGCGGAAAATGGAGCGACGATATCGATGTCAAACTTTTGGATCTTTATCAAGCAGATGAAGGAATATCTGTTGAGCCAGAACTGGATACGATGGCTGATGGACCGGATGAATTTTTTGACCGTCCTCCTGCTAGAGGTCCTATGCCAGTTCGTAACAATCGCGATCTTCATGTCACAGTACTTGTTCTGGGTTGTCTTGATAAGTACTTTAGCACGATCCGATATGGTATCAAGAGTCGTGAATGGGGAGGCAAGAACACCCGTGCTCACGACGGTCTGAGTTACTTGATCATGAACATCAGGTGGGTTGAAGGGGTTAATGGGATGGAGCGGGGAAATGTTGCGATGAAACATCACATGGATCGAGAATACCAGGAAGTTGATCGAGACCGCGAGTTGTGGCTGGAAACACACATGAACGGAAATGGAAAGCGAACTATGGACCATGGAAATGGAGAGGACATACAAATGGAAGAAAGCAATGTAAGAGGTGATGGAGATGCACAGCATGTTTTGAGTGATGGGGAGATTAGAGGTGTCGGCATGGGAAGTTGGTGGAAGGGAAATTCTCGAGGTTCTTCAAAGCGCATCAACATCGGAGAAGATTCAGCTCCCGAACCATCGGCAGGTACGATAGGAGTTGAAATTTCACCAGGCGCGGCATATTCTTCGCCAGCCCGCGGAGTAAGTAGTGCTCTTTCAATCATTGGAATTCAGATACGAATTCATGACTAACTTGATGACAGCAGGACTTTACTAAAGCAAACGCCTCAGGAAATGGAGACAATGCGCAAAATTCTTCGAAAACCGCACCTATCTCCGACAATAGACACAATGCCAATCCAACTTTAGAATGGGGCCGTGTTCAGGCTCCAGCTGTGAATCCCGGTACTGCTCCACTAAATAGAGAAAATGATTTGCCAGTTTCAGCCTCATTACCAGAACCGATGGTAGTCGAAGAAACAGCTCCCGCTCCTCAACCCTCAATGCCAAAGGAAACACTCGAAACAGGAAATCTCGCCCTAAAGCCCACGGAAGATTCAAGTCGTGAAGAAGAAGTTGTCAAGGATACCGAATCGACTCAACCCTCAAATAAAGCTATCTCTCAGCCAGAAAGTCAATCAAGTGAACCCAGTCAAACACCAGTGCCAGAAAGCAAAAAGCAGAATGAAAGTGTTCCGACTGCAGCCGAATCAAAGGGACAGGAAACAACCGCACAAGTCATTCCGGTCGTAGAAGTCCCCACGGCTGCAATTGAAACACAAGCCCAAGCGCAGACTATCCACACTGGTGGAGATTCTTCTCCAGATGTTAGCGCAGCCGGAGTTGTGGACACAGATTCGTCTGCATCTGCTCCTGTAAACAACTAATGCGATCTTGGAAGGGCATTGACGTACCTGAATGTGCTTTATCTAATGTATGAATATTCTCCAAATCCGCAGGAAAAGCTTCGGGTATATAGCCAGTCTTATCCAGAATGGCAATTCTCTCCAAAAGCTTCACAAGATAGGAACAGTTCTGGGAGTACTACAGGACTCACATCTCGACTTCGTTTTAGATTGAGAAATACTCAATCCTCCAGATACAAAATGATGATACCGAGCATTTGTTCCTCGCGATTCGATCCAGTGTCAGAAATCCCTAGAAATATTATCAATGACCATCTCCACTTTACGCATACGAAACACGACACATGGGATAGCATCTCTACAGATATGCCGCACGTCGAGGGGCAAAGCAACGATCAAACCACCATTGGGAGATTTTTCTCCAAAATCCCTCGGAGATGCTCGAGAGAACAGTCTACAAGCATCTCAAATCAAGGATCCTTCTTGCCAGTCTGGCGTGGCGGAACACAAGAAGAATCCGAGAAATCTCTCTGCATATACCTGTCTGCGAGGAGGATGCCTCTCCCTATTTTTCTTCTTTTTTAACGTCATTTTTTTCTCTTCCTTTCAAGAAATACCACCCATCGTTGTTTTTCCACGTGAGCAAGGTGTTTGGCGTTTAACATTCGATCATCATATTTACCAAGGCAACTTGATGATCAAGCAATGTTTACTGGCTTGCTAAGCACTTTGTATGCCGGGATTGGGGATGGAGAGGTCGATAGTGCCGCTTGCTGCAAAATACGCAGACATGGTACGTTGGTAGAGCAGTCCGATGGAGAAGTGGAGGAGTGAACATAGTGGAATCTGGTATAGCAAGTAAGCCCAAGGGGCACAAGTCGATCTGACGGGTATTTACTGATTGACTGATCGAAGCGTTGAGATACATACCTCCGTAGACAATAAATACAAAACTACAAACACATCAAAAAATCATGGTGTATGGTGTGTGCTGTATGAGTACAAACGTATGGACATGTGACAGCGAGTGGAAAATGGGCCTGCTGTAGAATGTAAGAAATACGATTACGAGTAAACTATTATGCGCTGCAACCCCAAGACACTAGCGCAAATGTTTGTACTTATTATGTGTAAAAATCCACGTGACAATTTCTCTCTATCCTGTCCACAGCTCCCGGTGAATCCCGATTCTGTTTTCATCATTTGCTTTTTATTTCTTCTATTCATTTACTCTATTCTTTTAATTTCTCTCACTCTCACTCTCTTCACTCTCTTCACTCTCTTCACTCTCTTCACTCTCTTCACTCTCTTCACTCTCTTCACTCTCTTCACTCTCTTCACTCTCTTCACTCTCTTCACTCTCTTCACTCTCTTCACTCTCTTTACTATAGATTTATAAATCCTACTTTTATATATCTACCTAGGTAAGAGTAAAGACCTCGGGAAGTAGATATCTAATATCTATCTTATATTCAGTTTCTAGTATCTAACATCTAATATCTAGTATTCAGTAGTTGATATATAAATTCTTCTTTTCTATAATAATATAAATAAATAATTAAGTAAATAAGCAGCTAAGTAGTTAAACAGAGGAGTACTACTCCAGTACTCCTTTTCATCTTCTCATCTTCATCTCCATCTTCTCATCTTCATCTCCATCTTCTCATCTTCATCTTCATCTTCTCATCTCTTCCAAGTACCTACCTACACACCCACCCACCTACCCAGAATCTCCCATCTCATCCCCACCAATCAAGATCTAAAGAATCCCAGAATTCTAGTATCCCAGCATTCCAGTATTCCAAATTAATATCCAGCATCTAAACCATCCATCTCCAGTACTTACTTCTCCTATAAATCCTATAAATCCCACCCATCTATCTATCTTTCCAACTAAGCAAGCAAGCAGATCGAACCCTTTGAAAATTCAAAATGTTTCTTCTCTCATTACCAACGAATATCTCATTACCATTCATCTCTATAGCTTTTCGGTGAGCTTGGCCTTTCGTTACATCAGGCTGTAATGTATGTACACGCTCAATCTACTCCCCCGGCGACCGGTCTCATTTATCTTTCTTGCATTTTCTCAACATTTTCTCAGCATACTTCTCGGAACTTGCTCGGAGCCCCCTTATCCAAGTATCAAAAATCGAAGATGTAGACAGACATGCGAAGTCAAAAGTATAGTTTCAGGTAAGGAATATTTGTTTGTTTTGATTCAGAAGAATAAGCAAATTTGTATGTACTCGTGTCTGCAACTTACAAAAGAAAAGCAGGTGTAGTACATCTCTTCATCTCTCCGATTTCGCGTTCATTTCATTTAGTAACTCCCCCCCCCTCTTCATTTCTCTCCTTATCTTATTTCAATTTTTTTTCGCACAGATGTACAGACTGTTATGTACGTCATCTCCTTATACGTTCTTTAAACACTCATCTTCACCCCCCCCATTCACCACCTCAATGCCATAATACAACTTTATCTGATAACAGCGCCCTCCTTGTCAATCCCCTCCAAGCCCTCCAAAATATCACTTCCACCTAGTAAGCCCTCACCTCCACTAGTAGCCTTCATACTACTTGTCCACACCTCATGAAACTTAACACTCTCATCACTACTAGCCACGACCAAGCAACCCTCTTGGGCCGTTCTTGTCAAGGCCCTTCCCCCCTCCCTACTACTATGGCTTTCATTCGGGCCACCTGGATATGGAATCGCAAATAGTGCTCGATGCTCGCCTTCCCATGGAATAGCAGCTACTTGCTTACAGTCTGGCCAACTAAAAACGGCGATTCGGTATGGATGTTCAGGTTGCGCGTACCCGAACGTGGCTGCGATTTCACGACGAGTAGTGGACCAAATAAGAGAAGTAACTTGAGCTGCTACGCTAATAGTAGCTAGGCAGGCTCCGGAAGATGTGTGAAAGAAGTGGATGCATTTATCGTTACTTCCACCGCCGGTTGCGATTAGGCCATCTCTCCAAGGGCAAAATGCAATTGCCTTGACAGCCGCTCCATGAACCCAACGATGTTTCTCGGCCCCGGAAATGATTTCCTTAACACGACTTTGACCCGCTACGCTATGTATGCGACGCATACCTGCTGTGGCAAGAAACACTTCTTCTGCGGTGCCTAGTTGACCACGAGAAGGCCGGGTGACTTCATTTGTACGGAAAAGACAACAAAGATTATCATTACCTCCAGTTGCGAATGATGAGCCATCTGTGGAAAATGAGAGACCACATATTTGTTGGGTGTGAATAGAGATCTTGGCAATGAGTGTCATAGAGCCAGACCAGCCATCGCGAGTTATTTCCCATGCATCAGGCCATTCAACGACATAATAATATATATTTCCTTGTTCATCTCCGACAATCAGATCTTCTGTCTTCACCATAATGTCCGGGGCAAGTGGATTTCGCGAAGGTCGCATTGTTATCGAAGGTCTCCAAGTGACGCAAGCTATAGGACAGGGCTGTTGGACTTCGAATCTAGGCAATAGACTGTCATAAAGTGACAACAAACTCAGAGATCCATCAGACCTGCCAAAGGCAAGTATTGACTTGGCTCCTTGTGTAGATGAAAATGCCAGCGATGTCAACCAAGAAGCATTTGAAGTTCCGCCATGAAGTAAATGAACTCCTGCCATTTCGGACCATGCATAAAGCAATGAGCCCAGACCGACAGCCAGTGTATGACTCGTTCCAGAGTATGCGAGAACCGAGCAATAAAAGTCATCTCGTAAATTTGGTGCATCTAAAACTGTGCTGAAGATTAGTAAAGGCTATATAGCAGCGAATGACAAACTTATTTGAAAGGAGCAACAGGAAGCGTGCGAGGTTCTTGTGGCAATTGTTGCTCTATATGATCATCAGAATCCCAATCTGTACACAAGAAAAGCATGAAACAGAATTACGGACTTTGTTCCGGTCCACCAAGCACCCACTCTGTTCCATTCCATGTAGTCTTGGTGTCAAAGATATGCCTCTTAGACCTAGAATCAAGTGGAGTGATGGGTGGTGTGGCTAATGGGTCTCGAAATTCAAAAACGCGTTGTGTACGGTCAATGTCTAATGCTTGCGCCAGCCTGTCTTCATGCTTTTCAAAGTCTTCTTGTGCTTTTGGACGTGAAGCGGAGAAGGATGTTGTATATAACGGTGCATTAGTCCCACTGCCAAGCATACCGCCACGCCCGTCTGAGATGCCAGCGCTCACAGGAGCCACTCCTCCGACGGCCCATACGGTTCCTACACTGACCTGTGGTAATCAGTACGGCAGGGAAAAGATCAACGCTTCTTAAATTCTCGTCTTGCGTAGCCATTTGCTGAATATACGGAAATATATCATTGAAATATGACATGAAGCTTGTACTCACCTGCCTCTCCCCAAAGGGTGTTGTTGGAGCACTTCTCTGAAAAATAAGGGCAGTAGCACCTATAAATTAATCAGAATGGAAATCAATTAATACCCCTGATCTATTCCATACCTCTGCCGCGATTTGCAGAAACAATTCTTCTGGAATCAGGTCGAGAAGCTAGGGGAATTGGCGATGTAGCACGTCGACGTGGGTTGAAAGCATCAAGGCTTGCACTGCTATGTCTCATTAATCTTTCATAAGGCGAGAGACTTCCAGGATCTTTATTAGCACGAAAGCTTTGTGTCGCGGAATCAGATCTTTTCAGAACAGGAAGAAATCGATCTGGAGAATGCAAGGAGCTAGCAGACTTTCTAGTTGGGGTCGAGTCAACTGACGTTCGAGCCCGGAGCGTGTTCGAAAGAGCTGGTCTAGACTTGGTATTGGGTCGAGGTGCTGTCGAAGAGGATGAAGTAGTTGGAATTTTGGGGCTATCTGATGATCCATCAAACCGAAGACTATTTGGAGCAATGTTTGACAGATTTTGGTCAATAGGAACTCCATTGATCACATTTTTGATCCGCATGGAAAGACTCGTTTTCCATTCTTTCCCATTTTCATCTCGGAACCTTGGCAGGAGAGGGTCATGAGTCGAATGAGTGTCTGCATATATATAAGACAATGGCATGCATCAAAAGGTAGACACGGCGCTCACCACTTAATATACTTAGCCTTCGTCTGGGAGATGAACTGTCATAACCTGAGTCGTCCGGAGAATAGAGGATCTTTGGAGAGCTATTGATCCACCCATCATTATAAAAAGAAGACATAGCAAGGCTATGAAGAGTGACAATCGAGGAGGACAACGATAAGATGCAAAGGAACAGCGGCTTATCGGCGCTCTCTCGTGAAAGGAACAATGGAAAGTAAATAGAAATATTGAACCTCACGCTGATTTCCTGAACGAAGAGGGAGAGATAGGTAGGTCCGTATGTGTCCAGCGGGAAATTCCCTTGAAGCTATCCTATGGCTTCTTCCTGACGATGGCTAAAGAATGTCGACCGGATAAGGGCACCGGCGAAGCCTATAGTGAGACAATCGCACAAATAAAATAACCTTAAGAAACATTCAAATCAGGCATTACCGATAATGTACTGCTGTACTGCTGAAGTTAGTAATACTGTAAGAATGTTGGTAATCCTTCTGGTCCCGTTGTTGGACATATGAAGAGAGGAGAATTAGGAGAAAATGAAAGGAGAGATGGGACGAGAGACATTGATTGATGTTATCGGAAGCAAGTACTAACAACGTGAACCGATCTCGAGCCGATGTTGTCCCGACCCATAGTCCATCGGAGCTTACATGACAAAGCTCCAGCCCCACTCTCCAAATTCATGAGTCGCATTTTCCAAGAGCTACTAGGTATCTATCTCACAAGGCTGAACTGCCAGCCACCCCGCCAACTCTCATTCAGCCAGTCTGTCGCCTCCAATAATAGAAGGAGAGGTTCTCAAGATGGCAAGCGTACGTCTCTTCAGACTTCGTGGTAACTTGAGACTGATTCAATTTATAGCATGGAATGCCACGAATTGCGACGACTGAACAAAAATCAATAACGGCGCAGCTGAAGGAACAAAAGGATATTGAAGAATACAAAGCTTTGGTAGAACTGATTCAGCTCAAAGTAAGTCAATGTTTAGTCGATTGATGGTCTTTCTAATGTTTAGACAGGTTGCAGAGCGCCAATATACCCGTGAGGTACTCGACTTAACTTCCAAACTACTATCAAAGAATCCCGAATACTATACGATATGGAACATCCGCAGGCGTTTGCTAATTCATGGATTATTCTCGAAATCATCGGAGTCATCATTGGAATCGGATACCCAATTGCCTTCTTCTGGGCTGTCCGAGAACTCGACGTCTGGCGTAACCTCATCCTCCTCTACCTCTGCGTCTTCCGAGGACTTGACCAAGATCCGGGCAGACCCGCACCCCCTGAATCCTGGGAAGAATTCTACGATTCTTGATTTGATACAGGCAGACTTAGATTTTATATTTCCGTTGATGTTGGGCTGGCCAAAATGCTATTGGATATGGAACTATCGATTGTGGTTATTAAAAGAAGCAAATGACAGATTGGCTGCCGATATTGCGAGAGGATTGTGGCAGCGCGAACTTGTTTTAGTGGGGAAGATGTTGACAAGAGACAGTCGAAACTTCCATGGCTGGGGATACCGACGTACCGTTGTTTCACAACTGGAAGATCCCAAATTGAATGGCTCAAGCATGGTCGAATCGGAGTTTGCATATACTACAAGAATGATCAATGCGGAGTTGAAAAACTTCTCGGCTTGGCACAACCGAAGTAAACTAATACCAAGACTGCTCGAAGAGCGGCAAGCGACTGCAACTGAGAGGCGGCAGTTTCTAGATGAGGGTACACTTAAGTCCAACATATTGCGTTACAAGTTATGCTAACATTTCTTCAGAGTTTGATCTTATTACTAAAGCTATGTGGAATGATGCGTATCCGTATGATCAGTCTGTATGGTTCTATCATCAATTTCTCATGTCAACTCTCACTGAGTCTGTCGGTCATGCAACCATAACTCCAAACTTTTCTCGAGAAGATCGTATAGAATATATCAAGCAGCAACTTATCAATCTGAGGGACTTTCTTGATGGAGGTGAGGACTGTAAGTGGGTTTTTGATGCTTTGTTTGAGTACACACTTGCTGTATGTGAAATGGAAATGCGCCTGCCTGAACATGATGAAGTACAAGATTGTAAAGCTTGGCTTTCGGAATTGAGAAAGCTTGACCCTATGAGAGCTGGTAGGTGGGATGAACTTGAGGTCATTTTACGAAAGTCGACCGAGTAAATTATATTGGTCACTTTTTGGAAGAAGATTTTTTGTTTAGCAATCATGAAGACTTTTCGGGTTCAAATCATGTTCGGGAACCCAACTACTGATTTTCATTCACACGTTCAAACTTTTGATGTCGGGGAAACGGATCAGGGAAATCAGAAGGATACATCCAAGCAAAATTTCATACTCAAAATTCAAAAGGCATACCTTTCCGAAACAGTTTCTTGAGTTGCATTTCTACATAACATATATTCATGAAGACTTGCCAAACACGCCGTTTGGTCCCGCGAGCGTTCCCATACTTCACGAGCATAACCTCTCCCGGAGACTTGCCCTTGTTTCCAAAAAATCAAACCCACAATAACTCAAACCAATTACACTGCATTATCGTTACAATCTACCTGTTGAAGATATTGTACGTCTCTTCGGTTTTGGAGAAGGTCCACTGCCCAATTGAGCATCATCCAAACGCTAACACTCAAGGGGAAGATACATAGCACCAACTCCACCGGATTAAAACCTATCCAATATCCATAGGCTTGAACTATCAAAAGCCACGAGGGACATGAAGAGTCGGGCCCATGTGACACCCATAAAAATATTGTTAGTGTGAAGACACCTGTTGCGAGGACGAAGCTGCAGAATGTGATGACGTCATGTGACGACTTGAATTGAAGGTCTAAGGAGTTCAGAATGGGAGCGGTGATCTGCAATTGTTAGATTCACGCTTTGGTGAAGGTCTGGGAAAGACTTACTGTGGACATAGTGGAGCTGGATGTCTCTAGACTTCTGCTATAATTCAGGCAGATGAAGGTTGCGCCCATGAGAAGTGAAGAGCTGATGTTTAGGAGTACGAGAGTTAAGAGGAAGAGAGAATGGCATGATGGCCGGCGGGGCACAATGGTCAAAATTGAGGAATGGGATTCTTGAATCCGGGGTTCCATTTTATGACTGATTGAATTAATGTCGGTTGATAGAGCCTTGGATCTGAAAGCCCATTTCCCAGTGAAGATGGATGCATTTAGGGGTAAAGATTGACACAAATGGAAGCCACCACATTGGTGCATGGGCTTCTCATTCTCCATCTTCAGCATATATTCTGATTTTCCCATGGGTGAGGTTCTTGATCTGCCACTACCACATAGTTAACAACATTACTCAGCATCAATGATCATTGGACCTTACGGAATACTGCTCGTTTCGGTTTCAATGATATCGCTTGTAAATCGAAGTTGGTTTCTGTGTTCCCACTGATTGCTTGAGTACATGCTTTCTCATGGGGTGTCGTGCTCATATATGAATGAATCGAGAAGGCTGCACAATCTGCGAGATCAATACTTTTTGTGTAAGTGTTGGATCGGTGCCCCATACAAAGGCGCTGTGCTCGAACAAAAATGAACTTACACAGCATGTATTATGTAGTGAGACCCGACAGAAGCCTTACGGACCACTAAGCCTCGAAACTAGGAATCTTTCAAGGGGAGACGCTTCACGACTTAAGATCTGGCGCCTCTTGGTATCCAGGAAAGCTTTGTGTTTAATCTTTCAGACTAATGCAGTGGGAGGAGGAGCAGTCATGACACATTGATTTAAGCCCCGGTCATTCAGCATCATTGTGTGGACGATTTTAGCAATAAGGCATTCTTTTGCCCAATAGATGCGATGAGTGGCTCCCCATGAACGAAATCGCCATCTGAAATTATGCACTGAAGATATCAGATTTCACTCAAATATTGACGCTATAAACTACATACACTCACATCTATATATATTACTAGGTAGTTGACCTGTCATGTACCTTGAACTTCCCACCTTCCTATTCACATAGTTGCTGTTTACGAAACATAAATTATCAACCCCCGTATCATACGTAATTTAGACGAATGTTCTGCGATCATTGGCATTCTGTCTCACCTATGCAATTTCGCTCCTATCAGGCTAAGCTTCAAAGATGGCTATAACATCCGAATTATCTCTGCCTCAACTTGAGAACATACTCGAAGGCCATTCAGTAGGTATCAATATCGAGTGCTTCCACGATAGTCCGAATTCAACTCATTCTCTTTCTTCAGGAAGAAGAAGGGTTCTAGTCGCTATTATCGTTTTCGAATGCTTCCTCGCCCCAGTCGAAATTTTGACAGGGATGATGGCATCAGAGGGCGGATGGAGCCTTGTGTTTGTCTGGTCAGTCCCGACTTATGGAGTGCGGAACGTATCAGGGTATTAACATGAGTACAGCGTCTTCCTCCTCTGGCTCCTCTTACTTCCTATCGGTCTTATTTTGAACACTGGAATGAATCCCCTGGGGATTTTGGACATCACCAAGTAAGTTCAGCTTCTTCATTGACTAGTTGATTTACTAATAGTCCCTCAGGAGCACGCTCTGGCATCTGGGATGCTGTATACTCATGTTTTACTTCTTCTCGTCGATTCTTCAGATATCTTCAACTCTTCTTCCTCAATGGATTCCGACAATCCTGGACTGTGGACTCGGTCTTAATTTTGGCATACAGAACCTACCAACAGATTACTTGTATGGCGCGAGGGACTGGGCAATGAACATGGTTGGCAGCCTGTGCGGTGGTGATCAGCCAACTTTCCGGCATGAAACACATATACTACCAGTTCGATCTCAGTCATAGCGAGAGCTCTGAAACTACAAGAGAGTCTTTACAAAAGATCTAGTTCAAGTCATTTCGAGCTGCGGATTTCGCGATTTCCATGGATATGGAAAGGACTGGAGGGGAATGGAGGCCCCAGCTTTGAGAGGGGGGAGATATCAATCTCAGGCAAAACGCCAACAGATTTTTCTCTTCGTGTATTCATTGGGCATATTTTCATAATCGAGAGGTATTCAAATTTCCAGGGATACCAGACATCGATTCGAACTACATGCATATACTTCTAACGATCAAGAAATTTTATTGCTATAAGCTGCCCAACTTGCTCAGCGAGAAGGATTTTGAAGATCCACGATTTTGTACGCAGTTTGTTCTCTCAGGCTCAATATTCATTTAGCAAATTTTAACACATGCCATCTAATTATGCCTGCTTAAAATTACCTCATTGAGAAGCCTAATAAACATAGCCTTATGCATTGTTACATGTGCATATTTGGTGCAACATATGCCATGTCAGCACCCGTATGCTTCGCCCCAGATTACACCCAAGGCAGCTCCCAGCCTGATCTTTAGCCTTTTCATACACATACTTCATCATGCAGCCACCATGAAAAGTTGACTTTGTGGCATCAATCAGAGGGTTGTTTTTCGATACAAGAGTCTTGATAGGGTGCAGGCTTTTATGCGTTGAGTTCTCACGTTACACTGCAAAATCAATGGTAGCTGCCACGCTTTTAACGTTGCACAATTGGAAACATGTGATATTTTATCTTATTTGAGACCTATGAAGTACACACAAATAATAGAGAGAGACGCTAAAGCCTTATTGATTCTAAATCGCTGTGCCTTGTCATATGTAATTTGAAAGTTACAGGATGATTTGACTGACGTCCTTTAGCACCATAAACCGCACAACAAAGGAGAAGTCTGAACAAAAATGCCCAGAATTGATAAAAAAAGTAAGGAAAAGGAAACATCTGGCACCTGTCGTCGAAGAGACTATGATGTTATGTCCCAGAAAGCTGAATCCATAAAAGAAAAGTAAATGACTAAGCCAGTGGTGTTGAGAGTCACACCAGCTTGCTTTCCTCCAAATAACCCTTCTTGGAAATACTGTCTGAATATCTTCCGCTGCTTGCAATGTTGTTTCGAAATTGCGAAATCGTTATGCCAGTACTCAACTTGCAAAGTGAGTACCCGCTGCTTCCGAGAATCCAAATGGCATAGACTGGAAAAACTTTTGGGAGTTGGTGAGAGGAGGAGAGCGCTGCCATGGTTGATTGGAAATGAAACATATTCCCCAGCTTGAGACGAAATTAACGAGGTAGTAGCATTTGGTTCGAAGGGTTGAAAGTATTGTGGTGATTGAGATCGAAAACCGAATGGTGGACCGTTGAACAAAGGTCTCTGAGAGTGTGCCAGTGAGACCCTCACGTATGATTCAAGCTTTCTCAAATACTCCATTCAGCAAGAGAGGCCCCGAAAAAGAGCTGGGGTCTTCCGTATTCAAAGCTCCAGCATGTAATCAGAGGTATCCATAATATCTGTCCGAAAACAGGTTTAAAATCCTAACCTAATTACAAACGATTTAATTCCCATGGAAGCCATCCATTGCGAGATTTCAGGTGTGTTCCTAGCTTCAACGATATGGAAAAAGAAAAGTCTATCCAGGGCAGGCGCCCCTAATGAAAATGGATACATTGCAGGTAGTGGTAATGCAATTAGCGTCGATTCAGGTGCTGGCAATACGATTGGTGTTAACGCAGCTGGTGCTAATGCAATTGACGTTAGCACAGGCGGTGCTGTTCGAGAAATCGTTGACATCGTTAGTCCAATATTCAATATGAGGGTATCGTTGTCCGGGTTGAACCAGATACGCTGTAGAGATCTTGGTCGCAAGGCAATATAAACTTTCAAAGCCTCTTCGCGGGCCATATGGCTGACTCCAAGTAGCGCAGGTGCGTATCCTCGATGGTTTCCTTGTGGTGTCATCTCGATGGTACGAGGAACCTCTCGGGCGGCGATGTTCAAAATCTTTAATTTTAATTCGGGCGGCAAATTTCCAAAAAGCTGGAAAGAGCCTGGCTGTGTTGTCATTGTAGCGCCTGTTTGGGTTCCTCGACTGGTTTGTTGGGTAGTGGGCACACCAGTAACACTGCCGGCATTTGATCCCTACATTAAATTGTTAGTGATATCCTCACAAACAAAGAATATTCGTTTAAGAACGAGATAGAAACCTACGGAGTCTTGATGGGTGTTATCCATGATGGCTTATTCTTCTTAGCTAGTGGTTTCTAAAGAATATATCTGGACTGAGCACAGTTGATCTGATACAGTAAGATAGAAGAGACGTTGCTAAGATGGAAGGCAGAGAATAACTCGGGTGGTATGTATTTGAATTTTGTTCAAATCGATGGCTTGTTCCCTATCATAAAAAGCGGGCGGCGTGGAAGATTTTTCCTGGACTAAAGAATTGACAGTGTGCAAGGGCTGAGCGAAATCGACTCAGATTGCGCTAGTACTCATTTGTCTATGAATGGAAATTTTTGATTTATTGATTGAATATCTAGCAATGTATCTTATTTGGATTTAAAATTTAATAGTGTTTGGAGTAGTTCAGTTTGGATATGTTTCCTGCCCCTTTTTCGAAGCGAAAAATTAATTAAATGATCAATCAACATGTCCAACTTAGGGAGTCAAGAGTTGTTACATAATAAAACAACTGGAATTTACAATTAATACCTAATTGAAGGTAAACATTGTCAAAATTTTTCCCTTTATAAGATATTATTGACTTGACTAAGATTGATTAAGAGAAAAAAAGGCGCTCGCTCGGTGTTCTTTCGACTGTAAATGTATATACGCAAGTGTATATTCTTTAAGCTTCAATCAATCTTTGTTCTTTTTGACCTGACTTAAAGATGCCACCGTGATTAGCTTTTTTGTAAGCATCTTTTGTTAACAGGACTTACCAGAAGAGTCTTTAGATGCCCTCAAATCTCATACAGCGCGTTATATTATCACAGAATCACTTGGCATATGTCTCTCCAGGCCTCAAAAAGCGCTCTAGAAAGCTATGGGCTTGAAAATTGAAAGGCATGGTAAGTGCTCCTGCAAGATACTCAGACACTCACTAACAATTCTATTTACAGAACTTCCATAGACTCCACGATATATTCACGAGAATAAGAGCGAAAACAAGGCTGCAACTACACAAGGATTCATGAACAGAAATATCAAAGGGCTTTCATATCATTCCTTGTGTGCCGAATCATATCGGCTCACATGGCTACAACACAAAAGAGGATATAGAGGCCTTATCACATCGAAGTTATGGGACTCTTGACATTTGTATATAGATACTACAGCTTCGCAGAAACCTCAGATCTAGATGCGGGAAACCTTCGAAGATGTACACATGATCGCCTAGATGCTTGTTTGAAATAGCAAGGAGAATCGTGGATACACTAAATGGGAGCCTACAGTCGCGAGCTGGTGGTATCGCGTGCTATATTAAAGTATAACACCCAATATACTCGAACATTTTGCTGGGCGCTTGATTGCTACGCCTGATGCTAAAGGACACAACGAGGACATCCTCTAAAGCCGTAGGTACACGTATCAAGCTTGAGTGCTACCCAGACATTCAAGGGATGAAATAGACGAGTAACGGCCTTACAAATTCAAAACAAAGACGATGTGCCAAGATTGTTATTCCCACAAAAGAAGCAGTTAATCTCAAGGGGCCCAGCGAATGCAGACGAGAGGAAATTTCGGGAGAACTCACGGTCGGTTATGATAAGAGATCTGGAAAGAAGGATGACACGCAGAATGGATTCTGCAATGGACCACAAGAATTCGAAGAGAATGTAGGCTCTGGACAGCTTGATGCTCCCGAATGAATGTTGTCAGTTATCGATGAAAACGACTATTTATTTTCACGGGAGAAACACCGTACTTCACCCAAAGCTTCTCCTACACGGACGATCAGTCGCAATAAAATACCACTCATTCTTAAGAAAGCATCCTTCAGGAATCCATCGTCGTTTATTGCAAGACTACCCACGCGAAATCATTCGAACCCGATTGGCGCATCCTGGGTCTGGTACACTATTACTGCCCGCACATAATCCATCTCATTGTTCTACAGCGAGTTAAAAAAGTTGCCGTCGATTTCTCCCACCGCAATTTGCAAATTTAGTTAAACAACGAGCTTTGTCGCCATCACTCTGTTGTCCTTGGATCAATGAATACCTGCTGATATCACGTCAGTGTATATTTGAGCAGACTTCTTATGAGTGACACATCTAGATTATTATAGAATGACAATTGAATACCGAATGTAGAGTTCTTTCTAGAAACCTCCAAGCACTAGCGCAAATGCATCGATTCAATGCGCGTCGATAACTCTGTGGCCAACGACCCTATATCTTGTCGGCCATATACTATAAACTGTACCCAGGTATCTACTACCGAACTTCCCCGGCAGCTCAAGCCTAGATTCTCGGGGACGTTCAATAGGAGCCGACTAGTAACCCTACTGTCTTAGGCTTACAGAGATGAATCTTTCGATACCGTATATTCGTCAAAACTTTCGTTTCTTGAAACTCGAAATCTTGGAGAGAGTATTACACCTATCAAAAGCCCCGTGTTAAGTTGAACAAGACTCCTGCGAAGGCTGAAGATACTGCATCTGTCGCTCATAGTCTCTTGACAAAATGAAGGATATCCAAATCAACATACACAGTCTCTTCAGCATTATGCATAAAGCATGCAGATTCTACAATGTCCTCACAATGAATTACTGTTCTAGATACGGATCTGTTCATGTCGTCTGCAGAAGATGTACTGCACTTCCTGTAGTTTCCAGGGACTCAGTTCAATAATACCGAAGTACAATATAGACGAGTAGCTTTTCTACAGATACAGCGCAGCAAATTTTCTAAAGATTCTGGCTAATCTTTGGTTGAGAGACAAAATGCTACGGCTGGTGGGCGGAAAGCTGTATCACGCAGGAAATTCTTTAGAAAAGAGCAATATTCTATTCTTGGCTGCTGATACTAAGAAAATCACTGGGTCATGTAGAATTACTGATGAATCATGCATCACCCACTCCCCAGAGACATAAAAACTACCTAGAACTATATCGTGGCACCATGTAGTGGTGAAACGGGTGGTTGCGATAGATCCGAGTCATGATGTGTATGGGTATAGCTTAATCCCACGGGATCTTCAGCTAATCGCCGTAGAAGTGCTCTACATCCCCCAGTCATCAAGTATAACCCGAGCATTGCCTCTTCCATTGCCTCGATCGACAACTTACAGAGGTACCCAAAACATCCCCAAGCAACTTCCCTTGTCTTTCTTCAACTCTCTGACTCCAACTATCTTCTGAAGTATCACGTACTAGCCTATATTCCTTGATAGAAGCTCTGGCACCAATCCTACTTTCAAGCAAGGCTGCAATGGTAGCAGCATTGCTGGGTCGATGTTTACTAGTATCTATGACTACCTTGGACCTTGAACGGTGTTACTCCCAAAAGCGCCCAATTCGAAAAAGTTTGTCCACTATAGCACGAGAAAGACGTTCAACCACAAGTAAAGAGCAGTCTAGCCCATAAAAAATCTATTTATGTCAAAAACCAGCGAATTTGCATCATCTAACACTCAACTAGTTGTCGGCACGTGATCAAATATGAACTATGATACAAAGATAACCTCGAAGCCTAGCCCATATAAACCCGACAAAACCCTCCAGCTTCGAAAACTACCTAGCAAAATATCGTGCTAGAGTATAGGATGTGTAATTAATAATCGACCCAATTACTATGAGCTCTGTGTTGGTATTCAAAGTCTTCGCGAAGTGGACGAAGGGTGACACCCCACCAAATTGGGTACACTGCCAGAGCAATCAACGATATGGTTGTCCCCTCAGATGAGCAGCTGAAAGTTAATCCAAATTCATCTCGGGGTCTGAGTGGGCCACGTTCCTTCCGTGACTTTTCGTAAAACCAAATATACAGAAAGTGGAAGATTGTGTTGGAGATCCTCGAAAAGCAAGATGAGCTTCCATATCTCTCAGGCTGGATCTTGTACGGGCTCTTGCTGAAAAACGGTATTCGAGCGGAAGGGGTATTTTGGCCAGACAGGATAAGCAGCAATAGAAACTCTCTTGAATTTCACCACAGAACTCTGGTGGAACTTGTGTAGTGTGACCATATCTGTGTATTATTTCATGCGATGCATATCACAAAAACTGAGAAAGTCGGCTGAGGGGCGGAATAGCATTGCGCTGATAATTGGAACATACAACAAGTCATAAATTTTTCATCCCACGCCTCGGAACTCCTGAGAAACGTGTAGTATCGAGAGTCATCAAAAGATTTGGAGTTGTGGTTAATTGACGGTAGGCCCATTTTGCACTTTCTAAACAATCCTCTGGGTGTTCTGGTTGATGTGGGAATGGATATATCAGTGTTGTAATTAGTATACGATAGTATTACTGTGGCTGATATAGAGAGTATAATACGCACACTAGTATGTATAATAGCTAATCATATCCACGTTCGTATGTATTATATAAACAGAGCTATACTGAAGATATACTAAAATATAGGAATTTATATATTTTGATTTGAATATTGTATATTTTGATTGACTTTAAGCCTAATAAGGAAAGAGATTATTCAAAATATGTAATATTTGAATAGAAATATACAAATTCCCGTATTTCGGTATATTGTTAGTGATATTCAATATTATTGAAATATGGAATACTTTCAGTGATATATAATTCAATAATAATTACTGAAATATTATCATAAATATCAATACGTACCACTAAAGTGGGGCGTAACTGAAATACGGAAAATACTAATTACAACACTGGGATATATCAATTCCGGCAAAGCAGGTGTTGCAGCCGCCACTGCTAGCTCGCATATAGCAATGTGAAGTTCGGGTCCAAGGCTGGCAAACAAAGTGACTGCTTCGCTGTGGTGGTTACCGATGCGTTTTGGATCAATTGTTTTGGATTTTTCAGTAGTATCAAGTTCTCCTGCTTGTTCGTATAATTCTATCCAATCGTAGATCACATGTTGAAGATATGATTTTATCACGAGACCTTGAATGTCTCCGAGCACCCATCACTCTGCGGCCTTCCGCCACCTATGAACCCTCTCATCCTCCTCTCTCGTCTCTAAAGCTCCATGTGAATTCAAGAAGTCCGCGCTCATATATCTTCAGGAGGAGCTACAACTTCCTGCATTATGTAAATACGTCTAGGAGGGGCTCTCGGATCGAGGATATTGTAACCCCGTAGCCTTTCTTCATAGCCGCTTAGTTTTTCTTCTAAATAAGCTTTGTAATTGTCAAATCCGTCTTTTGAAAGCTCAAAGATAACCTCTTCCAATTCGGAGAGCCTCATGATTATATGAGTCATTATACGGGCAGAGAACCGCCCCATATTTTCCTTGCCAGTCAAACTTATGCCAAGTTTTCTAATCCTAGACAATTGCAAAACTTCCTCGTTCATTTGGCCGCTGCGTCTTTCCAGGCGACGTCGATAAGAAACGTTCCTGGCGTAACTCCAAAGGCGAGATAAAGAATCAAACCAAAGTTGATCTCTTGAGTAATTTACGTATATTGGGCTTATGAGACAAGAGCTAAGCAGAGTGTATCCTTTCTCGCGAATGAAATAATCTCGGGATTCAGCGCATATTCCTAGGATAGACGGATTTGGAATTGTGAGAGACCCGGAATCAGACTCGACTTTTGCCACCCAGTATCTATTATCCGAAAGAGAGAAGCCGGATTTTTGCATGTATATTCGTCGGGGCGGTGGGACTAAGGCTTCCCAGATTGCAAGTCGCATCTCTGGCACTTTCATGAAGCTTGTAGACGTTGCTTCCAATTCAGACATGATTTCTTAGATTTTCAAACTCTCGGAGTTGTTATAAGGCGATGGTTCTCGTTGTGTTTGATTTCCTTGGGCGTAGAGCTCCCAAGAGATAAAAGTATATTCTCGAAAGTTGACTTGATACAGGCCGGATGCGCTTGATGGTAATAAGTACTTCTTGCTTGAAACCAAGACTGAACAATAGTGGCTTAGCAATAGGTTGGAGGGTGGTGGGGATTTCTTCCGGCTTAGTCAGCGAAGCTGTTCAATGACGAGTACTAAAGCTCAATTGCCTTTTGATATTGGAAACAATATAAAATTCCCGAGAAAGTTTGGTGATTTGAAGAGATGAAACTTACCATAAAATCGATAGCAACTGCTGCGGACGACAAATAACAATCTTGCAGCTCGAAAGGGCAAATCCGTGGAGATTTTGTCAGCGTGGATCTAGCCCACCCCATTATTACCCTGCAGTCCGCCGTTTTTTTCTTTGGAATACTGTACGATAGGTTAGGAAAACATATAAGAAACCCAACTTGCTATGGAGAGAGTGTGTGAAGGAAGAAAAGAATCAAATATATAGGGAACTCGATGTATTTGGAAGCTTCCATCTCATCGAACCGGCACAACATAAATGAGACACACATCTTGGCATCGCCCGGAAGCTAGTAACTACAGACTTAGTTCTGATAGGTCTGCCGGGTCATTGAAAAGATTCAATTTGTTATGGGCATTCGATTCATTCGATTCGAGAGTCATCCCTTGCCTCATCGCCTATTACAGAGTTTGCACACGATACTGCGAAGGAGCTTCAAGATCGGAAAGTCGCAGGATAAGGTTATAGGGCATTTGCAAATCAAAGAATTTATAGTCCAAATCCTTTCTTATAGGGGAACCATCGTATCATTTCTTACTTCTAGTCTCATTACATCACCCTCTGGCTGTAAATCTTGCCCAGCCTCTATTCAGAAGGAACCACTACCCATTCTGGTGCTCGAAAGCGTTCAAAGTCTTGAACCAAGTGCAGGTATAAGCACCATTCACCCGTCCGTTTGATCTAATCCATACCAGCCAAATGTCGATTCAAAAGTTTCCATTGCCATGCAAGTTACCCTGGGCATAAAAACACCTACTGGGGGTGGATACACATCAGAGCTTTCATCAACAAGCTTTTTTAAGTCTTCATCGATCCGCAAGATCCCTACTTCACCTCTTTCAAGAGATTTTTGTCCCACCAACAATATGACTCCCTTCAGTGTTCCGACTTCTTTGATTATTGGAAGAAGCTCCACCAAAATGTCGCGAAAATCACGACTTATTGATGTCTGGCCTCCAAATTTAACCACCACTCTTTCGATTTTTGGAAAAGTCTCATTTGTCACCGGGCCCGACGCAGTATGATTGGTAACAATGCCTTTCGTTGCTACAGCATACTCCCTCAAGTGAGCAAGCTCCTGAAAGAAGAGAACGTCGCAAGAAGGACGAAATAACATTGGATTCTTGATCTTATAGTCGAGTTTGAAACAATTTGGTGAGAGATGCAAAGCACGAGGGGTGAAGTTGACCAGGTTTGTGAATTTTTGTGATTTCCGAATTGATTTGACCTCGAAGTTAACGATCCAGGGCCTGCGATTAATATTCTCTCTTGATTGTTTACTTGCAAGTACTTCAAATGTGAAATCGTACTTTTTGATCTCGATGAGTTGTGGAGGGAACTTGTCGTTTGTCCCAGTATTCTTGAGGCTCCAGAATTTCGGGTCCAGCGCTGCTGTTATTTCGACGGGATTTGGGCCTCCATTTTGACCTAAGATTGGAGTCGCCATTTGCAGAATCTTCTTGGTTATTTGAGAGCCTTAGGTATAATGCATCTGAGAGAAAATATTGGTCATTTATATATGCGTAGCTTCGCTGGAAGATGATAAGTGGCAGGTGAGATGAGGCACGAGTCAAAAGTCACGCCACGTGGTTCATAAGTTTTTCACCGAGATCTAATGGTTCTATTGCTTGATGTACCGAATTCACTTGAGTTAAAAAAAGTAATATCATACCATTAGTTTGGAGTCTGTCTAATTGCTATGTACTGTTGGCACTCTATCTCCCGACGATAATATCAGATACAGGCTCGATCCGAAAGCCCCAGGCTTCTAATGCTACATTATGTTTTCCGAGTGCATTTAGGAAACCATCATGGTCTAGCGTATCTGCGAGCTACTCTCACCAACTCCACTGGAAATTCCATCTTCGTTAGGCACACAACTTCTGGCATTCTTAGACCCTCCCCATAGCGTCTTTGCAACTCATCGTCTTCTGCAAAAAGATCCATGAGCCTACCATCAATCCGCTCAACAAGTCTGGGTCCCGGCATCTGCTCCTCTTCAGTCAGGAGATATATCTTTTTGAGACTCTGTACCTTACTGACAGACTCTAGAAGCTCGCGTAGAATTTTCTCCAAGATAAACTTGTCGAAATCAATTTCCTCGCGAAGACGGTTGAGCCAGACAGAATATGGTTCTGAGCCCGGGTTTCCAATATCTAGGAATAGTCTGACTACTAGGTTCTGCATTGTTGGATAGCACGCAGGCTCCGAGTACACTGCACCAGTTTTGGTGATAATAGCTCCCGTATGCTGAACATACTCATTTAACCGACTGATCCCATTGAACATAAAGGTGTCCTTCGCGGTGTTCACAATCTGAGGATTTGTGATCTTATGATCGAACATGTGTCTGTGGTGGGAAAGAATTACGGCTCTTGCGTTCAAAATCAGGCGTTTGGGGTTTCCAGATAATTTGATTTTCATTTAAAATTGTTTCTCGCCACTCTGAACATCGGGATCGGCACGAATTTTGATCAAGCGTGGGCCTGAGATTACTGGAACTTGAGACCATATCATATCATCAAGCTCACGAGGAAGATTTGCGAAGTTTCCAGTGCTGTCAGTGTTGGAGGGATTCGATGATTCGGATTGTGATTGTTGTTCAGAAGACATCATGAAGTATTATTGTTATTCTGAATGTTTGGGAATGGTTTGGAATAGGAACAACAGCTGCAGAGTTACTTTGATTATTATATAGATATATTTGTAGAAATTGGCACGGCAAGAATACAAGAAGCAGTAATATTGGAGTGAATCAAGATTCTATTGCTGTAGTACTATGGTTCAATTCTAAAACGCTGAACTTACATATCTGATGAATGCATCGTATAATGGTGGACTACAGTAGTGCAGCTTGGCCCATCAAAATCAACCCCATTCCCCAAATAGACGTTTTACCTGAAATACCAAATATCTTCTCATGAGTCCCCTCAAAGTCTTGCCCCTACTCCTCGCACGATAGCTATCTACGCCATAGACTCTTAACATTGACATGCCTTGAGGAAATCTGGATCGCACTGGGGGCAAACGATCACAATTTCAGGAACATTATAGCGCTTTTCACCCCCAGAGGGTTTGTACAAGCTAAAGTTTCTTGGCATTTTTTTCTCAAATTGTGCGCGGAAGGCTGCCTCAGAAGATGGACTAATGACGCACGATGGCTGCACGAATATCGTTTCCAAGGTAGCGAACAGCATGATGGCAGAAACCAACAACTTTACTTCAGTTAAGGTTCTTCGAGCCTCGGAAATATTAGAATCGTTTCGCATCTCAACAGCAATGCGCTTGATGTTAGCAGCTTCAACGCTCAAGATACCCCAGACACCATTGAAGTGTGAAGCGTAGGTGATCTGTGTAAGTGTCAAACTCGTGAATCTGAGAATATCTGTGTTACCGTTGATGTAAATCGGATGGCGCATATCTTTGCCTAAGCACAATTTATAATCTTTCAATGCAAGGGTGCGCGACTCCGAAGAAACTTCTAGGGCCTCGATTTTATCGTAGGTGGCATGAAAGTCATTGGCAACGGAGTTTCTATGCAGATCGTCATTCGTCTTGTACGCCCAGTGTATTGTTATGAATCGATTGTTGCTCAATGACAACTTCCAGATCGCTTGACTTAGCTCCGGTGGGAGACTTTGAATTGTCAATGAACCTCCTTTATGGGTAGTCTGCTTCGGAGATAAAGGCAGGGGCTGTGAATCCATGCTGCCAGCTGAACACGTAAGTAAAGATATCATCAATAGAGCAAGACGTAAGATTGAAACTCACATTTACCACGCCAGTAAATCTTTTCTACACTGAAGGAACTTGATCGTGTTGATACAGAACGGTGATGGTCTGTCTATGTACGCTTGCGGTTGACCAAATGACTGGTAGCTGTGTCTTGTACAAGGAAAGGTTGCAATATTCTGAAGGAGCTGTAGTAGGTCGAAGTTTCGAGGATTTTGTAAAGCGTAATATATGAAGAGTTGATTTCCAGGTTTCCTGCCCAGATGCTTGTGTGTGAAAAGGTGAGTTTATGCTGCACCGGACCACTAGGAGAGAAAAACTTTGATGGTTCAGATTGTGCAAGTCCTCGGTCTTTCGAATATGTTGGATTCAGAAAGGCTGAGCTGTGAATAAATTACCCAGATGACCAGGAGCTCGGACCATATCTTGCTCATTTACACAGAAAGAAACAAACTTGAAGAACAACATATTCATTAACAATGCTTGGCATGAAAGTTTAAAAGTATCGAATTAGGGATTAGATCTATATATTTCATGATTCAAACGCTTAACCTTTAGTTGAGAGGTGAATACGACAGACTCAGAAGACAAGATCAAGGTAACTTTTCATAATTCTCCATATGATTGCTTAGAGATGAGACGAGACGTCCTTTGAGAAAGGTTCCAACTTCTTTCATCTCTTTGCTCTAAAGCGAGTAGTTTCTTGCTTGCCATTAAAGCCTAGAAAGAAGGTTGATCAAAAGGAAACTACGGTTAAGAAATACCACTGGGGTGTATATCTGCCATTTTCAACTGATTTGTTCGTGGTTGTCAACTAGACCTCAAACTTTCGTGAAGCAAACATCATAGAAGATATCTATGACCTCTAAAACAGAAACAAGTGAAATCAACAAAACAGTCAACACCAATTTTAGGAGTTTTCTAGCAGCATATTTGATGTTTGGCCACTATTACGCTAATGATTCAACAACTGTGAATGTGCACACTTCTGCATTAAGGAAAACACGAGTTCGAAATTACAATTGTCTCCACTGGAGAGATTGCTATTAGATCTACTGTAAAGCATAGCTAACTGTTTGGCCGATAAGTATAATGTAGTTTCGCTGAAATTGAAATCTCTAGGGAAAGTCCAATCGAAGTGATGTTCGCGTTGATGTGCGGATCTCAAGTCACGTGGTCATATTTTGGTTTTCAGAATCATATCCTGTAATTTTGGAACGGAGCTGCGGATACTGGAATTACGATTTCGTAAACCGTTTATTCGATCTTTTCTAATATACATCCGACACCGATGTCAACGGATCTAGACCTTGATGTTGTGGACTTGGAAGACTAGCGTCGCTTGAAAATGTGATGCAAGGAATAACCTTGTCATAATTCCCCTATTCGAGTGGTTCTCGCTAAATAAGCCAAAGCAGCCACAACATCTCACCGGCTGACACGTCTTATTTCAGGCAGCATAATCTATCACTAGGGCTAAAATCTGTATACAAGTAGAATGATATGGAGAAGCAAAAGACTTTAATGTTTATATAGAGCCCAATTCAAGGCTACACGAGTTCCAGTGGTTTTCAGAGTCTCGTTGCCCCCTTATCCTTTTATCATTGCAAGTCCAGATAAGTGCAACATCAAGATATCTGTGAGCATCACATGCTGAGTGCCTGAGCATGGAGAGTTAAAGGAATGAATCAAGTTTGATTCTACGAACTCTTCTCTGGAAGCTCCGTCTGAAACTCTCGTCAGCACCGAGAGGAAGGCCCGCAAGGGGCACAAGAAATCTAGAAAAGGCTGTCTAAACTGCAAGAAAACCCGCATGAAAGTATTACTCTGGAGCTCTTTCGAAGTCTACTATACTGATACCATCTTTAGTGCAAAGAAACCCACCCAGTCTGTGACTATTGCGACCACAGAGGGCTTAGTTGTGAATGTCCGGAGATTCAATCAGCATGCTCCGAGACTTCAATACATAGACCGTCACCTGGTTTAAAAATACCTAACTCTATTCAAATTGCGAGTCTAGTTTTAGCATGGTAGAATTTCGGCTTTCCCACCACTTCATTCAGGAAGCATACCCCCACATACAATTGGGAATGACTCCGTGCGTACTCATGAGATACCAAGCATCGGATCAAACGTGAGCAACTTCTTTAGCCATAGCTTTTTGGTTGGATCACTAATATCGTATCAGCATGATTGTCTCCTTCGTTCCATGCTAGCCTTCTCAGCTTCTGACCTTGCTTCTGGCCCCACAGCTCCAACTGCGTCCTGTAATCTCACCTGCACTGCTATTCATCATTTCGTAAAAACAATAGCAAGTCTCAACGCAGCGACATCCTGGGGACTAAATTCATTCGAGGGAGGAAACGCAATGTTGGCTACGTGCTTCATCTTACTGTTCTAATCTACACTTATCTCTGATGGTCTTATCAAGTATATGACTTTCATTCGAGGCATTATTGCAGTAGCGATGTGCATGGTAAGTCAGAAAATTATTTTTTGGAATGATGTCCAAGGAAATGAGACCATGAGTCAGCTGCATGTTTCAATCTTTTGAGTAAGTGAGTTGTTGGATGAAGTCACGGTATCATTGCTACTTGCCGTAGGAGAGTGTATAAATTCTTATTTGTTATTTGACAGTGCTGTACTACCATTTCAGATACCTACGATGGTTAATAGTCAGTTGTTGAAACAATTGTCTTCAACGATCATTGCTTTATAGGACCATCACATTCTGTCACGATAAAGAAGTCTAGAGTATCAGACGCTTAAAAATTAACATGTCCGTCTCACTTTTCACAATTCTATAAAAGCAGTTGCGGAAATTACATTCTCAAATAATGAATCCATTCAGTAACTAGGTAAGGTGTATCAAGCAGCAAATCCACGTACCCAACTCTGTTTCCCAAATTGTACTCCCGAAATATTTGCTTGCTATGACTTGCCTGCCACACTCCTTGCGTGTGGTCCCTCCCACTAGATTTGGCCCACCATACCATTGTTGAAAACAAGGTCTTTTGAACCCTTCCTGTTCAAGTCCTTTCCTGAAAAGAAAAAAATAAGAAAAAGATGAACCCTGAAAAACAACCAACGCCGTGATTGCATAGAAATGCGTATTCCATGTTCGGAGCGAGGTAGTCAATATGCTCCTGCTTCTCGACCCATCACGTTTTTAACTTTTGGCGAAGGGTCTTCCTACTAGATATAGTCAGTTCGGGTTTGGTCTTGTGGGAATGTGATTCAAGTTCATCACGCTGATTCAACCCACCTTCAATCATTTAGCCTCCGTTTTTCTGGAGACACCATTCTTCGATGGTAATGCAGCTTATTAGTGGCAACTTCCAAGTGCTCCGGAAGATACCCTTGCGTTCCTTTATGTCTGTTGAGTCTGGTGAACAATTACACGTTCCACCTACCGTCAACTTCAATAGCAAATCTATGTATCCATTGGCGAGCTCCTCCATTCTATCCCTGCCCATCCACTGTATGTTATAGTTTGACATATGTGACACAGGGAAGGGTCCAGAAGGGCAATCAAGAAAGTATAAATGTTTAACATCTGGGAATTTGGACAGCGTATACAGAAGATGATCTATAGTTGGAGGCTCGATCGTAGCCCAACAAGTGGCCACTGAAGTGCAGAGATTTCCACCATCGGGAGTTGAAAGAGTTTTTCCGTTATACCTCCAAAAAGAATTAGTTGGAAGTTGAGGAGGTGGCGTAACGGCTATTATGTCCTCAAAAATAATAGAATCCCGATGGGAGTTAATGTAGAAAGGTGATCCGTACTTGGTGTCGCCATATGTAGTAGCAACTCGTCGGTAATGCTGAAGAGCCACGTTTCTGGACTGTTGGCAGATTTGCAAAGGTAAGGGAACTTTGTACTGGACATTGATAAAATTTGCCTCTGGGAAGTCCACTGCAAGTGGATTCGGTCTAGTTACTCTTCTATCGATGCCGCTATATGAACCTATACCCAAAACTACATCCGATTCATCTGCGATATTAATTACCTGTTTGTCGACATAGGGACAAAAGGACCAAACGATCAACTGGAGCTCGGGAGGTAGTTTGGGAAAGCATGTGAATTTCTCCAATGTAGTGACTGCCATGGCTTGTTTGGTTTGTAATGAAGCTAGCTGTATAATGTGTGTGTGTTGTCGTTTTCGAATTGAGAATAACCGTCGATGTTTTCCAGTAAAGCTAAGGCTCTGAAATTCTTTGACTTTTGAGAGCTCTTTGAAACCAAGTTTTTAATCCCTGCTCTGAGGCGCTTATTTTCTGATACTTTTATCACTTCCAAGGTTGGATCTTTGTGTTTATCAATTTGTGTATTCACTTTGATCTCTTGTATTTATAAATCGGTGAAACCTCGGTTACAGATCAAACAACTAGTCTCTTGTTTACTTGAGAAATCATAGAATTTCATAACAAAATATACTTGTACAAGAGAAGGACATATCCCAGAAGAACAGTTTTTCTGTCAATACGGCGGTGGCAAGCAAATTAGATTGGTGTCTACTACTCACTTTGTTGCCCTCTACTGCCGTACCAAAGTAAGTACAAAGACGCGTGAATTTCCCATAAACACTTGCGCATTCTCTTCGAACTAACAACTCCTCGCAGAAAAATTACAAAACATTGAAGAGATGCATCCACAAACCTTCGATCTTCTCCGTATGGAGACTAGTTTTCGTCAACTGCAGCTATTCGAACCTCCCAATCCTCTCATCATCGGCGTCGACCACAATTTGGATCCTTATTTCAAATCCCGGCGTTCATTTTGTCTCTTTCCCAGATTACCGGCGGAACTTCAGCTTATGATCTGGGCTGCGGCCGCGGATGATCGACAGATTGTGCGTATTAAACCTTGCGCCGAAGATGGATCAGGAGAGGAAGGGTTCCGGGGTGATTATATCATGCCGGTAGTTCTGCACGTTTGTCGCGACTCTAGAAAAGAAGCACTTAAAAAATACACGGTCATATTCAAAGGCATCCTTCGCAATCCTATCTATTTCAATTATCAGCAAGACTATGTAAGTCTTGTTGGTAGTAGCACATGTGAGCATTTCGAAATTCTATCGGGAGAAGACCATGTCATCTCTGAAGAGATCCAAAAAGTCGAAAATGTGTTTTCGATGATTGCCGGTTGGGGTAGTGGCGAGAGCGAGGAAGATGTTCTGACTGAGATATTGGCTATTTGGGATGGTATCAAGCGTGTAGTCATTGCAGAAAGATCGCCAACTTGGTGGGGTACATTCAAGGAGATATGGTCTGACAAGGAGGTGAAGAGGCTCTCTTACGACGCCAAAGCTGACCGTATCAGGCAAGGGATTGCCACTCCAGGATCCCCTGAAGTCCGTATTGTCAAGTTTGATGATATTCTAGAAGCCGTGGAACAAGGTGAGCAGCGATCAATGTAAGTGAAGAATCCTCTACTTCCAACATCTTGGATCCACAACTTACTAACAATGATTAGGAGTAGTGCCAACGCGACACTTTCTTTTTTTGACTCAATTTTTGAAGTCGGATCTACATACAACACCAAGAAACTTTCCAAGAAAGCTTTGGAATCAGCATAGACAAAGAAACAATGTAGCTTGCTTGCGTCGCTGGTGGAATTCTGCTTTACCCATAGACAGCCTTGGAAATAGATGGTCGTGTTTATGAATGGATATTCTGGGTTATGGTTCTTATATATGGGCCATTGATGTTCTTTTGGTTCAAGAATTATGTAATATAG
The DNA here is from genome assembly GCF_014898535.1 of Botrytis deweyae. NCBI lineage: Eukaryota > Fungi > Ascomycota > Leotiomycetes > Helotiales > Sclerotiniaceae > Botrytis > Botrytis deweyae. The sequence continues at coordinate 797,850 of NW_024066214.1, forward strand.
GATCAGCTTTTATTTGTAAGATTTTCTGACAATTGTGTGTTCCCATTACCATGAAATTGGCGACATATCTAGGTTCCAGGTGATTTTTGTCGAAACTCGAGAGGTACTTCATATACACCAAATTAGCACACGATTCTTGCATATCAATGATCCAAGGAAAGACCTTAGCTTAATCACTACGAAATGCCAAGTCCTGGTTCGTGGGGTATTAACGTTGGTACAAGAAGCTAACGAAAACGTTGGTCGGACGATCTTGGGTAAGGCTATCACGTGAAGATCTCGGCTCCATCAGGTGTATTGAGTGAGAAATCAAAATACCTATGCCGCGCGATAATACCACACATAACAATAGAAGTGTCTCCTCAGCCGTTATTGTCGAAGAAGGAAACGCATCTGAGTCTTTTGGTGACTCGGGTATGCCAGGTCAGCATGAATTTTGAACCAAAAACTTGCCGAGCGATGCCAATTTAAGGTTTGGGACTGGCGTTCTTCTAGTCTACACGCCTAACTCATCGTCTTCATGCTTAGTACTGGTGTAGAATTGAACAGTGTTAGGAACAGTATTAGGAAGTTATAGTGCCTACCTAAAACATACACAAAAATTGAAGATAAGAACAAGTTACCCGAACGTTGTGTACTATGTATGTCAATCATGTTATGTACTACCACTATTTTGGAAGACACTGTGAATCTATGACCTTGGCTTCGGGTTAGTTTAGAACTAGATTATATATCATTTCATTTAAGAGTCTGCTTTCCCACTTACGTACCATATGATTTCTTTCCTCTTGCACTGGCTTTGTCTACTCATTCTTCTGTGAAATATAAAGCAGCTGTTCGATTGCTATTCGTAAAAATACAAAAACATTTCTTCACAATGTCTGGTAATCGCCGTCCATTCAAGCTATTTTCATCTCGCAAAGACTCAGACGACGACCTTACGTGTCCTCCCCCATACCGCTCCACGGCACCCACGAGCTCGCAAACAAGCGGTGCAAAGCCCATCTTCGATTTCTCAAACATGAATACCAGCATGGATAGCAACTCATCTGAGTCACCTCTACCAAGTTGTGGATCTGCACCAAAAGGTACATCTTCACTGTCATCCCAAGATTTGCGAAACCCGTCAGTTTGCTAACATGAAATACTAGTTCCTCGAAAATGCTTCCAGGACATCCCAGAAACAGAATGGATGAATAAAGAGTGCAGGCAATGGCTTGAGGATTACTTCATGACAATGTGCGGTTACAAAGAAGTCTTGGCTGTGGAAAAGGCGTCAAATTTTATGGGTTCGGGCATGAGCATGTATATGATGAGTCTCGCAGAATGGAAAACACTAATGGGTGTATGTGAGGGGTCTGGGATCTTTGGTGTTTTGATGGAGCACAACAGAGACGGGAAATACTGTTTCCAGTCTTATAATACGAGAAAGAACGGAGCCTTGTACTATTAGCTAGGTATTGGAGTATATCTCACAGTTTACCTACAGGAGTTGGAGTCAACAATTCATAATGAATGCACGGCACTGATACCGTATTATTATTCCATGACAATTACATATTCTTCAAGAAGAAACTTAGTTAACGGATGAAATTTGAATTCAGTTCTTGAGAAAGTTTAATTCAACTACCTAGGTGCTTATGGCATGTTTCTTTCTGTGCCCAGATTATATCGTATTGAGAAGATGTTCCTCAGCTCAGGGTCCCAGCGGATCCTGTTCCAGGAGATAAAACAACCACAAATAAGATAACAACTAGGATTCTGTCAAACACCAGCCATCCTGACTAAACGTGTTGTCAATAAATCACCCAGCGGTTGCATATCCTGCCACTTTCTGAAATGAGAAATCCCCAACCAGCCAGTAATCCACGTTGTACAAGTTTCCATGCTGCCTTCACCGGCGACAATCGTCAATGTGTGAATTACGTCGACAGAGCTGATTCTCGATCCGTAATAAGGAAAAGCTATAGTGCAGAGGAGCTGTCGAGATTTGTTGTTATGTGGAGGACACGGCTGAAGCAAGATGAGCTTTTGAGCAGCTACAAGTGGTGCAAGAAGAATGTCGTAGAAAAGCAGTCTGGAAAGGCTTGAGGCCACGCAAGTGCTGGGTTCTTTGTATTTGCGAGTAGGAAAATCAATGGGGTGTTTCGAATTGTTATGTATGCAGCTGTGCGATGAAGGAGCAGGAAATGGATGATGCTTAATTATTGAATAAAGCGGCTAGATAAGCAAAGCGAACTTTCATTCAGAGGTAGCAGTTGATCCAGCCATGTTATTGAAGAAAAAAACCCTCAAAATAACAGGTCGCTCGGAGACACTTCGAGTAGAGTGGTGATTGTACGACGAAACGCGGAACCCAAAGTCTACTGTCTCTTTGTAAAGTAGGGTCTTGAATGAGATCATTTTCTTTGCATTCATCTAGTCTTCGAGGTATTGTTTTGTCTCCATAGACTTGATTCGATTTGATCGACGAACTGGTGGCATTTGATTTGGATCTGCCTTGAGATTTCTTCGTCGACGCTTGGGTGGTTTATTGGAAGGACCAAATGGCTGTGTTAAACCCTAGGAAATGTTAGTGGATGTCATCCATATAAAAAGTGTTCCGTCAGACTTACAGTATTCCACATCTCATCTGCCGTCAAAATTCGCAATTCTGGAATTTGACTGTAAGCTCTGATCGCCTTCCACTCATCAGAATGCCATAGTTGATTCATTCGGACTCTAAGAGAAGGCAAACTGATTCTTGGACCAGGTAACCATCTATCACTGTCGCACAAAACGGCATCGGAACGAATGCCATCGGTTCTCATAACGAGCGACTTCAATTGAGGGAAATTCTTTGTAGTCTCCATGGCAACATCATACGAATATGGTGCAATAGAATAAAGCAAAGCTATTCTCTCCACGACAGGCATTTTAGTGCTGTCTTTGAAAGACAAACTTCGCCCGAAGAGGGTGCAACCTCCCTTAATAAATACAAGTAAGGTACTAATCGTATCGAAAGTTATAATATCAACTTTAGGGTTGAACCATAGAGCCTTGCTATACAGTTGATCCTTGAACTCCAAATGATAATGCTTCATTGCCCAATAGCGAGATTCCCGGCAAGTTATAAGCACAGAAGGTACTCTGCCTTCAGCCTTCAGCCTCCAAGGGCGGGGATAATCAGGATGTTTGCCAGAAAGAATCTTATCCCTTTCAGAGACAAGCTCCTTGTCTTTGATCTTGGAAAATTTTGTCTTACGAACGATGTAGTGTTCAAATCGGATTTGACTAGGTTGTTGCGAAACCAAATCCCAGATCATAGCCTTCAGTTCTTCAGAAAGCTTGGGAAATACCGTAAACTGGGTGAGAACAGTCATGATGGAGGTAATGGTGTAAAAGTTGAGGAAGTTCGAAGTTCGTAATGCGAATGGTAGTGACTAGGTATGACGAATGGCTCTTATCAGGTCAAAGAAGTGAAGTTGTGGACAGTGTATGAGAAGTCGATCAATAAATGCGCATTGGTTGAGAATTTCAAAAAAGTGTGAAAAATCCGAGTCGAGAAGCAAGAAGATTGAAATTGTTGTATGTAAGTTGTTGATATGAGAACAAAGTTTATTACATATATAGCCGAGACAGTCGAAGGGCAAATAGTTGAATACCCCAAATTCTAACAATGTCTTATCTTCTAATAAAAATGAATGTTCCTAACCATACTATGACTAGGTAGCTGTAGCATTTCTCCGGCCGTAACAAAGAAGTGAATGTGCTGGCTCAAGTATGAATAATGCTTCACCCAACACACTATACAGATAGGCAGTTTTACAATAGCTACCTACCAACGTAAAGCTGCGCATCTACCAGAGTCATCAAAAGATAGGTAGTTTTTTAGTGAAAGTCCTAGATGAAAGAGAACGGCTTCCTTGGTATATATAATAGCTAGTCCTTCTGCATTTATTATTAGTGGGTGGCATAGAACTATCGAGTCTTCATGCAAAGTCTTGCCTAATTGCTCAAGTGAATGCATGGAATATCTATTAAGCTCCATGGAGTCTATTGAGTCTTTCTTTAGTTCAGATTATCAGGAAAGAACATTTGTAACTACCTCGGTAGGTAGGTAGAGCATTACTACTAGTGATGATTAGAGAGTGTGGTGAGCTCAAGTCATAATCACATTCTCACGTGGGCAATTCCAAAAAACTAATTTCAAGGTAATTCTGCTATGGATTCACAAAGGTCTCTGCGCCACAGATAACAGACAGATTGCTAGATGTCGAATTGAAAACAGGGTGTATTCCATCCAATCTTCCAGTCTTCCAGTCTTCCAATCTGCTGGAAGAAAGAAAACTCCACTATTCCCACCAATGAATAAAACTTGTCGAAAGGCCATTAGTCTCTCCAATTATGTTAATACCCCAAGGCAACAGAACCATGTTCATTAAACTCCAAATCGGTTTGTTTTCCTCGTGGTTAATTTAAGTTTGGCGCAATCTTGGACGTGAATTGGCAGTAAATGAAGCAGACCGATGGTAAGTCTGCAAGCACTCTTGCTCTTCCACATCATCGCCTAGGTTAACGAACCTTCAAGAATTCCCCAACTATTTTTTTGCAATGAACTCCCACGGGTACTCGAACAGCCTAGCATGCTTGTGTGAGAACTTCAATTCGCTCATGAAAGTGATAGAACTTGCAGCTCCGGGGAGTGGTTTCATGAAATTCGTGATTGCAGGGTGTAAACGGTGCTACACATGTGTCAGTAATTCAGATCTGATAAGAAACTGAGGATATTCTAACGTATAATACATACCAGCTGATATAATATCTCGTCATCGGTACAGACACAGAACATTGGGTTGGATATTGACCGACCAGTCGTATCCCAACTTGGCTCAACTACCACTGGACGGATGGGCTTTCTGCGATAGTCTTCCCTAACAAAAGGACCTTGTCTTTCCTCCTTGCAGAAGCGTAAGAGTCGATCACGAAAGAATGAGATAGTTTCACGGTCGGGCTTGTTTCTGTCCTCCGTGGAGAAGAATCTGCTGCGAAGCAAATAAGGTACCGCCAACATTATGGACTCGCAGTCATAAAACCTTGCCAGATGCCTCGCCTCGATCTGTGATCGGTCTGTTCCACCAATAACGAGATGTTTCATGTTGATTCTTCTTGTGATTGTCTCGTCAGCAGGCCGATCTGAGCTCATATGCGTCCTTCCGGTGAATTCGGCTTCAGTCTGGCGGTTGTATCTCCAATCCCTCAATACATGAGCATCTTCCAAAGCGATGATATCCCTATCTTCATTGAAGTATGTCAATTGTTTATCATCCTTGATCATTGGAATTACTTGGAACTCTTTCTCATACAAGTCTTTTGCAATTTTGAAAGTAAGTTTGCAGACATAAAAGATGGGAGGAAGCTTGTAACTCATGGCAAAGTATGAGATCCGCTGTGATGGATCCTCTCTCACCGTGAGATTTTGTAGCACAGGTCTATAACAGCGGAAAATCTTGATGACGTTCGGCTTATTGTTTGCGTGGATTCTTCCATACCATTGCCAAATCATAATTTGAAGTTCTAACGGAAGATCTGAAAATTTATGAAATGTTTGTCTTCCACGTTTTCGCTTTGTGGAATCGTTGTTGGAAGAGGTTGTTGGAATGGCCTTCAACGACTTGAGTGAAACCTGTGGTATCTCGCCCAAAGTTGGAATTTTATTAGCAGACTTTGATTTCATCACAATAGGAGGCCGAGGTGAGCTATTTGAGCGCCTGGTTTGAGGTTGCATCTCTTCAATAGATTTTGGCGTAAGCTGCACTTCATCAGTAGACCTTGACTCCGTTAAATTCGGAAATAGAAGTGAAATTCTTGAACGTTTGGCTTGAGGTGTCATATCTTCCATAAACTTTAGCTCCATTTCAATGTCATCTCGACGTCGACGTGGGCTATTTAGAAGGCTGGATTGCGGTTGCATCTCTTCAATAAATCTTGATTTTTTGTCAAGTCGTCGAGGTGGGCTTGGACTCCTTGAACGCCTGGAACGATGTCGCATATCTTCCATAGAATTTGGCTCCATAACAGTTCGACGTTGAAGTGGGATATTTGGACGGCTGGAATGAAGTCGCATATCTTCCATAGAATTTGGCTCCATAACAGTTCGACGTTGAAGTTGCTGATCTGAAGACTTCCACGGAGGTATTTGACCAATTGGCGTCAATTCTGTTTTCGGTACTGGTCCAAATGGTACTGTCGCAAGATTAGGTGGAGTCCGTGGCTTTTCGCCTTGGTTTTTGGGGTTTTCTGCCATGACATCCGGAAAATTGGATCAAGTTTTGTTGTGTGAAGTTCACTTCAACAAATGATTGACGAGTGAGGCTTGGGTGGTGCAAAGAATGGGCGCCTATATTCTGTGTTAGCTTTATTGATCTTCAAAGTATCTTTCAAGGCCGGATTGATAAGTATTGATTGGAAATCCAAGTGCTCCGATATCATTTGATAGCATTAGTTTGAAGATCTGGGGTTGGAATTTCTGCAGAATTTCACATGAGGGAAAAGGAAAAACTTACTCGAAATCTCCCCTTTATTGAAATTTATCAATAAAAACCACAGTCTTTCCCTCTTAGAATAATGACCGCGAAGAATGCGGATACAGAGTAAACTATTCTGAAAGGATTTCTGATTCTGACCTTGAAGAGAATTTGTTGTTGATGGATGTAAAATCTAAAAGATGATGCTTCTTCTTGAATTTTAAATAGATTTGGAATAACTGCAGTTGTGCAAATTCGGTTCCAGCACAGCCGAGTTAGAATACTATCTTGTTACTTCATGTACCTAGGTAATTTCAAAGGTGTTAGGGCCAAACAATGAGTGAATAATACGGCTTGTGGCAATTCCAAGGTTTTGTCAGGAAAGAATTAGCTGAAGAATTCCACATATGAATTGGACTGTAGTTTCATTGTGTCATGTTCACTATTCACTATTCACTGTGGAATCTTGGAGTTTTCAACACAAGCTTTTGTTGCATCATTGTGGTGTTATGGAAGATGAAAGGATGCTGCTGTTATGATGAACAAGAAGAATTTTTGTCCATTTTGATATATCTATTTACAAGCTTGCAATGGATGTGGACTGAACACCTTCACCAAGAAGAAAGAGTGAAGAAATTCCACACAAACAGAGCCTCACATCCTAATCACTCATCAACAAACTCACCCTGTCCCTAACCTTTGAGATTTCTCTCCTTCAGAGAGAATCTTCATCACTACTCTTCCTAATTCTTACACTCATTCTCTCTTTCAACATCTTCAACTATCCTCGCGACTCTCTTAGATCCAACCTCCAGTTTCTTAACTCCCCAAATCCATGATTCTTATATTAAAACAAATGTCTCTCACTTCTTTCCACAGACAACACGGGTCCTAGTTCATGCATGCGACTTTGAGCTACCCAAAAAGCCTTTTGACTCCAAAAATTACAAATCAGAAAAGCAACTCCAACAACAAATAAACTCTCCCCTCTCTCCCCTCTCTCCCCTCTCTCCCCTCTCTCCCCTTTCTCATCCCCACGATTCAAAAATTCACTCCCCAACAATCTTATCTTCTCCATACAGCACCAACTCAACGACTCCAAGTATCAACAACAAATCTCCACCTCCATCCTACGACTAACTTAAAACGTCTATTCCATCCTCTTTTCATTTCTCCACCCAAAACAGAAGTTGCATCCGAAAAAGACGTTCCTCGGAATGCGATAAAGTGGAAGGATGCATACAGAAACAATACTATATAAGACTATTGGTGGCTTTGACACTTCACTGCGTTTCGACATGAAAAGAGGTAAGATGGAAGAAGAAGAAGACGAAAGAGAAGCATCATGTAACGAGATAGTGAGGTACTGAGTTACAAAGAATATTTAGTAGACGCTTTCAATACGATCTATCGAAGTATCAGACCGGACTTCTGGAGGACTTGTAGTTCAATGCTTGTGCACACAAATTCCAAATACTTACACCCAAACTATGAAAGAACAGAAAATTGGCTTATCCCACACCTACCACCCTTCCAACCCAGCCTATAAAACAAACCTAAACCCCGGCCAATCATCCCCCCAATTCCCCTCTTCTTCCTTCCCACTTCTCTATTCCACCTCCGCCTCTCCTCATCTTCCCCAAACCTATAATCTCTCCCTCCCCTATCTCTAATCCCATTTTCTCTCTTCAATCCGAAGAAGAAAACCGTACACATGATTCCACACATGACCAACAATCCCAGAGAGACTCCATATCCCACAGGATATTTCGGCGCTTGATTTGTGATGAAGATGTTGGACGCGACAATGCCGCCGATATTACCCACGCCTATTTGAAGGGCGGTGGAAATGGAGCGTTTGTAGTGGCCTGCCATATTCTGTTTTGAGGATTAGTAAGCGTTTGGTTAGATGTGAGGTGATGAGAATGGAATGATTGAGGAGTAACGTTGATAGGGAGGAAAATTAGAAAGTCAAAACAGCATACGTTAGCCAACCATGCCCAAGTGACTGGCTGCGTCATATATCCGCCCGTAGTTATGAAGAAACAAGCCATGTATTTCACACCGGTCGAGACGTGCGACTGGCAAAGAAGGATCACGTAGCCAATGATACCAACCGCGACTCCAGCGATCGTGAAGGCGAAGCGATGCTGAAGACGATCGGTCAAGTATGCTATTACAAGACACTGTACACGGGTTTAGTAAACTTTACATGCAGAAGAATCAAGGTCGAGAGGGTTGAGGGCCAAAATGCCGTCGTTGTAGCCACGCAATATATAGGGATAGTTCTGACCTGACTACCAATCGCTGTATATCCCATTTCCTGAATGATTGTCGGAATGAAAAAACTAGTAGCATAACCAGTATTTACAACTCCCATATACATAAAGATTCCTACGTAGATTTTCCAATCACTCAATATCCTCTTCAAAGATTCTTTATTCAACGTGTTAAGCTGGGTATCTTCTCCCATGTCATCTTTTAATCGTTGGATTAACATTTCCCGTTCCGATGATGTGAGGAAAGATGCAGTTTCGGGCCAATCGACTAGAATACCCAGGAATTTGAAGGAGAGAGCAACAACAATGGTGAGAAGCCCTTCGATTATGAAAATCCAGCGCCACCCACTATAACCACCAATGCCGTTCATGTGAGCTAGAGCATAAGCAAAGAGACCTCCAAAGGCCCCAGAAAGAATCGAGGCCGCAAAGAAAAGACTAAGGCGCCACTGCAATTCATAACGTTTGTAGTACATGGAAATCAGGTAGACAGCGCCGGGAGAGAAACCAGCCTCAAAGAGTCCGAGGAGGAACCGCAGACCAACCAATGCACTCTGGCTACGCACTAGACCTTGACAGACTGTTATGATTCCCCAAAGTGTCATTATAATAGTCAACCAGAGTGATGGTGGGAGGCGGCGAAGGATTAGATTGGAGGGAAATTCAAACAAGATATAGCTTTAAACTTAGTTAGCAACGATCATTTACGTGGCTACATAATGTGATATTCTTGATTTCTGAATCATTCCTGAATATCTTTCTTTGGGAATTCTGAGTTCAATTTGACTTTGCAATTTCAGGGGTAGGTCCTTAAAAGTCAAGGTGGGAGCTTACGACGGGAAGAAAACCATGAGAGCAACATTAAAATCATTTCCCACCATCTTTAACTCCTCGGTCATCCCTTGTATCTTTGCGTTACCAATATTGACCCTGTCGAGAAAAGCGAGAACAAACAAGATCATGAGTGGTAGAACAACATGCAAATCAAGCTTCTTAAGCAGAGATTTCTCAATTGATGGATTTATTTGGCAAGTAGATACTTCAAATGCGGCGGTGTCTAATTCCTTCGCCGCGATCGGAGACTGCTTTTCACGTGGGGAAGATAGTGGGAAGTTGGATGAGACAGGCATTGTTGTTGAATGATCGGAGAAAAGTACAAAACATAGTAGTTATATGATGGGTAAATTGTGGCATTTGTTCTTCTTTTAGGCGTGGAATTAGCACTTGACGTGCAAGTGATGACTACACCGGGTAAAATAGAGTGTGACTGTAAGTGCTGCCACAATGGACCTTGTGCGGCATTTGGTTCGGTACAAAGATTTGGAATCAACTTTCAATTGGCTGACCATGCATTATTGGACGTGAGATTGTTAATGCGGGGTAAGCCTTGTGTTAGAGGATGTATGGAGTGAGACGGATTCCCCTCGTGTTACCAAACAGTATAATTCTCGATGCGGTTATTGATGAATTATGCGAACAATTAGTTTTACGCTGATGAATGACACTTTTGTGTTGATCGATCTGACACAACCTGCAGGCCGCTCTTTTATTTAGCCCACAGTTACATTTGGTCAAGATCTCAATTGTCAGATAGGTTGCCGCTTCGAGCTCCTGAGACCGTCGATAGATCAGGCACAAGAAATGCCAATTGTTCAACAATTCGCTTCCATCTCTGCAAGCTTTAAACATCGAGTGATTGGCGTATCCTCATATTGGTATGCGCGATGATGAAGCCGAAGGAAGCGTCTGAATAAGGGTTTTCAGCAATTTGAGCGATTAACCATACTTTTAAACGGGCCAAGTAAGACATAAAGATGTGTCACAACATTTAAGATTGACTGGTCTAGCAATCTGGGGTCGAATACCGAAACGCCCTACAAAGCCGCGCTGAAAATTGGGTACTCGCGGCTACTGACAAGAGAGAAGCCAATGAGACCGCCATTGACGCGCGGGATTGTTGAAACATACACAAAAAGCGGTTAACGCTAGAAGCTTTGTTCTGGCACGCAAGAAGCCTGGACCTTATAGAAGGCTTCTGAATTTCATTCGACTACTAGCCAGTAACGAAAAAGGCTCAAATCATACGAGGTGACACTGCGGCTATAGAAGGTGCAAACCTGAAATCTTTGTTCAGCGCTATGGTCGCGACGGGTCCAGTCCATATGTTGGCAAACGCTGTTTGTCATGCGGCGGTAAAAATGTGTATAAAGAAATAATAAGATGGTATCACGAAATTCTCACTTCATTCGCATTTGCCAATAGTTGCATTTTAGACTCATCACTTGAGAGTCATTATACTACGATGGATTCTCCACGAGTGCTCAAAACCCGCAACTCAAACATTACCTACCAAATTATGAGGAAGAACCGCCCATCTGCGTCATCCTCAGCATCATCCAAGAGACGTAGCTCAAAGTCAAAACCTAAACCGCTCGAAGATCTCGAAGAAGCAAACAAGTTGCCCTCAAATACGGGCTTGTTCTCACCAGCTTCATCAGACGAAAACCTCTCCGCCAATGATTCGGATTTCGAGGACAGCGATGAAGAATTAGTGGAAGTTACCTTACAGCCACAATCGAGAGCCCATAATCTCGACTTCTATAAGGATAAGATGGAGGACTTGGCCAAGACGTATAAGGAGATTATAAATCGACGTTCTTGCCCAGAGGCACAACAAGCAAGCCCCTACTTGTCTCGAACCTCCTCTTCCTCAAGTTGCTCTTCAAAAAGACATAATCGACGTTCTCAAGATGATATCAGTAATGCAAACCTCTTACTTCTTCTCCGTATGGTGGAATGATACTTGATCAGTGTCAATTATTGATGGGATGTATCAATGCAGAGGGGAGAGGGATGAAAGTGGTTTTGCTGCTTGAGTTCCCTGCATCTTCAAGCTCCAAGCTCCAAGCTTCACGCCCTTGAGGTCCTCAGCTAATGTTGGATGGTGGGGCTAGATGCACTAGTCCCATTGTAGATAGAGCAACGATAACCTTGGAAGGCGGTGGCAGAAAATATCTCAGGGTCAAGAAAGATGGTAGAAATTTGTAAAATAGCAAAAAGCAATGATATATAAAATGTATATAATGACAGAACTCACGCCCTTAAAATACCGGAGCTGCAGAAATTCTGTATTAATTGACAATAAATTTAGGTAAAAATTCTATTTCCATGGGGACTTGCTCCGTAGTAAACTTTTTATCCTTGCATTGCATGATTAGCTCCGATAACGCTTAGATTGTTGACTCTCCCCGATATCTTTTTTCCTTTGATATGTATATATATTTTCAGTACGACTCATCATTGTTGCTGGGAGTCACATATAATTTTCAACACTTCGTCCTCCTTTTCCCCCTCTGTATATAATTCACAATGGCTCTTCGATTATCTGCGAAAAGAGTGACAGCTGCTTTGAAAGCTGGAAATGTATCACCGGTTGTCAATGGCTACATGAAAAGAAATGCCTCACAAGCAATGGCCTATGCTACAAATGTAAGGGATGAATCTAAGCACATTATTGATGCATGCCATGATGTGCCAGTCATTTCATGCTTTACTAACACGAAATCTAGAGTGACGCCAATATATCGCATCCAGATCCTTCACCAAATTCGCAAACAGCACATCTCATCGGAGAACAAGCTCCATATATGGTTGCCACCTATGTCCGACCACCACCAATGTTTGTGAAGGGGGCAGGATGTCATCTTTGGGATGTGGAAAACAGGAAATATCTGGATTTCACAGCGGGTATAGCAGTCAATGCTCTAGGGCATTGCGATCCAGAAATCGCAAAGATAATGTTAGAACAGGTAAATTCTGCCCCTCACTCTCCCTCAAGTGACTCATCTGACCCCATACACTACATCAGGGAACAACTCTTATGCATACTTCCAACTTGTATCACAATCCATGGACCGGGGCTCTCTCTAAACTTCTCATTGAGAAGACTCTTGAATCGAATTCAATGCACGATGCGCAAGCTGTCTTCATCTGCAACTCGGGCAGTGAAGCTAATGAAGCTGCCATAAAGTTCGCTAGAAAGGCCGGAAAGGTCGTTGATCCATCAGGAGACAAGCATGAAGTCGTTTCATTCCAAAACTCTTTCCATGGTCGAACCATGGGGTCATTATCTGCCACCCCAAACCCTAAATATCAAAAACCATTTTCTCCAATGTTACCTGGATTCAAATATGGAACATACAATGATGTGGATGCTATCAAGGATTTGGTTACGGAGAAGACCTGTGGTGTTATAGTAGAGCCAATTCAAGGAGAGGGTGGTGTAATTGTGGCTACCGATGAATTCCTTACCGCACTCGCAGCTCGTTGTCGTGAGGTTGGTGCAGTCCTCATTTATGATGAAATTCAATGTGGACTTTCACGAACTGGAACCTTCTGGGCCCATGCTCCATTACCAAAATCAGCTCATCCAGACATCATTACTACCGCCAAGGCACTCGGAAATGGTTTCCCCATTGGAGCAACAATTGTCAATAAGAATGTAACGGAGAAGATCAAGGTTGGTGATCACGGAACTACATTTGGTGGAAATCCACTAGGATCCAGGATAGCTCATTACATTGTCTCTCGACTATCTGATGCATCTTTACAAAACGATGTCCTCAAGAAGTCAGAAATATTCAAGAAGCATTTCCAAGCCTTACAATCCAAGTACCCAGAACTGGTCAAAGAAATCAGGGGCAAAGGATTACACTTGGGATTACAACTTAGCCAAGACCCTACACCTATCGTCACAGCTGCTAGAGAGAGAGGTTTATTGATTATCACTGCTGGAACCAACACTTTGAGATTTGTACCAAGCTTGAATATCACCGAGCAAGAAATCGAAGAGGGGTTCAGCATTTTGTCTGAAGCAATGAGGATTGTTACTTCTCCAGTAGAGGAGCCACAAGGAGCTCAGGTTCATGGTGAAGTAGATTCGCCAAATTAATGATGTATTGAAAGTTTATGGTACCCAAGTGGATTGCTTGCATACATTATAGAACGGCGTTTAGTGGCGTTGAGCGTATACAAAATGGGTTGGAATGTTTGATATATACCTACCGATAGCATTCCCCCGCAATGTAATTATATCAATTAACCGCGAGTATATATTGGTCTCATTTGATGGATTTTTATGACTTTGACACTTTCCCCAGCCGTGGTAAACAATCTCTGCTGTGATCTCATTGTGAAGCCCATCATGTCATTTAGCTTTCATAAATTGCGACCCGCATTCATTGCCAAACAAACAACTCATCTCTTGTTTTGTACCATGTTAAAGGCTACCTAGGTATTCGTGTGAGAAAATTCACAGGATTCTTGTATCTAGTAATTTGCTATGAAGAAATCACGGGATCGACAAGGTAATGCTGTTATAATCAACCCTCATCGTTCGACGAGATAATAATACTTGCTAGTACCAATCTCCGTTATTGATTTCGCAGTACCTAGAATTCTTTTCATCGCAACTGTAAAGTGCATTAGCTAACAACAACTCGATGTTTACTCTCGCCAAATCAATCAAAATTTCTCTCGCAACCTTCAGTCTGCAACTCACCACAACCAACCACAACCAATCTCTCCTAATCTATCCTCAAATCTTCCTGCAAGACCTCCGCATAATAGTAGAAACTTCCACCAGCTCCTCGTCAAACTTTTTCCATTCCTCGCTCTTCAAATGCTCTTATTTGTTTGGCTTAACTTCCACATCTCGAATCCTTTTAAACCATGTTTGGTATATAAGGGAACACCTGTTTACGAACCTTCCACATAAAAATCTAATCCGAGTTCATCCACTTTTTGAGTACCCCATGGTAGGATCAAATTACCGATTCCGAGACGGCGATGAGAAGGAGAGGTGAAGATTACTTCGACAGCTGGGTTTGTATTAGCTTGCTTTCCATTTTATTTCACTCACATCTATCTCATCACATAGCAAGATGGCACACCCAACGTCCAATTCCTTCTCACTCTAACGTAGAAAAAAATAGAAAGATAAATACACTCCATAATGCGTACCCCTCCCTCTCCCCTTAATCTCCGCCCAAATCTCAAAATTCCCCTTCGCATATTCTCTCTTCTCCCCTTCCGGTATCCACTACGTATCAATCGCCTCTTCACCTTCATCCTCATTCCTATCCTCATCTTTAAGAACAATACTCCAATATCCTCCACCCAAGATTTTGTCCGAATCGTTGGGCTCTGTTGCGTATACCCAGTGACTGTATTTATCGAGCGAGTGACGCATCCATGATCGAGATGTGAGTGCGTTGATGGATGGCGTCGCGGTGGGCGAGGGGCGTAGAAGAGTTGGTAGGCGATGCTGAGTGGGGTGGAGAAGGATTGCTTCTGTATTGTTATGAGGGGAAAGGGGTGCGCGGTTTTGAGAGTGTGGAGGGTGTAGGGGGTGGTCATGGTTCTTTGGAGGGTTTGCGTGTGTAGAAGAGAGAAAGAAAGAGATATGTTTTTTTATTTCACTCTCTTTCCTCGTTCTCTCCTCTGGATATACAAATTCCTAATCTTTCCACATAAGCAGTGTTAGTATATCAACAAACTGTATGTTATGTTATGTTATTTTATGTTATGTCAGGTAGCCAACGATATCTCGTCTGAACACGGAATACTAATCCGATACTCTAATACTCCAATTCGAATTGCAGGTATCTATTTAGGTTCTCTTGTCTAGATTCAAGTTGCTTGGTATAGTTAGTGAGTAAATGTTGGGATATGTGTGTGTGAGATTGTGGATGTTTTTATCTTTTGATGGTCTTGATCTTTGTTTTTGTAGCCTGTTGTTGTTGTTGGTGGTGGTGGTGGGTAAATTTGTTTTGAGAATGTTGGGCTGTGGGGTGGGTGAGATTTGGATATCGAGGATACTTAGGTATAGTGTCTTAGTAGTGTAGGTGTGTTACTGGTAAATTACGACGAGTAATGTGTTATACGTAGAGTCGGATTTTATAGCATATTCTTATTTCTTGACTTTATCACTTTCACACTGATGTAAACACCGTTTCCTATTTTCATTGGTGCACTGAAACTTTCCCCATCCTCCTTTGTGTCCACGCCTTATTTCATCAATCATTAGAGTACATATAGCAATATCCTGCTGACATCCAGGAATCGAATATCTCGAGCCAATCCCCAAAGCAAATTTCTCAAAAACTAGCCCTCCTCCCAACTCAACAATTGCAATGTCGGAGCATCCAACCAAATTCTAACCCTTTCCCTCGCTCCATACCTCGAGATTTCCTGTTCCCTCCTCCCCGCATGCGGTACCTCGCTTGCCCTTCCCACAACCACATACCTACCACCCCCCCCTTTCCACTAACATCCCATCTCAATATCAGTATCGTATCACTATCATCAATTTGACACATCAGATCACCCGTTGTTGCATTGTCCGGCACATAATGCAGTAAATTTTCACTCGAAATAGATATGCGCACCCGCGGCGGTCTTTACTAACTGTTCCTCCAATAATTGGAGTCCAATCGAGACCTTTACGGAACATGATATCGAGATCGCGCCATTTGATCGCTTGCTGTATTTTGCTACTTGCGAAACCCAAATGTTTGTTTCCAAGGTTGGAAGAACTTGAAGATGGTTTGTCGCTTGGGCTGGAAATGTTGTTTGTGATGGGCGAGTCTAGTTCGATATATGAATTACCCTTTGGAATTGCGCGGCTGTATTTGGCATGGCCGATGCGGGAGAGCCGGTATTTGTCAAGATTTTTTGTGAATCCGAATTCGTTCATTTTTTCATGGATTTGAGCGACTGCTGCAATAATCGTTTCGTGGCCATGATGAGGTAGCACCCATTCTGTGAGTGGTAGATCGTCAGATGCGGGGCTCAACCATGAGATGGTACCTTCTAGAGTGCCGTTGAATTTCAGTGTGGCTTTGGCTGTGGAATTTAGCATTTTCCGTTGTAAATATGCATCTGGTTTTGGCGCCTTTAGAAGCCTATGTATCGCCGCGGTCGTATGCCTAGCTGTGTAAAATAGCGGTGACTGATGCTCGGAAAAATGATGGATCAGAATCCTTGAGCATATCTCCAGGATCGAGATTCCATAGTCGACAGGTATTCCTCGTTTACAGCAGTCATGGGCTAGACTATGTAGTCCGAGAACTTTATCACGAATATCTTCGCATTGTGCTTCGCTGTATGTAAAGAGAAGCTCAAGAAGTGGATGCGCTTGTTCCCCGTGCGTTTGTCTCTCCTTCCTTTGCCGGTGCAACCGGCGTGGGATGCTATCCTTGATCTTACAGACCAATCTGTATACTTTCTTGTCTCGAATAGTCAACCAATGTTCAGAGATTTGCTCTAGATTATCACAACATCGAGCGAGATCTTTCCACTCAAAACTATATTCACCGCACTGAACCAATATTTCTTTGGCCAGAGTTAATTCTTGGATGATCCAAAGTCGTTTCCAGTATGGGCGATAGAACAATCGACATAATGATTCCAGGGAGCGACTTGGGCTTGAAGGCAAAAGCGAATAGGGTAGTCCTGTGGTAGGTAATTTTTGGTCTGATCGTCTACCTGACCGACTGAGAGCTTGAAGAGTCCTGATCGCAATGGGTGGAACGAATTCCGTCGTATGGACATTGTGAGCGGAAGAAAACTCTACCCCTTCATCAACGCCTATCCAGCAAATCACTCTTGCCGCTTGTTCATAAATCTTGCTCATCTGCCCCACTTGATGGTTTCGCTCAAATGTATCAGATTGATTGATACAGAGTGCGTCTACCCAAAGGATCCGTTCTGTATGTTCGTTCCTTAATTGATTGAGTGCGGACCAAAGATTGGCTCGAACTAGACATTTCTGCCCATTAATAAAGATCATCTGGCGATCTCGTGGTGAACCCCATTGATACGACAAAGCTTCATACTGAGGCCTGTCAATAAAACTTACACATCTCAATTCGCATTCAATATGCACGTTTAAGGTACGATCTGATTCAATGCGAAATTTTGGAAGGAGATGTACGACTCGTATTTGATATTCATCAATCGTCAAAGACCTATACATGGAAGCATCCATCCTGTCATTTTCCTTGTTGCCAAGATTCAATTAAACAGTCGATGGTATTGTCCACATACGTGGTTGTGGGTGAAGTTATTCATATTGATTGAGAATGAGGCGAACTCAAGGAATGCAAGACGGGAAGCAATCAGCATGGTGGCGCTTTACCGTACATTGAATGATCGAAGCTGTCGGTCCTGCTTACAATCCGGGCTCGAATCGAATTCTAACGGTTTCCGACTGGAACACGAGTTGATGGATTTTGTGTAGAATATCACTCGTGTAGGGAGATGAAGAAAGAACGAACGTTTTATTCACGCTTTCATTCTTTATTAACAGTTTTTATGATGGGTATACTCCGTAGCTTCTGGAAGAATTTCATCGTACCCTAATCCGATAGATTAGTTTTACCTTCATTGAGTTAACCATAGTGGATTAGACGATTTTAATGCGATCAATGCGATTAGATAAATGAAATGAAATTGACAGCAATTAAATTTCTGGGTTGGTTCTGGTGATTCATATGCATCTACGATTAATTAGAAGGAAGGTCTAGCGATTAAAGCCCCTAATAAGCCTTATCTGACTGGGTGGTCCTACTCGAGTGGAGTTAGATAGTTGGAGGCTGCAATGCTGCATATACTCGACGACATGCAAGATTATTAGAGCCTCCATCGTTCTGCTTCGTATGTATACATACACTTTGAGCATGGCGAGCATGGCGAGCATGGCTGATCAAGTTCTGCTTCATTGCATTAGCCATAGCATTAGCCATATGTCTTTGTTAGATGATATATAATAGATTCCACTTTTAGATGCCTAACTCAAGTCACTTATTACACGTACAAGTTTCACGACATGTCCGGAGCATTAGAACTTCGAGCCCCCACAACCTCACATAGTGTGAGTGTGCGTGCTATGGCACCTGGTGGGCTGGTGGGCTGAATTTACATACCTACCGGTACAGTATCGCAACTCATCGCCAAACAATCTTCAAGGCTACAATCTGATCGGTTACGAGCAACTACTTGGGCCAGTAATGTATCTCGACTGTCTATACATGACTAGTTTATATCCCCAGAAGTTCAAACAACGAATCTATCAGATAAAAAATTTGACCATTTTGAGTCGAGCGTCCGTTGTGCCCACGCCAAGTACCGAATTTGATCCATGGGGCACAAGGAAATACATCCCCGGAACCAGGGTTACGGGAAGTTACGTCTCTTCACAGGCGGTACAAATATTGATTGAAATACTGTACAGTACCGATGTTCGATCTTATTTGCATTGCGAACAGTGGTCAGTACCGTTGCCAGTCTTACATATTTTTATCGGTAGCGTTCCAGAACCACAAAACGTTCAAACTCTATTTCTGTTGCGTGTGCAAAGTGGGAGTAAGAGAAATTAGAATTCGATATTTTCATTTTGGGGATTTTCATCGCTTGCTCCAATCGTTGGAAAATTGGCTTGAAATCCCACCTTTGATAAACATCGTTAACTTCTTAAAACTCTTGCATCCACAATATCATTCATACATATCAAGTGCTCCCTCGAAAAAGTTACTTCTGCACGCCGTTTTAGTCATTAATACAAAATATATACAAAATTTGCCATCATGTTCGGGTTTGATATTGTGGTTACAGAAACGACGGCCGTTGAGCTAGAAGTTGATCCCGCAGTTCGTGGCCTTTGGATTTGTTCAACTACATAATACATGCAGGACATACTAATGCTTTCAAGGTTGCCGATACATATTACTCCGATAGTGAAGAAGAATATGGCCCGGAGACGACGAGAACATTTCACGAGGATAAAGATACAAGTAAGTCCTCTGTCTCATTCTCCGCACATAGCACGATGCAGGATATTAACTTGACCCTCGTAGAATATAAATTACCTATCGATAAGGTAAGAGTTGTGCTCCAACTCGAAAAATGCTCTGGCTGAAAGATGTACTTTGCTAGTTCGAACAAGATAGATTAGGTTAGTACATTCTGATCATGGATAATTCTTTGGTTCGTTGTACAGCAGCTCACTTTGACTAGATCTTCAGCACCAGATGTTCAAAGTTATGATGGATGAAAGAATATACTTGCCACCTTTAAATCCAGAAGAGGTGAAGCATGTCCTAGAGTCAGTAAAGCTCATCATTCTTTAATCCCGTGATCCCCATCACTCAGCCTTATATTGTGTCTTGCTACACTCAGATACATCGTTGGAGGATTCTTCATCCTAAGACTATGAATTACAGTTACTAACTTCTGCTTAGTGTTGGGACTGGACATGGGATATGGGCAGTTGAATTTGGTAAGTAATATCAAGCTTCATTGTCAGAATGCAAACCTAATCAGAACAGCTACTGAGTACCCAAATACGCAAGTCATTGGAACCGACCTTAGCCCTTCGCAACGTGAAAGGTAAGTTCATTCTTCAATACTAGTGAGCTTTGGCTAAGTACTAAACAGTACTCCCGAAAACTGCAAATTTATTGTTGCTGATGCCGAGGAAACATGGGACTTTCCACACAAATTTGATTTCGTCCACATGCGTGATCTGATGATGTGTTTCAGTGACCAGAAAGAGGTCTTCAGATCGGCTTACAATGCTCTTGAGCCTGGCGGGTATTTCCAGATTCTCGATGCGAAACTCCCGCTAGCTGCTATTGACGACTCAATGGAAAGCAGTGGAATTGCCAAATGGTTCCAAGCATGTATTGAAGCAGGCGAGGCTGGCAGTAGACCTTGGACTAATATCCCAAAATACATGGAATGGTTAGAAGATATTGGGTTCGAAGAGGTAACAGAGACAATCTACCACAATCCGATAAATGATTGGGCGATGGGAGCAAAAGAGAAGAAAATCGGTGCAATGATGCAAAAGGACATAAAGCGATGGTTGTATTCAACCACGCGGACTGTAGTAGAGGGGTCGAATATGGATGAGGCAGAGGTCAAGGAATTACTTCTCAATGCAAAGAAATCTGGGAGGGACAGGAATATTCACGCATATATTCCCATGTAAGTTCTGATCTTCACATAAATCATGCCATGCTAATCTTTGTAGTTATGTTGTATGGGGTAGAAAGCCCTTCCCGAGCGAAACTTGAACGATCGCAGGATTTCTTTCTGGGGGAAATAGACCATGGGTGGGGATTTTCAAAAGCGCATGAAGACTGATTTTTCATCATACTTCTCTATACCAGCACTAGGATATCTGATTGGTTCTACATTACGATACCAAAAATACACTATTTATTTATTAGCTTCTGTTCCTCTACGTCAGAATGATCTTTCGTGTCCTGTTTGACAGAATTGCCGCGATGTGTATCATCGTACGACGGTTGTGTCACTAACGCGTCTACGGTGATACCAACCGTTGACGTTGTGGGTGATATATCCCTCCAATATAACCTCGTTTGATCGAAACCAAAATCATTGAAATGGGTCGACGGGCACCAGTTGAGATTTTCCCAATCAGTCGGGCTAAAGCACACTTTCACGACACGCGTCAGCCATATTTCACAACATATCCGAAGCCAACAGTTGTAGGAAGCTTGAACAACACACCGCTTCAAAGTTTGGAAGTAGAACGATTTACACTTCGTCTTAAAATCATAAACACAACTTCAATTCCCCAGGAACCTACTTGAATGTTCTCCAAGACACACGTCACGTGGCAATTTCCACCGCCCAGCATCGCCCAGCATTGCCAAGTTCAAATACGGGAGAACACAAAGTCAAACGAATGATAGAAGTCGTCTGATTACCTAGAGCTTCTATGAGAGACTTCTAGAAGATGAAAGCGCGAATCCCGTCGTGTGCATAGTACTTAGCTCCCGAAGCGCAGGGCCGTGCTAATGGACGTGGACGTGGGCTCGGATCATTCAAGACTACGGAGTATTTAGGCGCTGATGACACGAGCACACAAAGCCCAAAATATCGCGATTCGAGCTCTTTGGCTTGCATCTACTTATATCGTACTAATACACTAAGTTAGATAATTGGAGCCTTCATGTTGTGTATCGAGCCACAGCCTCTGTTGCCAAAAGATCGAAGATGATGGACATGAGCTTTGAGGATTGCAGCTGTTGATAGCGGTCTCGAATGGGGGAGCTGGACTATTTCCAAATCTCACCTTGCAAATAAACATGCCGAAATATAGCATCGCAAGAAAAATGCTCCCATATCACAACAGACGTCATTGAAAATGCCATCTCATGAAACATACCTCTTCTCTCTCCTCTCTTTCTCTTTCGGTTTCGGTCTTCGCGTTTGACAAACAATCCGAGTAGTGTGTATCCGAGTAGTGTGTAGTGCGTGGTGCTTGTCATAACTTCAATTGATCGGACAACCCCACAGGATGGTGTGGGCGTTTGACCCAAACCAAGCAAGCCATTTGAAGAGCCATAGAGAAGGTCTTGATACATGAAACATTGATTAGCTTGATCATTGGATAATAGATATGGGAATGGACCCATGCACGGACTATGATCGACCCCCGCTAACTTCTATCTTTGACCCTACATGGAAATGGAGTTTTATTTTGTTTTTATTCAGTACACGACATTGACAGTTGTATAATCTTTTCTAGTCTACAGATAGTCAATCTGTGGATGTTCAATGACCAAATTATCTCTTTCGCGTTGATGAAGGGGCATTTGCAGGGTAACCGAGGTTAGATGTGCAGTATGGAAAAGCCGAGCTGATTACATCTTGTATTATCACTTCCCCAGCAACAATATGCCATGGCTTAATGACTGGAATCTCACCTTACCATCCATCTATCAATTCATCAATTTGAAGCTGGAAGTCCGTAAAGTACTTCACTATTTCGGCATGGCGGCACAACATCAGATCTCGGATCCGCTACATCAGCCGCAAAACCATCCAAACTTTGACACAACAAGCCGTACTATTCTTCGCATCGCATATGTATCAGCAAGTCCAGCACGGCCATCGCTGTTCGACGGACACTTTCTAATATGCAGGAAATTATAGTCTTATTCGCAAGCTCGCTTCTCACGGACTTTGAATAGAGCGAGATCAGATGTGGAAAGTGTCAATCCTTGTGTGTGCGCATTGAGGTGACGGCTTACCTTAAGTCTGCTTTGACTTCACTTGACTTGTGTTGTTGGTATTTTTAGCTGCACAGAAATGATATATAGAGACCGTAAGTTCTCAGGAAGTAGAATCTTTATTATCATCATCTTTACTTCACTGTCTTCTGCTTTAATCTTGCAATACTCTTAATACCCATTTCATTCACGTACTTTTTCACAAAACCAATCTCCCAAAAACATCAATCAAAATGTCTGCTACAAACGGATCAAACGGAGCCACCAATGGCACTAAGGAGAAGGTTGATTACACCAAGGTCCCAGGTCCTCTCGGTCTTGAGAGCGCCAGCTTGAAGGGCAAAGTTGCTTTGGTTACCGGATCAGGTACGTGATCTTACTCTTCCTTTTCAGGTTCCATTCTAACATTACAAACCAGGTCGTGGTATCGGTGCCGAAATGGCCTGTGAGCTCGGTCGTCGCGGCGCAAAAGTCATTGTAAACTACGCCAACTCCGATGCCGCTGCCCAAGAGGTCGTCAACACTATCAAGAAGGCCGGTTCCGAGGCAGTTGCCCTACAAGGAAATGTTTCCGTCGTCTCTGATATCATCAACCTCTTTGCTCAAGCCAAGAAGCAATGGGGTAAGCTCGACATTGTTTGCTCCAACTCTGGTGTCGTTACCTTCGGACATATCAAGGATGTTACTGAGGAGGAATACGACCGTGTTATGAACATCAACACCAGAGGTCAATTCTTCGTTGCCAGAGAGGCTTACAAGAATTTGGAAGTTGGAGGTCGTTTGATCATGATGGGATCCATCACTGGTCAAGCTAAGGGTGTTCCTCAACACACTGTCTACTCTGGTTCCAAGGGTGCTATTGAGACTTTCGTCCGCTGCATGGCTATCGGTATGTCTACCTTCTGTCTCTTCTCCCATACACCAAGCATCGTACTAATAATCCTTCAGACTTCGGTGACAAGAAGATCACCGTCAACTGCATTGCTCCAGGTGGAATCCGTACCGACATGTACCACAAAGTTTGCCGTGAATACATTCCCAACGGCGCCAACCTCAACGACGAGGAAGTCGATGAGTATGCCGCTACCTGGTCGCCGCTCCACAGAGTCGGTCTCCCCATCGATATTGCCAGAGTTGTTTGCTTCTTGGCGAGTCAAGATGGTGAATGGGTTAACGGAAAGGTCATTGGTATCGATGGTGCGGCTATGATGTAATGGGTGATTGGATGAACTTTTGGGGGAGTTTCTTGAGATACTTTGAAGCGTTTAACTATAGTTAATAGATATGGAAAATGGAAAATAGAACCTTTATACCTTTTTAAATTCGATATTACTTGCTGTTGCATGTGTTATGTGTGACTTCTAACGATAGATAGGTATTGAGTACTTATTGACTCGGCTAATAGTAGATCCAGCGAAGGGGGATCGAATGTCCAAAATTCGAGGGCAATTCGCGCTTATGTACATTATCCACCAATATAAAGGCTCGAGAGGCTATTCCATTCTACAAGGAGACATAAGTAATGCCAGAGTCTACTCGGAGAACCGGACGGTTATTCGCGGAATATTATGGGGAGATGAACTTTTAGTTGTCTCTCACTATTGGCTGGTCCGAACCAGAAAGCAGTCGGCTAAACATCGGCCCATGCATCGAGCTCTCCCCGCACAATTCCCCAGATGAACCATCAAGCTGTACTTCAAAAACAAAACCACCAGTAATAAGTAAATTGGACAATGCAACTTTATTCATGATGTTATCACGGCGCATATTTCGATGCCGAAATGCTGATTTACCGCTTCGTCAATTGCGACATCTCGCAACAGCAGTCGATCCTCTGGTAG
Source organism: Botrytis deweyae (assembly GCF_014898535.1). Taxonomy (NCBI): domain Eukaryota; kingdom Fungi; phylum Ascomycota; class Leotiomycetes; order Helotiales; family Sclerotiniaceae; genus Botrytis; species Botrytis deweyae. Next base: position 822,581 of record NW_024066214.1, read on the forward strand.
GCGAAACAAATGGGAATCAACAACATGGTGACAATCGGGTGAAATTAGTGGAAGTTGGACCCCGAGATGGTTTACAGAATGAGAAAACAATTATACCTTTAGCAACGAAAATAAGGTTGATTGAAAGGCTTGCACAGACGGGCTTGCAGGATATCGAAGCTGGTTCTTTCGTTGCGCCAAAATGGGTGCCACAAGTAAGCTGGGAGTCTTGAAAGTTAGATCAACAGTAACTGACTATGGGATATTGGCAGATGGCAGACGCGAGTGAGATTCTCGAACATGTTCTGCAAAAACATAATCAATCGACCAGTCCACTCAGATACTCCTTCCTGGCACCCAATAGGAAGGGTCTTGACAAAGCCCTGAATATCCTGTCTCAAAATCGAAATGCATACAACACTGCCGACGTTCCTCTTGATGATGGTCCGGAGAATCGCAAGTCGTCTCCCAATAAGCCATATATCGAGATGGCCGTTTTTGCAGCAGCGACCGAATCATTTTCACAAAAGAATCTTAATTGTGACATCGCTACATCATTAAAACGATTTGAAGAAGTCATACAAGGTGCAAAGGCAGCTGGAATGCGAGTTCGCGCCTACATATCAGTTGTGCTGGGCTGTCCATTTGAAGGCGATAATGTAGATCCCCACCGAGTGGCGGAAATAGCGACAGAACTATTGGAAATGGGAGCGGATGAGATTGATCTTGGAGATACAACTGGAATGGGTACAGGACCTAAGACCCAAAAACTTTTACGTACCATGCAATCAGCGGGAATACTGAATGAGGATATCGCGATGCATTTTCATGATACATATGGACAGGCGTTGATCAACACAGTTGTGAGCTTGGAGCATGGTATTAGAACTTTCGATAGCAGTGTAGGTGGGCTAGGTGGGTGTCCGTATAGTCCTGGCGCCACTGGAAATGTAGCCACGGAAGATATGGTTTACTTGTTAGAAAGTATGGGGATGCAGACTGGCGTTGATTTAGATGCATTGGCTGATATTGGACAATGGATTACTGGGGAAATCGGGAAGCCGAATGCAAGTAGCGTTGGAAAGGCAGTGATTGGTGCAAGAAGTCGTAAATGATATTCATAACTAACGCGATGGATATCTTCAGAAGGTTCAAAACTGTTCCATGATAAATTGAGATGGATGACTGGCGTTCGGTGGGAATTGGGGAAAACGGAGCAAGATTGTGAAATAGTGCATGTGTAGTGTTGCTTACTGCCATGCGACTTCCGGAGTGATCTAACGACCTCAAATGAATATGCAAAGCCTTTACTGCGTAATTTACACTGCTTTCCATTGATATCCTGAGCCAAATGAAGAGAGAACTTGGCACTTCGACTTGCCGCCAGGAGCGGATTTATCACGTGATACTGACCAACCTTGTCGCTTATCGCAATTGCCTCGATTCAAACAAGCTAAGCTCCACTCTGAAGCATCTCAAGCTCTCCAACCTCTCAAACAAACCAAGCTCGTCATCTACGAAACCAGCCAGCATAACCATCGCTGGAGCTTCTTAGGAGCTGAAGCATATTTTCTAATTTTCTTTTCACAACTCGGATAAATCGCACACCAAATCGCCACAATGGGAGATCCAAGAGAGTCGTCGTCGTACAGTGTTACGCCTCGAATCAGGTATAACACTATCGGTGGTATCAATGGTCCCTTGGTTATTTTGGAGAATGTGAGTGTGGAGGACGATGGATAGGGGGACTTTGAGCGTATTTTAATAATGTCGCAGGTCAAATTCCCAAGATACAATGAGATTGTTAGCTTAACGCTACCTGATGGCACCCAGAGGTCAGGACAAGTGTTGGAAGCTAGAGGTATGTGGTATTGGTGCCGTTGATCATGCTGAACTACTTGCTAATTGTATAAATCTACAGGTGATCGAGCAGTTGTCCAAGTACGAAATTGAGAATTCGACGTAAACCAACACTTTATACTAACCAGCGGCTAGGTTTTCGAGGGCACTCACGGTATCGATGTGAAGAAGGTATGACAATATTCTTAAGTCAATATCTGCGACTATTGCTAATGATTTGATAGTCTACCGTCGAGTTCACAGGTCACAGTCTGAAACTAGGTGTTTCCGAGGATATGTTGGGTCGAATTTTCGATGGATCTGGAAGAGCGATTGATAAGGGACCAAAGGTGTTGGCAGAAGATTATTTGGACATCAATGGAAGTCCTATCAATCCATATTCAAGAGTAAGACACAAGCAGGTTGGATTTCGCATTCCTGGCTAATCTAAATCAGGTATACCCCGAAGAAATGATTTCAACTGGTATCTCTGCCATCGATACAATGAACTCCATTGCTCGTGGACAAAAGATCCCTATTTTCTCTGCTGCAGGTTTACCGCATAACGAAATTGCCGCTCAAATTTGTAGACAGGCTGGTTTGGTTCAGAAACAAGGTGTCACAAACAAAGGCACACACGATGGACATGAGGAGAACTTCTCCATTGTTTTCGCAGCTATGGGTGTCAACTTGGAAACTGCGCGTTTCTTCACCCGGGATTTCGAAGAGAACGGAAGTCTTGAGCGTGTCACTCTCTTCTTGAATTTGGCGAACGATCCTACGTAAGTGCCATATCATTCCGTCACCGTAGTTCACCAGACTAATGTTTCATAGGATTGAACGTATCATTACTCCTCGTCTTGCCCTTACCACTGCCGAATACTACGCCTACCAATTGGAGAAGCATTGTTTGGTTATTCTTACTGATTTGACCGCATACTGTGATGCCCTTCGTGAGGTTTCAGCTGCTCGTGAAGAAGTTCCAGGTCGTCGTGGATACCCAGGTTACATGTACACGGATTTGTCCACCATCTATGAACGTGCCGGTCGTGTCCAAGGCCGAAATGGATCCATTACTCAAATTCCTATCTTGACTATGCCTAACGACGATATTACTCATCCTATTCCCGATTTGACTGGTTATATTACTGAGGGACAAATTTTCATCGACCGTCAATTACACAACCGTGGTATTTACCCACCTATCAACGTTTTGCCATCGCTCTCTCGTCTTATGAAGTCTGCTATCGGAGAGAAGCTCACTAGAAAGGATCATGGTGATGTTTCCAACCAGTTGTACGCTAAATATGCCATTGGTCGTGATGCAGCATCAATGAAGGCTGTCGTTGGTGAAGAGGCTTTGTCTTCAGAGGATAAGCTATCTTTGGAGTTCTTGGAGAAATTCGAGCGAACTTTTATTTCACAATCTGCCTACGAATCCAGAACCATTTATGAATCTCTCGATCAAGCATGGAGCTTACTCCGCATTTACCCCAAGGAATTGCTCAACCGTATCCCACAAAAGGTTTTGGCCGAGTTTTACCAACGATCTGCAGCTGACCGTAAGGGCAAGGGACGTGCTAGCAACAAGGATACAAAGGACAACAGTGAGGAAGGAAAGGCGAAGGATGGGCAAGAGGAAAATTTGATTGATGCATGAGCATGAATATGCTGGGTGGGAAGGTGTAGTGGAGAGTTAGTTCTAGAAGTGTGTAAGAGCGTGTTTAAGTGTTGTCAAATATATCTCTCGGAAGTCCTTCGCTTTGAATCGAGCGCGCTTGTGTAGATATTATAAAGAATGGAAATTGAAGTGGTGGATTACAATGAATCTTTTAGCATAATTGTCCATTTCGATACATGCACAGTTTATGTAGAGTTCAACTAACTGCAGGTGGTATTGTAATTAAAGCTCACTTGTCTCGTCCATCATTCCAATTATCACGTAAGCCAGTGTGGTACGACGTTCATGCGATACAACATCAATGACAAGTATATGAACGCATACCTGCATATCTAGGTACATGGCATATGGAGTACAAATTGTTGGATCGCGCTGACCTATCGGCCAGAAGATTTTCCGTGGAGAGCAGAAATAAAAGATGGGTAGTTTATGCGCGCGAATAGTACAGGGGAAGCGATGCGGAGACACAAGCTTCAGGTCAGTAATATACCAAACGGATATGTCAACGGAATGCTGGCAACGGAATGCTGGCAACAGACAGAATGCTGGCCATTCAAATTTACGGATGAAAGCTTCTCTATAATCTAATAATTGTTGGTAGCTGGAGTGATCTGGGGTCCCCAGTATCTCGATACAAGGTTGGGGCAAACCCCGCATTCTTTAGTACCGAGGATGACCAGTAAGCAGTACGGAGTACAAAGATGGCGGGAGGAAGCTTAAACGCACCACTCACAATCTTGGGACTGGGACGTCATGGAAATTTAGAATTGGGATGAGCAGGAACAAGGAGAACGAGTCAAGCTTTTACGTGAGGATTTCAAGGTAAGCCAAGGATTGTACCTGGATTCATTTATATGGTTAATTAGGAACTTGTTTATTTGTCGATAATCCAGGATCCGGGGAAAGGATTTATAGCAGCAGGCTGGGAAGGTCGGAGAGAGGAAAGTATAAACGGTTAGTCCTACGTCTCCAGCGGTCTATTGACCGACCAGCTGCAGTACAAGGTGAGCGATAATATCCCCGCATCATTTGGTCGGAGGAAACGATGAATGAACGAATGGAATGAATGGAAGAGGTGGATTGTCTTGGATTAGCTTTCACTGCATGCTAGTGTCTATGGAGAAATCGCTGGTCTTATGGATGGGAGATGTAGTTAGATGCATGCGGGGCAGTCGTATAGCTGGGGTATCAATGCGATATAAGAGTTGTAATTTCCCCTCGGATTTCAGGATGAGTTGTTAAACAATTGCTTTGTTTGCTTTATTCTGAAACTTTTGTGATTGTTGATTGTTTTTGGATTGACGTCCGATTCTAGAACGGCGACGCGACGCTTCGAGAAAGAATCCTGTGCACAGCAGACGTCAAGTCAATTGAGAAGATCGTCAAGCGGAAGCTTCTTTGACCATTCACTCCTGAGATAGCTGAACGATCGGATGATCATTATACCCCAGAAACCCCGACTTTTAAATTCACTGTGGAGACGGTGATCTACGGCTTAATCGACATCCATAGTCTTATATTTCCTAAACCTCTCCCCCCGAAAACAACATCGTCTTTTACATCGCCAAAGTTACTCCTTCATCGCCGCGTCACCGCTTCTAAACTTTAACTTCTAATTGAACAGTTGTTTCCCAGTAAAACAACTCTACAATATGATGTCAATCAACATGATATCAACAGTGCTCTTCGGCGCGCTAGCAGGCCTGACTGCAGCTCAATCTCCCGGTGAATCTTACACTGGAGTAGCTGGAAACAGCACCATCGCAGGTTCCTCCCTCGGTCCCGACGCCAATGGCAAATACGAGCTCTCTGCTCCGGGTATCCGTGCAAACTTCATCGCCTATGGTGCATCCATCTCCAATCTCTTCATCAACGATACCTCTGGTATCGAACGTGATATCGTTGGAGGTTTCGACAACGCGAGCTATTATGGGGTAGATAGACAACATCCACATTTTGGTGGTGTACCGGGAAGATACGCAAATCGCATCAAGAATTCGAGTTTTGTTATTGATGGAGAGACGTATAACGTGTTGCCGAATGAAAATCCGACAGCGGATAACCCGGCGGGAGTTGATACGTTGCATGGTGGTCCAGATGGTTGGGATTGGAGAAACTGGACTGTGGTTGCTCACACCACGAGTTCGATTACTTTCAGTTTGACTGGTAAGTTTGACTCCAATTTTTGATTTCCATGGTTTGCTAATGTTGAGAATCACAGATCCGGATGGAGAACAAGGATTTCCAGGAGAGGTTGTTAGTTATGTGACTTACACTTTGACTAACATGACCTGGTCTTTCAAGATGATTGCTATTGCTACCACGAAGAAAACTCCTATCATGTTGAGTTCGCACGTATGTTGTTTGTTCCTTTCCCAAAAGATTTATTGTTTTCTTCGACGAGTACCTAACAGATCAACAGACATACTGGAACCTTGATGGCTTCGCCAACAATGAGACAGCTACTGCTCTCAACCACTCTCTTTATCTACCATATGGTGGACAACGAATTGGTACAGACAGTATCCTCATCCCAACTGGAGACATCATCGCGAACCAACCCCAATCACTCAACGACTTCTGGAGCACCCCAAAACAAATCGGAGCCAACTTTTCCAGCCCCGATTTACTAGGAAACTGCGGTGCCAACTGCACCGGCTATGACACAGCCTATATTACCAACCGTGATCCATCCACTCGCGCGGCATGGCACACATCTCCCGTCGCACGTCTCCGTTCCGCTTGGTCCGGTATCCAAGTCGACGTCTACAGCGACCAAGACGCTTTCCAGGTATATTCCTGCGGAGGACAAAACGGATCCATGGCTCTCAAGGAAACTCAAGGACTCTTCAACGTCTCAGATCGCCCACGTACAATCCAACAATACGGATGTGTAGTCATGGAAGTCGAAGACTGGATTGATGGAATCAATCAGCCCGAATGGGGTAGAAAACAAATCTGGGGTCCGGAAGATGGCCCATATGTTTTGGAGGCGAAGTACAAGTTTAGTTTGAACAGCACAGATGTGGGATTGTTGGGGGAGGGATCGGGTTAATAAATCAGGTGATAATTTGTTTACGCGGGGTTGGTATGCGCTGGTAAATCTGATGATTGGGTTTCGGTGGGGGGTTATAGTAATTTAAAGTCTACCTAGTAGTTAATAAACAAACCCAACTTCAGAAGAAAGATTGAAGATTATCAGAATAGTAATAAGTGAAGCAAATGTTCCTTCAGAAGCAGAAATGATATGTCACGAGATAGAACGATACCCGATCAGTCGAAGTTGACCTCGATAAACCCAATCAGGTGACTCGTCGAGCACTAACCCCATTGAGAATAGCTTTGTAAACCTCACGAGGACCTCAACTCAACTAGGTATAAATTTTTAAATCTCCTTTAAGGCTCGTTCGAATCGATTTTTTATTTATTTAATAGGATCTCTATTAATAAATCGTTTTATAGAATTGTATATATTAAGATGAAATCAAATTCAGAATGAATAATTTCCTTCGTTTAGTTGAAATTCTAATGCGGCGAGTATTTATACTCATTCAAATTACGATATAATTCGCGAGTAATGTATAGTATAGCCCCTAGAGTGCTTTTCGATTAGTCTGAAAGTTTGAGTCTACTAATCAGATAACGCTACTTATGCTGATCGAACGATTATTCACCAAGAAACAACACTGGTTGAATTTCATCCAATTCCGGTGGAATTTATTGTTTGTCAAACTTCTGTCTCCTTGTTGCAATTTCCCAATGCGGGTTCGGATCACAATGTAAAGAAAAGAAAATTCTTTCTTTCGCTTCAAGTTCAAGGCCTTTGTCCGCTGAATTTCCATTGCTTTGCCATAATGCATTGGAAATATCAATTTAATTATCGATGGCTCTCTAAGAATATCTAAGAGAGAAGATTGCAGTTTAACTTTTCTTCTAAATTTACGCAAAGATATGGCTGCTGGTGCTCCCAATAGATTTTACCCAGGAGGCTTGAGGGGTGTAAGGAAACCTCCAACCGCCGAAGAGTGGGAGAAATTCTCCGATTTTGAAAAGGATCAGAAAAGAGGAGAGGAATGGATGAGCCGTGTTTATGGATGGGATATCAATGCGGATGCCGATACTTTGCCCAATTCTAGATGGATCCCGGACAAGGTTTTAGGGAAGGGCATTGCAGTCTTCAAGAAGGGGATTGTCGAACCGGGTGGTCGTCGTATAAGTTATGAGAGAGTTGTTGTAAAACAAGCATCCAGTCCTGAAGCAAAAGCAAGGCTACAAAATGGTGCGGCCATTCTCGATCACTTACGACAAACTGCTGAATTCGACGCCGATCATATAATTCTACCAACTAGACCATATGAAGAAGACTTGGGTACTGGCGCGGATGATACCTTCGATCCTGCGTATGTTCACGAGTTTGCCCAGGAAACAGTAGGAAGGACATACACAACCTACTATGAACAAGGAAATCTCAACCAGTGGCTAGAAAACAATTTTGGGTAAGTCTTTTGAATTGGTAGTCCTTCTACTCTCTAATGAGTCTTTCTAGCGAACAATATCTTTCAGAGAATGATCTTTGGAGCGTTATAGGCTGTATGGCGAAGATCTGTATGAGACTAGAGCACGGTCATTCGACAAAAGCAAAACACCGATTGCGAGATGAATATAAATCAGTTGTTCATCTTGATATAAGACCAGAAAGCAGTAAGCATTTTATTCTGTTTTGAGACAGTCACAGGCATTAAGTCATCTAGTATTTTGTAAAATGAACGATGGCCGAGAGGAGCACAGTAACGGCACAAAATTTTTAGTAGGTAAAAGTGTTCATATGAAGGAATGGTGCTAATGCGATTATAGCTTGGGAAATTTGAAAAGGCAGCAGTAATCCCCAGCGATCCAATGGATAAAACATGGATGTTTCGTATTCGAGGACGTGCTGATCCAAAGTGGGCAACTCCGGTTTGTAATTATCACCTTATGACAAGATCCTGCGCTTAAATTTTTTTAGGAGCAAAAATATCCCGGCATGGAGGGACGTAGCATTGGTACACCTTGTAATATTTTTGGAATAGGTGCGCTGCTATATTACATGATAACAGGAAGAGAACTCGGGGAAAGTGCCTGGAACATCGGTATATCAGACTCACCTACTGATCAAGGACTGAAGCTTTATTTTGGTGCAGACCTAATAACAGAGCCTATCGCAACACAACAGGAGTATTCGAAAACGCTGATTCGAACAATTCTACGATGCCTCTCATATCACCCCAAGGATCGAATTGATGCAAAAGAACTCCAAGCATTGAGCGAAAAGGCATTGAACCTCGTTCACAGACAACGTATGCCAGGAGAAGTGCAATATAATCCGGGCGATCCCGCCGTCCTTCTTGAACCACAGGAAGAATTGCAGCCTAATGACTACACTCCCTCAGATCTGAGCCTCAAGATATACAACCCGCCCCCAGATCAGCCTGAGACGTTGCGAGCCAGAGCCGATAAATGGCTTAAACGTTTCTTCCTATTCCCCGACAGCGCGAGGAGTCAACAAGCGAGAGAGAAACAACGATTAGAATATGAGAGACAAGCCGAATTACAGAGACAAGCAGAGGCCGCAGAAGCGGCCAGAAAGCAGGCACTGGCTGATATTGAGGTTGCTGCAGCAGAGGAACTTCGTCTTCAAATTGAAGAGGAAGAAGAAGAAGACCGTAGAATAGCCAAACAACGTGCAGAGAAGAGAGCTAAAATGGCTGCGGAAATAGCACGAAGGAAGGCAGCCGCTAGTGGTGAAGGGGAGAAACAGATACTACTACCTCAACCTGTTCGTAAACGTGATCGATCTCCTGAGCCTGTTGAAGAGAGAAGCCGTAAAAGAGCCCGTTCTGCATCACCTGTTAGAGCCAATACCCCAGAAACAGCGGCGGCACAAGGTGGTGTTCAACCAATGGATATTGATAGCAACAAAGACAAGAACATTCCACCACCGGGAGATAAGGACAAACCTTCTGGACCTCCACAGCCTCCAGCAGGAGCTCAGCTATACACATTTGCTTTGGACCCAAACATAGATATTGAAGAGGACCCGCGAATACGCGGTGATCCTTCTTTCCAAGTTAATTATGCTGGTATAAATACCGCCGTAGAGAAATTTGACAACAACCCCACTTTTTGGAAGGATCGGGCTTGGTGGAAGGGTAATCTCTTTGAGAAAGCGAATCTTCCGCCAGAGGGCAAAGCCTTTTATGATTTTATCCATAGTAAGCATGGGAAGATACCCCAAGCGTTTTCATGGTCAGCTCAAGCATTGGCATTGCGCAAGGAGGCAAAGGAGAATCAGGAACAAATTGAGAAAGAAAAAGAAAAGGAGAGACAAGAGAGGGAAAGACAAGAGAGGGAAAGACAAGAGAGGGAAAGACAAGAGAGGGAAAAGGCCAAAGCCAAAGAGGAAGAGAAATCGAGAGTGCGACGAGCCTACTTGGACGAGTTAACGCGAAGCAATGAGAGAGACAATGCAAGAAAACAACGAATTGAAAAGAATAAATGGAATCCACGACGCGATTGGAAAATTGATATTGATCCTGAATACAAATTTAAATACGGTGATGTGACATATCCTGTTCGAGCTCTGCAGCATTTTCGATCGCCGCCATTTCCGTGGAAAGATTATGCTTGGTGGGAGGGCGCTCTTATGAAGAAGACTGAACTTCCTATTGAGGGCTCGCAATATTATCAAGATTTGGCAGAACAGGGAATACACCTTGTGGCGCATGCAGGAGGCCATACAGAAACAATGCAGGAGTTGGAAAACGTAGCGGAGATGATACGTAAATTCGACTTAAAACAAGCCAAAAAAGATGAACATTTGGGGTTAATCAATCCTCCTCTTGGTGGCGCAGCGAGAGGCATAAACGATACTCACAAATCGTCTCTCAGTCGTAAAGCTCGGGATGCCTTGAGTGGATTGAACCCGAGGTCGCCGAAATATTGGGAAATTTACAATAGACTGGGTCCTGGAGAAGATGTTTCAGATCCCGATGACTCTGTGGAGGAGGTAGCCGCTCCACCAGCAAACGCTCGCCATCGCACTCCCCCTCGAGAGCCTCGTTACATAATCGAATCAGCAGTACCAAAATCAAAAAAATCAACAAAATCAACAAAATCAACAAAATCAACAAAAGAAACCAAAAAGAAACCTGCTGTATGGTTCTGCCCATACTGTAATGAGAAGGATGGTGGTTATATGCAAAAACAGTCATGTGAAAGCCACATAAAAAGCAAACACAAGGCGAAAAAAGGACGACCCAAAAGCACCCCATTTGTTCGTAAGACCGCCGCTCCAAAAAAGAAGTCATCATACAGACCGCCTTACGAAGATTACGAGGCTTAAATCTTGTGTTCAGAGTTCAGGATTTTCGTTTGATTTATATAGTTATTATACTTGCTCAATCCGAAAAAGTTTCTCCATGTATGGTTTTATATATTTCCATCAATAGTGTTTTGCAATTGATGTAAAGATGCAAATGTTGACTTGTCGATGATATGACTCCTTCAATAAAACCTGATTAGCACTTTCTAACTCTCAATTTCATCATGATGCTCGCGCTATTTACCATCAGTGATTCTATACCCATTGGTCCTTCTCAACCTAGTAGACACTAGATGATACTCTTCTTTCCAACCCATCTAGCCCACTTACTACACACCTCTCACAATAAATATCCACATAGTCATCAAGATCATTACACAGTCCTCTCACTCACTTCTTAGTACCTACTTAGCAATACGTCAATACCTACTTACTAATGCCCCAATCTTCCTGTCCTCCTCTACTTCCTCACTTGTATATATCAACTAACTTACTTCTCTAGTCCCTTCCAAAACTCTACCTGGATGGTTATTCAAATCATATCATGAACCCCATCCCATCTAAGTCTACCACGTGGAGTCCACCCACCCTGAATATCTTTCTCGCTACCTAATTCGTGTCGTACATCCATATCACCTGTATTTATTAATTCCATTATCAGTACTCGATGATATTGAAATGCCGTTGCCCTAACACTAAATAACATACCTCTCTTTCACCATGCTGATAAAAGGCAATACACTCGCATTGAACATCTAGTAGTATGTTCTCCCCAAAGGTGTTTCCAATACTAATACGTAACTTCGCGAGAGCATGACCATTATATCTCGTTTCACTGTAGGATAATCACGCCAATACATAAATCCAGATGTTTAGAAGGAAAATAAACTGATGCTTGAATATATACACACTCAGAGTTCCAAAAATCATAGGTTTCTATTCATAAAACTACCAAGGTACAATACCAATTTTGATCCAATCTCACGCCTAAAAGCGCAATCTAGTCTGATCTAGTAGTACCACAATACAAAAGATATTCATACGTCCATACATCCCATCTCTCCCTTTCTCATTATCTTCAAATGATCAATGAGGCATCCCCGTGTTCTTAACACAAATTTGAAATAATTCATCCACAAATGTCAGCGGCTCAACATCTTCAGTAACTACCGCTGTAACCCCCCTATTCCCCTGTTTAGCATCAAAACCTCTCCCTTTCCCATTGTCCTTCTTATCTGAGCTAAGCTTCACATCTCTCTCAACTTCCGTACTGACCAAGATTCCCATGGATTGATACGAAGCCGCTCGTATTGGTTTTGGTCTATCACCAGAACTATTTTCGTCTTTAGAGCGGCCGAGACTTACATCCCAGAGTGTTCTCAATCGTTCCATAGTAGGCCGTGATTGTAACTCCCTGCTGGGCCTGATTCTGGTGATGAGGTTTCCGAACGGATCATGTTCCTCCACTACTTCGACTTTGAATTCTTCGCCAGATCTGGCAGGTCTCCATTGTGATAGAAGTCTCTTGTCTTGTGACCTGTCACGGAATGTTGCTGCAAATATCGGTGAGAACTCTCGATATATTGCACGCACAAAGAAAGAATGATCTAAAGAGTTTTTGTAAACACGTTGTTGCAATTTAAAAAGGGTGAGTGGCGCGAAGGTGCATTTCTTTCCTGGCGCACGACGAGTATTGATAGGTACCATGAGCCGAAAAGCGATGAGAATTCCTACTCCAGGCCTATGGTTTGCGGAAGCTCCACGACATGGAGCCTCAATTGGTTTGGATATAAGGCATGCTTCACTGAAAATAGGATCTCCAATTTCGTATTTCAATGATTGGAGCGTGGTAAGCAGTTGATTGGAAAATGTTTTCTCCCTTGTAGGTAATTCTTTTGCCTTGACTGCTTTGGCCAAGAACCTTTGACATTCCGTTACATTGAGGGTATTCATTGCGGTCAAAAAGTCCATCTGCCATTGCTCCAGTGATTCGAAAGGCAAGGTCATAGTTGGGAGCTGACTCTTAGCATCTTTCCTGACAACAATATCAAATCCTCCTCGGACAGAAGCTCGAATTGCGAAGCATGCAAGATGACAACCTGGATCCAAAATCTCATCCTGATTTGCAAACTTCCATAATTCCGACAGATGCTTGGTAAGAGTTTCATCCTTAATCTTCATGGTATTTGATAGCAGAGTTAGAACTTGTCCAATCTTCCCAAACCGATATCCCGCTGCCTGTAAAGCCTCTGCCTCACGTCGCTGAACTTTCTTGACAAGAAAGAGTAGTTGACCAGTTCCTGCTCCTGCATCTTTTTCGACGTCTTTTCTCGGCCTTCTAATGGCGCGGCGACCACCTTTGATTTTGTGCTGGATATCCCCAATTGTTTTTTCTATTAAATCACTTACTATAGCAACACGAGATTTAATGATTGCTGACAATGGAATTTTCTGCCCGGTACCAATGACATCGTCGTACAAAGGGCCTAGTTTTTCCATGGGTATACGGAGATCATTCGCAAGATCAGCGGCTGCAATGCAGAAAAGCTCTCGGAACACAATAGAATAATCCTTGATTAAGTCGCCATCGTCATCCACAAGACTAACTTCCTCTCTACCTCTAAGGTTATGCTTTTCAATGTGAGCACTGATATTGAGGCGCATTGCTGGAATGATATCTTTAACGCAATGCCAATTCTTCGCTGCTCTGAATATCCACAGAAATATTGGATGCGAGGTGTTGAAAACCTCAGTTAATGACTAAAATTCATTAGCATTTAGGAACACGAGGGTACAGCATGAGTTCCCTTACGCCCTCGATGAAGGAACTGGTTATTTTTCTATTTGGCAAACAGCCTTGTGGACCAATCAACACATTTCCATGTTTATCGAATATGGCTGCGAACAAAGTGAGCTTCTGTGAACTGTTGATGCTTTCTTGTCTTCGGGTAAAGAGCATCAATTTTAATGTTATGTTGACAAGGGCAGCGACTATGGTCTAAATTAATCAGTATGGACCGCAGAATCTGCGAAATTCCAACGTACCAAGACTGTAGCGACGATTATCGCAAAATGCTCGGTCGGATTTGAAACCGGAGGTGTTGGTCGACTGTGAAGATGGTAGTGTGTTCCAACAGATGATAACCAATGTAACCCGGATATGGAAAAAGCAAGTAAACAAGCGCAGATACCCTTCTTCGACCAGCATGATGCCCAGGATGAACGCCACAGGAAAAATAGGTAGATAGATCCTACACTGCCTGCAATGCCTATGAATGCGGAAATGAAGACCCATACAATATTATAAAAGCACGCATAGTTCGAGATGCTAGCTTGTCCAAGGTAATGCATACCGCATATTCCAAGCCCAGCTAGAGTCCCACCTAGACCAACACGAGGCATATCTATCGTTTCGTTGGAGCCAACAGTCCAGAATGCGATGAAAAAAACTATAACGGGTAAGAAGAACGATTCGGAGATGGAAGACTTATTGTATGAAATTTGTAGTGTAGGATCGCCTCCACCGAGAATAATTCCCTCTTCGCCAATGAAATGCATACACCAAACAGCAACACCTCCCATTGCTATCGAAGCGAACACGAGAACAGTCCTAACGTCAACTTAATATATTAGACTCCTAAGAGATTGGTAGATTCATACCAATTATAGCGACCCTTTCTTGTTGTCCTCAGATTGAGCAGCTCAAATGCAGTCCAGGCGCCCACCAGGCTGACCAAGAATGATAATAAGATATAGCCAGCGTCATATTTCTTGTCGATAACATGCCCTTGCAAGTCATGCCAGGCCTGAAGGGTACTATTAATGGGTGCCGTGGCGTTGGTCGAGTTGCTAGTGTTGACCATAAATGATATAGTGCACGGTACGTTGTTGAGTAAGAATCAGTGCTACGAAAGCACTTGTTCTGCGCAAAGTGTTTAAGTGGTCGAATATCGAGGTATGGCGATATTGCCGTCATTTGAATTGTGACTTGCTCTGTATCGATCAATATCCTCTCATCACAGAGCTTGAGATGTCGTCCGAGACGGCGAGCTATCCCCGAGAGTGTCAATGTGCTTTGGGTTCTAATTAGAACCACGTCCAGGGCTGAATATGTGAAAGGGGTGGGCTAGTAGGTGAAGACTTGTAGGTGGTCGTCAAGGGGAAATTTGGTTCGGAATATAAACCAGCAGTTAATTTCGGTTCCACGTTCTGTTCAAGAGTGAGTATCGAGTCTGGTTCGAACCCTAAGATAACTCCAGCATATAGAAGGCACTCAGTGAGATAATTCATAAGGATTTAATTGAGTAATTTGGTGAAGTAAGCCACAGATTTCAGATGAAGGTAGTTGAGGCAGGCTTGATGTGAGCAATGTATAAGCAATTTGTGATATTGAACGCTGGGATAGGTATGAATAGCAGTAAGGAACAAGAAGTAATTATGCTATATGTGAAGAGGGGCAAGAAGAATAGTTGTAGGTAATGCGAGATACATTTCCAAGGTGTTTGTATGGATTCGGCGATGTGATATGAAGAGATGATAAATGAACTTTCGCAATAGAGAAAGCCATTTGACCTAATTCCATTACTACAATAGGAAAGAGGTCAAATACTAAAACGACGAACAAACTCACGTTTGCTATGCCGGTAACATGGAAAGAACGACGTAGATGCCAAAAAAGCCCAGGTGGTCTCTGGTGAAGATCCGGAAGAGCGGCCATGATTCTTACGCTCAATACTTGAGATTGTTTTGAGTTCATCATTTCTTATTCCATCTAAGGATCAATGGTGCACTTGAACGATCTTATAGTTTCGTTGTAGAGTGATTGTAGGAGTAGCGTATAGGGATTTGTTTGGTATTTTCGTGGCTTGGTGTGCAGGTGTGATAGCCCTTCTGGCTGCTTTAAAGCTACTCCAGTCGCGATATTAAAGCAGCAACAACATGCTAATGCTCCACTACGACTGCACGCATTCTACAGCTAGACTACCTATACACCAAGCCTACATCATGATGGTAATGACAATTTCTACTCTCAACGACTCTTATTAGAAGTACGAGAATAGTTAATAAGTGAGAAACTTTCACTTGCCAATTTACATATGAGATGGCATTCCAAGATCCCGCTTTCCCTACCGTTAACGTTTCTAGATCCAGACGGTAGACAGTCAGGCAGTAAGCATCCTACACGACTGATATTCTCAGATGTGTTATTTCACTCGGTCATGAGATCACGCACACGCTGCAAATGGACTGAGGGGGTCCTAGGACTTGATTGAGTTGGGTTGTTGAGACATTGGAGGAGCTATTCGGACACAAAGACAGATGAAGCTCCAACGAAGTTGCCAAACTACCCCGATCTGGATCAAATAACCCTCCACTTCTATTTACGTTGGCAAGCCAGAAGATTTCTCGTTCTCGGAGCCCTACGCATTCATTAAATCCTCCCACTTCCTGAAACATTAACCTCTCATTAAGCCCAGCTTTATAATTCCTGCAAGCTCAGACTTTGCAAGTGATATGTAATCAAATGCAATTTTGAAGCCGGCAGGAACCATAAATTTGGTGATACAATTATCCAAACTCTTGTTTTATATCAACTGAGAATGGTGCTTTTGCACTATATTTACCCCCCTGATATAGGTATTCCTCCAAATCAACACAAGTCTTCTCTCCATCGTTCGATACAGCCTTCTCTCCAATTTTTAAATCTGCTCTATCTTCACTCTCTTGACATCTCTGCCGAACTCAGGTTGAATGGGCTCGTCGCATCTCCTTTTTTGACCATCGCCGTTTGCCAATCGGAATGGGTTTGCAAGAGGGGTGAGAGAGCCATTACCGTTTCCCAATCCGTTATTTCGGAAAGGGTTTGTAAGTGGTGTAGAAGAACCATCGCGGTTTGCCAATCCATTGTTTCGGAAAGGGTTTGTAAAAGGGGCAGAAGAACCATCGCGGTTTGCCAATCCATTGTTTCGGAAAGGGTTTGTAAAAGGGGTAGAAGAACCATTGCCATTTGCCAATCGGTTGTTTCGGAAAGGGTTTGTGGGAGCGGCAGGAGAACCAAAAGCAAACGCTTGTGGAGCTTGATAGTTGACACTCTGTGCGGCTGGATTAAGGCGTTTTCTTCTCTTGGTATTGTTTCTTGAAGGACCATGAGAGTTTTGAATGCCCGGCAAGACATTACGGAACGACGCATTTGGATATCTCTGACCAGATCCTGCCAAGCCGCTCAACTTTTCCTCAGCTTCGTGTAGTTTTGACTCCGACTCGCTTACAACTGCTCCTATTCTTAAAAGCTCGTCATTGTGTTCATCTTGCAACCTCTTGAATTTCATCTCGTATTCTTCGCGAGCATCACTCAACTTCTGGTCCATCTTAGCATCGATCTGGTCTCCCACTGCTGGAAACATCTCCATCAGTTGCGGCAGACTCATTATCTTTGGTAGAATGATTTCATCCTTTGATAGTACAGATTTTGCTTTCTGCTTATCTAGTTCTTTCTTGGCATCCTCAAGCTCATCTTGAAATTGTGCAATGGCTACGAAATTGAAAATTCCTTGTGTCATTACCGGCAATCGAACTCGTGGTTCAACACTTTCAACAACCACGCCAATTTGTTCACCATTTTCATGGCCTGTAACTCCCATCTCCATTTCGATGTCTGAGTCTTTCAAAAATTTGGAGCCTCGTCCCTCAACTGATTTCCAGTTAATAGATCCAGGGAGACAAACATCACCAGAAGCTTGCGACTTCGTCAAATGATCAAATGCACGTTTGGTAGAAGGATCGACGGGAAGAGGATTGCCTTTGCTTGATGATTCTCCACTGACTTGTTGATCGATCATTTCTCTCGACTTCATTGTCTGGATCGACGGATTGGGACCTCTGTCAAGATTGTTTGGCTCCATTGGTCTTGCAAATAGTGACTTGTGCGACACTTTCTGCCAAAAAGTATCCGTCTGGCTATGATGAGAAGGATATCTGACTGTGCAATAAACGAACAAACCAATGCTTTCTTGACCTTGGTATCCGATAGAATATGCTGCACCGTGATATGTTTTGTTCGTGTATGGTTTTGGAGGTTGGTGGTAATGAAAAAATTGTTTGGCCACAAGCGCAAAAATCAACTCAGCAACCTTTACCGAAATGAGGAAAATTTTCAACATATTGAATGAGAACCATTCACTCGTGAGTTGAAAGTTTTTTTTCTATTTTATTTTTCTTCCAGACCACGAGATACTATTGTTTTCTAAGATAATGTTGATATCAAGAAGGTGAATGCGTGAGGACAAAATACTCCAAATCGAATTTATACTAATTTCAATGATACAAGCTGCTTACCTAGGTATTCGGATGTTTTAAATAATAGACATGATCTGGCCAGGTTTATTAGAGTGCATAGCACTTATGATTTAGGGAATTAGTATATTGCTATGCATGGCATAAATATACGCTTTCCCTTCTTTTTTCTAGATCTTGGTATTGTCTAAAGTGTGAAGTATCATTCAGAACAGTATCAGGCAATTTTATGATACCTGAGAGCGGTGTCCTGATACTGGGAAAGAGATGAATATGAATGCTTTCTCAGAGGGATGAAGCATGTTGTGTTTTATCACCTCTAGTTCAGCTTTCATTTGATCTTAGGACGACCTGGACTGAATAGATTAGGTATCTTTAAAGTCTAATCATAACGGAAACTCTCATAAATGACACGAAATATCCAAAGGGACCAGCGAAGGAGGTGAATAAGCACCTTCACTTAGTGAATCTAAGAGGACAAAGTAGTGATTTTTTGACTTCAATACCTATACATGGCAGACAAGGGAAGGTTGGTTTGAGAATATAAATGCATTGAGAGATTCTTCCACATGAAAGAACTCACAGATGAGAATTTCAAATCTAGGAGAGGTTTGAACCATACACTTCATCTAATACAAACTCCAATATCTTGCGAAAGCGAAGTCATCATGCCGCGCTCGTTTGACGCAATCCCTCGAATCTCATTTTAGTTTTAGCCATCTCTAGACTACCTATTGCACCAAGTCAAATTTTCGTGTCCAAACCCAAATCCAACTCCAAATCCAGATCCCAAACCCAAGCCCAAGAAAGTAAACCCTAACAAAACAAACTACAGAAAATAATCACTCTCTCCAACTTCTCCAGGTTACTCTTCTTCTTGCAACCTATTTTCACTTGCGTTAGAACCAGAATGCTTGCTGAATAGAATATGTAGAACTTACTATGTCCAGTACGTTCTTTTCTTAGTGCCTGGGCTTCATCGTCGAGTGTGCTTTCATTGTCTTCGGAAGAGGAAAATGAGAACGTGGAGGAAGAGGAGCTGGTTGGATGTTAGTAATTTGATGTAAGCGAGAGGTGAAAAATGGAGCATTTACCTTGTACTTCTGAATCGTGTTAAGAGGGTTAATTTAGGTGTTTTCCATGTGACGGCCATTTTATGATTATAAGTGCAGTTGTATTTAGAAATGGGGATTCTCTGGGATTGCGGTAAAGAAAGGAATTTTGACGATAGCGAATGTGTGATAATAAGTCGGTAATGAGATTGACAACAAATTCAGCACTTGAAAGTAGGAAACTCAAAGATGACTGCCCAAAGCAGATACTATCAGAGCTTCTCCCCCTCCTTCAGGATAATCTCCTATATACCCTCCCAATTCTCTCCCATCCTGATTCCCCATCGGAAATTACCATTGCCACATCCCACCACACCTGTCCACCAGCTCGTAAAACCCATTCATTCGGTAATACCAACCCTCATCTAGACCTCCATCCCCTCCGAACTACCGAATCAATACGACTTAAACCTACCCCAGACCCATTACTCAATAACCCTTTCCCAACTCAGATAATAAGCGGTCATCTCAAGTCCTAATCGAGCATGTTGGTTCCCCACACCTTTCCATTCTCACAGTCATTTTCTGTAACTAGACAGGGAATCGATGCAGAATCTAGTCTCTTGCTCGGATGCTCTCGTAAAGGGCCCGGATATGTGATTGCGGTAGACCGGCATTAATCCTGCAGACCATGTGGTGAACCGGGGGGTTCTAAAATGGGTTGATAATAGGCGAGGAGGTTTGTTTGTGCGTTGAATAAGCGCCTGTATCCCTGAGAAGTGAAATTGAGTCATAGAATATAAAGTTTTTCGTTTCCGGTTCCGCGAATAGGGCTTGGAGGAAGTCATTGATGGGCGGAATGTAACCTCCTTGTTGGTAGAAGGCTGAAGTGGTTTGCCAGCAGCCAATGGAAGGAACATCTGCGTATTTCAGATATCTACATAATTCCACTGGATTAGCGCGATCGCCACTTCACACACATCGAAGAACATTGGCCCAAGGAAATAGAAATAGTTTTGAAGAAATTTAATTGCTCTACTATTATTTTCAATAACTTTGAAAATACAAGCTGTACATAAAGTCATAATTCATAAAGTCATCGCTATAATTTTATCTTCCACGCCCCATTAACATACTTTTTGTCCCAAAACTTCCTTAAGTTCTGGTATTAATCTCTCGCATCCCAGACCAACTCCACATCACCCTTCTTTTCCCCCCTCAAAACCGCACATCCATCATTGCATTTAGCAACAGCACTCCTCAAATCCTTTCCCATACCATTGGGTCCACTCGCAACGACCCTCGTTCTATATGCATTCCCCGCTCTCTCTTGCATGAAGCTATTAACCACCTGTTTCAAATCAGGATGACAACATTTGCAGCCACCCAGATATGAAACCTTGAACCCCCCGGAACCTCCTTCCGAACTCAAACTTGATATCGAGTTTACCATGGCTTTATCATCCATTTCCATGACTGTCTTTTCATCGTTGATAACAGCCTCTTCTGTTTTCCCTTCCAATTCGGGATCTTCCTCTTGTGTGATGTAGATGTGAATATTAAGATTCATTCCCCTATCCCTTGATCTCCTTTTTACCTCCTCTAATTCCTCTCGGATCCAGTCTAGACACGAACTCCGTCGCACGATCCAAACAAAATCAATGGCTCGTCCTTCGTATATTTTTGCATCGCTGGCAGTAGCCGCCAAAACGAGAGGTAGTGTTAATGAAATACCAGTTCCGCCGGCTATAGTTAGAATGTTGGTTGGCTCTTCTGTTGGTTTTAATAACTGTTCTCCGTAAGGACCGCTGAGGATTACAGAAGTAGTGAGTTGACCATCCAAGGCTATCTTTTTGAGGTTCCCAGTTTCACCTGAGCGGCAGCGAATAATGTATGTGTGATGATCTGAGGGTACTGATGCCACAGTTATGGGATGTGATTGCCAGATACTGAGAGCAGGAAAGCAGAGGAAGAAATGTTGTCCAAGAGCCCATGGGGCGTGTTTGTGGTCGAATTCCAAACGAACGACACCACCGTCCTTGTCATCAAAGTACTGAAGGGTCGATTGAGCAGGGTGAAATCCGAGACCTAAATTAATTAACAAGTGAAACCAATTATCAAGGATCAATTTAGATTCTTACCTGCGTTACCACTGGCGTCAAAATACCCAACGTGAATTAGCAAAGTTCTTAAGATCCTCACTCCTCGATCAATAAAGAACAACCCAAGAGAGGCAATCATCCAACATTTCAATTGTTGCCAATGGCCCCAACATGCACCAATGTATAAACAAGCCACCACATAATGAGTCTTCCTGAAGAACTCGTATCCTGACCATTGAATAACTCTTCGAATACTAAAAACATATAGGAAGCAAACAAATGATAATGCAAAGCAACCCCAGATGATATAAGGCTCTTTAATGAAATTTTGCCAGGTAGTCGGTTGGGGTTGGTATAAACGTGCTTCGATAAGTGTCCAGCCAAACGTATGTACAGCGGATTGAATGAAAATAACGCGTCCGATCCAGCGATGTAAAAAGTTGAATGATTGATAAGGAATTCCAGTCGCGAGACTTAGAGCTGATTCCCGAGTGCTAAGGAGTACCGTAAATGGTGTTAATGCATACGCGAATGCTCCTAAACGGTCGGAGAAACCACCGAGGCCGGATCGGGTATTGAACAGAGTCGACTTTTTGACAGGAGTTATCCATCTTTTGTAGGTCTCGCCAACAAATCTGTCGAACATTATTACTACTGTACAAGACTTTCCTCAAAGGGGCGCAATACTTACGTAAAGATGAGTAAGTAACCTAGCATGATTGCTAGTATCAAAACCTGCAACCTGGTTACATGTCCAAAGAATTTGATAAAGCTTTCTGGAAGGAGATATCGTCGGAAAGCAGCCGTTGTTCCACGCCATGCACGATAGTACCAGGATGAATTGCCCGCGCTACTTTGTATCTCTGAGTCTCTAGCTTTGGTAGAAGCTTGTCCTGAAGGTTTTATGAAATGTAGAGTAGTGAGTATAACCAGAATGCCTCCTATTACTGCCCATAAGATAAAAGTGTAGAGCATAGATATATCGTGTGTGTGCTAAAGAATGTCAGTATCAAAATTGAGGATTTGGTTCGTACAACCAGAAGGGACGAAAGGTGATCTGTCGGAAGCGGCATATAATAGAGTTCTGAAAGCAGGGCAACTGGCAAAATGACTTACATAAACAGAATCCAGATATTCACATGAACCAGCATCATTTGTGCATGGCAACACACGAGCAACATATCCCCAATGTGGTTCCATGGTTGACGTATTATCCGCCATTTGGATATGGCGAGCTTCAATGACCTCCATGATGTCAATTAGATACCGGTATTACAAACAAGAAGATAGATTGCCAGCAATGGAGTCGAATATCAGAAGTAAACGATCGAGCTCGAGAAATAGGAAACCTTCAATTATCAACCCATTGCCAAGACATCAGCCAATTGTAATGAGCAAGTTTGAGCTCACCACTACCAAACTGACTCAAATCACCAAGTGCACATTATCAGTCCAGATGAAACTTTCACTCGGAAACCATCCCCACAATATTCATCATGGGCTGCAATTACCAATGAAAAGAAACTTGAGAAGAGGACGGAGAGCTTGCCAAGAGATTAAACTCCACTATCATCTCTAGTAAATGTGACAAACTCGCGCAAATGTGCGCAACTACCACGGATGAAGACAAAAAAGCCATTGCTCAACATCTTCCAAAAGTATAATCCGTGCTGTCATATGTTTGACAAGCTGCACAGATCTTGAGAACAATTTAGATTCTAGATCTTCCCAGATCTAGAGCGCGACAGTAATACTTCTGCAGACAATAACATGCGCGTCCAGTCCAGTTTCTTCATCGCGCTTGGTCGTCGCGCGGGTTCTATATTCAAGGATGCATCGATGTGGCTGACAAACTTGAAGCGGCAAATCTCGATTCCTTAAAGGAAATTCAATGTCCTTGCTCATCATATCGCTCTTATGCGTTCCTCCTTGACCTCATTGTTGAACGGGAAAACTCTGGAAAGCTGGAACAGGATGTTAGTCAAACGGTGAAAAATGAATGTTTTGCGTTGTAGGCTTTTGATCGGCAAGTTTTAGCGCGTTTCAGGGGCCGTCCATTCTCGAGGCACCTGTAAAACGACTTACCTAAGCGCTAAAATTCAAACCTAGACCCTGACAACATCCTTATCATTATCCTTATGCTCGATCTTCAAGGCTCATACTCGAGTACATCTTAACCAACATCTTGGGATGATTTCACAAATTATTCCGAAAGCTTGTTATGACATATAATCAGACGGTATAACTCTAATGACTTCATCCATTAATATTCTCTTCCTTTATCACGTATAGGTAACCTACCTAAGTCTAATGAATAACAATGAACACATCTTGGTGAATTGGGTCGTGACAATGGCCAGCGTTTGTTCACATCGCCACACTGCGATTAACCCAACATCCAACATCATGAACAACCATGGTTAAGGTCTGGACCCAAATTGAACCGCGTCAGCCTTTTCTCAATGATGTTGGTGATATGTACATCTCTCATGCCACTTCTCGTAAAGATGTTTGACTCTTCAGTTGAAGCCCGGTGCTTGATTCTCTCATTCACATTGCTGACACGACGCTGTATATTTTTGATACCTAAAATTTAAAGACTCTTACATACATAGGCACTTATAAGATACCTAAAAATATGGGTTGCTGGTCAAGCAAGGTTGAGGAGGAATATGAGGGGAAAGAAATTGGTTCGATGATTTCCGGCGAATCTGGTAAGTGACAGGTTCCTCCACCATTCCCTTGGAAAAGTGCACGCTGATTCATTCTTCAGGCAGTGACTATAGTAACCAACGTGGACGATCCGACTCGCGGGACACAATTCAGAGAGAGAAAGAAATTTCTCATAGCCGGAGCCGGAATTATGAATTTGAAGAACGAAAACATCTCACATCAGATTCAGCACCACAGATGAAAGTAATGACTGAGGCAGACTATTTACGATGTCATGATACCGAGGAACTACGCGATCTGGAGAAGGATATAAGCGAGCTGGAAGGTGACAATGAGTATATGGAAAGGGAAATGAGAGATATTGAGAACGAACATGGATATGAAGGAAGGTATAGGGAAAGAGATGCAAATGGAGATTATGCGACCAGTCCAGATAGTAGGATGTTCCGGAGAGATGACGATAGGTTGGTTTTACTTAGATTTTGGTGGTATACTTGCGTGTGAGAGATCGCTAATTGTTACTAGGTCTTACTATAGTAGTGACGTCAGTTCCATGAGCTCTATGCTTTCTGTACTTCATGAATCGCCCGAGGAAAGCTAAGTTTCTGCGCTCTCTTTTTTGTCTTTAGGAGTGCGGAGAGGGGGCAATACCGACTATCGAGTGTATAGATTTACAGGATTGCTCCCCAGATGCTTCGCAGTACATATGGTTAAATTGAAAAGATCTTGGTCGTTTACTTCAGGTTTTAGAGGCGTTGGTTCATGGAATTAAGGGTCAACAGGCGCAAACAAATTTCGCGAGGCGAATTGTTATTTAGTACCTAGGTACTCAATTTTTTCTTCTTGGATATTACAATACTCCTGCTAGTTTCACTTTCGGTGGTGTTCATGTGGCAGTAGCCTACCTACAAACTTCTGAGACGTCCAGCATAATAGCTGCTTCGAAATCTTTCCAAGTTAAGAGTACTTTGCAATTCTCGTTAACAACTGCCGATTTCAAAAATCGATGCAGTCCACTAGTTCTGGGTCTTTAATTCTGTCAACCATAGTATAATGGCAAATGTAATGACAGATTACCCTTTGAGTCTCGAATTTTCAGTGTGCGAGGGCTTCCAATGCTGAGCTGAGAAGGTATCTCTTTCCGTTGTTGACGAAGAATCCTATGTGTCATTTGAGTGAACTCAGCCCAGATGAGCAGGAACTCTGCAATATGTGAATACCTCCCATTCTCAAAGGAAAGATCGTTAATCAAATCCCACAAAGCCACTATCTCATCAATATTCAGCGAAATACATCTCTAGTATGTCAAATGGCTAGGTGGTGCATAGATACAGTAACCGACCCTGAAGGGAAAGACCTCGTCTTTCCACTTCTCATACTCCCTCCCCTAATCTTTCAAGTAATTGACATGCCCGCTTCTCTGATATCCCTTATTCCCTGCTTCTCAATTCCGCAATAGATATTACTGATTCCTGAAATATAAATTGATCAAATTTCATCATTGAAGCTTGTCATATCCATCAATCGCATTTATATAAAGCGAAAACTTAAGCAAGTTTTCTAAATTTGACCCTCTGTGAGTTCCTTTATTGGGGGCTCTAGAGTCTAGTGAGGTTTTCCGTAAATTGTTTCATGCTATCAGGAAAAGTCTATAGATTCCCATCAATAGTTGACCCATGCAACCCATATCCTCTCTACGCATGATTCCATAGCTTAATGTAAGATGACACTTACCTTGGTCTTTCTCCCGATCATAAAAGCATCGTCATTAATGACCAGTATGACCGTATTAGTGGCAAATAAACTCAGAGACCAGTATATTCGATGAGAAGATTTCTCATTTTCATTATTAACGTATGTCTCATAGCACAATAATATTTACATCTCCCTTGAGGGACGACTAACACTACAAAGCGAAGTCACTGCCTCAAGCTTTTCTTCTTCTTTTTATCGTGCCACTTCCGTTGCCCACAACGCTATCTCCATCCCCTGCTAGCTCGTCAACTTCATCATCGTCATCATCATCATCAGGTGCAGCATGACTATTCGTATGTCTAATACCCCAAGGTCCACCAAGAGCTTCTCTTTCTGCAGCTTCTTCGCTTCTCCTCTCTGCACTTCTCAATGCTCCAATATCTTTTTCGACATCCATAAACATAGCTCTTGTATCCTTCACCAATGAATTCTCATCAATTTCATACACCGCTCCCCTCTCAGACTCTTTCCTTTTATTCTCAAATGCTTTACCAAATCCACGATCAGGATCGGGATTAAACATAATAGCATTGGCAAACATACGCATCAATTCTTTTTCAAACTGAGCATAATTTATTATGCCTCTTGGAGGAATGAGATCTTCAGCGATAGGCAGCCATGCACTTGATTGGCCTTGATCATCTGGTGTAGCCAGAGCAGCAGCTGCAGCCGCCGCAGCTTTATGTCCAGCTGTGATAGCCGTTCGAATAGATTTAAGATCTTGTGGACGAAGAATGAGATCTTTATAACCGGGAGCATCTCTCTCCTTGACGGGATTCGCAAATGTGCTCGCGTTTCGATGACCACTAATCGATTCCAAGGCAGATACACTAATCTTTGGGAATGCACGAGTCCATAAAACGAACAGGGGTGGACCACGGGGTTCCCTAAGTTCGGGACTATCAAGACGTTTTCGTTTCATTGCTTGACGAGGTGATTGTGGGATTTTGGATTGTCGACTTGTACTTTCATCGGTCGCTATATCGGCTACATCACCAACGCCACGGGGTGTTGCGATTTCTTGTTTGAAGTGAAGACCAGAACCTTCGTTATCCAGAGAGAGTTCGTCAGCATGTGATTGTACCGACTGACTTCTTCTAAATGGGCCAATAATGGGAGTTGAGGTTATACTGCCAGCTCGCCTGCGTAATGTGTTCGGTGTGCTAGTGTTGCCCGGTTTTACAGGATCCTGCTTTGGCCGATATGTCTTTTGTGGAGACTTTTCTACTGATTGAGGTAATACTTTAGGTTTTAAGATAGGACTGAGAGCTTCTGCTTGTGGTCGAGAAGGCTCCCTAGGTAGTCGTGGAGTAGCGCCGGATGGTCTTGGAGTCCATTTAGTGCCGCTTCCAGTCATGAATGTCTGAGGTGCTTGAGACAACGGAGTATGAGGCTGCGATAGTTGCGGCCTTGGCTGCACTGGATTATTAATGGGTAGAGAAGGCCGTGGACTTTGATTTGCATTATAAGGTGAATTATACTGCCTGTTCTCCGGAGCAACGAGTTCTGGTCGGGGAAATGGCGGTCGTGCATTTGGAGGTCCATTAAGTTGATATGGTAGTGGGTATGGTGGTGATTGGAAGGGAGGGATCCATTGTGGAGGAGGATGGCCAGTCGAGGAGAGAGGTCTTTGTGGAGGTGGAGGTGGAAATGAATGTGTGTATGGCATGTGAGGTGGAATTTGTGGCATAGACCCTGGAGGCAAAGAGACCGGAGGTAAAGGTCCTTGCTGAGGCATAGGAGACCCAGAATTCGCACGATATTGCTGCCCAGCAACGTCCGCTAACGCATCTAGTTGGGTGCCGGTAGTGCTTGGAGGCCTACCCATTGTATGAGGGGGTGGTAACAGAACGCCTTGTTGATACTGTGGGTTCAGTGGAGATGATGGTACAGAATGATGGGGCGGAGGTAAATGTGGACTTGGTAGGGAATTTCGATGGTTAGGGGGCGGGTACGAATGGGGAGGATATGAAGGGAACGGTGGGGGGTAGAACTGGGAGTGTGGAGATGGATGCGGCGATCCAGGTTGAGGGTTGTGGAACTGTGGAGGATTGGGACCCCCGGGGTGAAATGGTGGTTCCCATTGCAAAGGAGGAGGACCAAGTTGTGGCGAATGAGCCTGAGTTTGTAATGGAGATGGACCATGTGGACCATGACTGCCAGATCTTTGATGAGCCATTGGTGGTACCCCATGTTGCATACCATTTCGAGGCTGTTGTTCCGTGACATTTTTGGGGGGAGGAACAGGGGTGGAATTTTGAGTGTTTAAAACATCACTGATAGCCAAACCTTCTGGTCGACCTTCGGTTCTTGGAGATGGACCAGGAGATGGAGATGCTTTTGTTCTTGATTGCTCTCTTACATTTTGAGGTAATGATTGCGGAATAGCTATCTCAAATGACTTGATTTGTGGCAGCTGGGGCTCCAGACGCCTAGGTTCTGTCGGCCGTGGATCCTGTAGTCTGCTATCCAAAGGCTTGGATTCCTTCGATATACCTTCCTCCGTGATAGGAACATTGCTAGAGGTACCATTCGGCTTCATGCCAGCATCCACAATTTGTTTGTGCCCATTTTGTTCCGTGACCGCCCGTTCTTCTCTCAATATTCTCTCATCCCAATCTCCTCTCTCAATTGCCGCAATATCTCGTTGAACAGCTCGGTAATTCTCCTCATCTTCCCTAATGGCCCGTACCATATAATCTTTGTACCGCTCATATAACCTCTCCACTAAAATTGGCAATTTTTCTCGATAAGGTTGGGCATCCTTGATAGTTGGCAAATGTGGACTTGAGAGTTTTCGTTTTTTTGACGGCGACGGTCCAGTTTCTTCTTGCACATCTTGCTCTGCATCATTCTTCAATTCCTCTCGCAGAAGTCGTAGATATAAATCCCCCAATAGATCCGCACTCAGTCTTCCAGCATCGTATGTTTCCCCATCCTTAACCAGGGAATTATTGGTCAAGAGTTGAGAAATTTGAGTAAATGAGTTTGGATCGGTGCCATATGCGACTAAAGATTGAAATAACAATAAACATTCAAGAGGCGTATAGGCTGTGGTAGTATTCATGCCACGGTATCCTCCTCGCCAGCTTTCGAGGGGATTTCCACGACTTTTGGGAGGGTGAAGAGGAGCCACGACGAAGAAGAGGAAAGTTGGGTGGATCAAATTCGCGATTAAAGGTTCAGAGTGTCAAGACAACCTTTTTCAAATAATTAATGATGCATTTAAAGCGATATAATCGATGCGAAAACCTACAGAGGGATTAAATCTTTATCACGAGTTATAATTGATCGCGACTGATAGAAATTTGGGTCGTGGTTGATGGGGACAACAATTGATTGATTTATGATCAAATTTATGAGTATGAGGTTATTCATACCATTTCACATTCGCATGTTCTGTTCTGACCACAACAATACCTACTAGGTAGCTTCCTAGCCCAGATTTTTAAGAAGAGTCACGTGACTCTATCAAGATAAAAACAAAACAAAACAAAACAAAATCAGATTCAATGGAAGTGGAAATGGAAATCGACTCGGAATTTAAAGCCAGCTGTCGGTCGGCTACCTAGGTACATTTGAAGATCCCCCAGTTCTTTAGAATTGTCTTGTTGGGAATCGTTGGTGAAGCATTCCAACAATTCGAAAGATGCGATGTACAGTGTAGACATATGAAGTTGTGTATAAAGATTACTTACCTACCCACGGAGTACGTATATATTACACACCTAGACATAGTCATTCGATCATGTTTTTCTTTCCAGCTCGCGAGTCTTTTCACAATCAAGCCAGCTACACTCCCACACTATATTTGCTTCGCATGTTCGTACAGCACACTGAGTTCAGCATTGTCATCAGTGTCAAGGATTTTACCCTTCCCATAAACCTAAAACAGCGCTGTAGATCGTTCAGCTATTCTCCCAGACACTCATTAGATTATGACGGGTAGAGTTATCTACCGCTATGAGTTGACAGTAAGAGTTACTATCGATCTAGCATCTACCGGTATCTATGACGATGAACGCAGTTGGAGTAAACTATAAAGTTTTCGAGTACCGATACCTCTCTCTCTATCTACCTACCCAAGTCTGCTATTTCTCAAGAAAACTACCTACCGCGTCTTATAGTTTTTGTATTTTTAACAGAATACTGACCCGAGTTGAAATTGTCGCTTCTTATTAGCATTAAAGGGGTCGTCTAAACTCTTTGAGAAATCCTTCGAGAAATGGAGAAGAAGGTGTTCGAATGTGTGCATGGCATTGAAGAGGTATCCTGTCATCTTATTCAAATATACTTTCAATCTATGCCCTATTTATGTCCAGTATCCTACGCATCCATTTATCCTTTTCCCGAAGACACACCTTTATGCGTTGTTGATAGCCACATCAATGCTTTACGAACTTGCTTTTCATCTGCTTCATGAACCGATAAAACCTTCTAGGAATATTGCCCCTCATGGGAAACCTTACCTTTGCCAATTTGGGTATTGCTTAATGATGATCTTCATGCCAAATATCTGAATGTTATCTAGCTATTGTTAATTTTTCAATACATCAATTTACCAGCATAAAGCTGGTCTGATTATTCTATTTCCATAGATCTATATTTACTTGAGTGGCTTGAGTTGACAGCATTTATACGCATTCATTCCTCACATTCCACCTGACTATTCCCCTTAGCACTCTCATTCGAGACAACTTCACCTCGTTAGACGCTTTCATATTTTGATTAAAATGTCATGAACCAAAAAAGCCCTTAAGGTTGTTCCTGAATTTTGATCATATATATATCCACTCCTCGTCATTTGTCACCCCCAGCTGATGGAAAGAACGAACCAAAAGCTTCTCCATTAATTTCACATGACACTAGTCTAGCAGCCCCTATTATTTCTCTTTAAGGTGCCAACCTCCAATCTATGAAAGCAGAGGATCCGCATCAAGAGATCCGCATCAAACTTATTACGATTCATTAACACATACAAGAAGAAGTCGGAATCTGTTAATCTTAAGGTTTTCTACTTTTCCAGAAATCATCCAACTCTTATCACAACAAGTCGATTTTTCCATCTACCATTCTAGGAACATTCCATACCCAACCTCCAAATTTCAATCTCGCGTACCCGAAGATCTCAATTACGGGGTACATTTTAAGCTACAGCCCTATATCCAGATAGCTCGAGATACTTTAACTTCACCATCAATCATGTCCGACGCCGAACTCGATAGTCAATATGTGCCAACTGGCAGGCCACAATCGTAGGTTTGATGGGTTGGGAAACTGTGTTATGAGACTAATGGGTATTTAGTCAAATGGCACGATCGTTCGCTCTCGCATTGGATGATTTGTTCAAGCTTGACAGCAGCGAGGACCTCGACGCTATAGTTTCTGAGAAGTATGGCCTCATAATTCTTGCATTCTTTCCAACAACACTATTTTCAACAACACAATACTAAGATCATGTGTTTATCTATTAGGAAGAATGAAATATCTACAAAAACATCCGAACTCGAAGAACTCGAAGCCAGACTTAAAGCGACCGAGGAAAGACTAAAGGCCAAACAAGCAGCAGCAAGCCCCGGAAGCTTCTCACCAGGGAAATCAGTTTCTCAACAACAGTCTACAGACGGTCCTATAAGCCCTTTAGAACCAAAATTTGAAAACAACATCGCATCGCGGGGTGCTGGAATAAGCGGGGGGAGTCTCGCATCCAGGCCAGCTGCCCCAAAGCCAGAACAATCATACACAACAGCTCTGGCATCACATATCCCAGGTGCTCTACCACCTACCCCAGGTGCTAGCGAAGGTGAATACGAACTCGTTGATGGGGACAGGACCAGTGCTGACTATGTAATTGTTACAAAAGATGGAGATGTTCCACCGGCAGGCACCGAATGAATACTATCAGTATTGTTACACAACATCACATATTTAACCCCCTTTGGGTCGTCGTACCATTGCCGTTATTGCTACAGCCGCATTCGTTATTCTCCGACTGGTGGATCATTCAATTGTATGACCACATCGTTACATTCCTGGCGTTACTTCCGGTTTTTGAACTCGGCTTCGACTACATTCCCATCTCTGATTTTGGAATACGAACGATGGATAGCAAGAGAGGGATTTGCGGGTTTTGCTTTGTATATACCATGGACAATTCCTATAGATAGGAGGATTTCTAAGCTTGGGATTAATCGATTTATAATTCACACGAAGGATTGTTGTGTCAAAAAATTGCTTGTCCACATGGTTCTGTTCGAGTTTTATTTCGTTCCACAAAAGGCACCAGTGTGCCGTATTTTTGTGCATTTTACGACAATATTCATTTCGTACATCACTCATCAGGGCAACGAATCTTTAGCTTGTGTCACAAAATATTCTGAACATAGGCCGGAGGACACACGTCGAGACTGGCTCTCTTGCACAAGGAGAATCCATTGCAAGCCAAGTCATCCCTAAGTGAAATCCAAAAGGAAAGTCGAATCATATCCACAAACCAGGAAACGCGAATTTTTACTTCAAGATTGATTTTTCCGATTTCCTGTGGTCATTCTGTTAGTGGCACTTACTCGAGAAAGTGTATATCCTACAACGGTCGACAGTGTTGTACCTTGAAATACGAATCAACCATTTAGGTTAAATGGATTCGATTTCGGCGCTTCTGATTTAAGGACGACGCCAAGTATCTGTAACAGTTGGATGAATACGCGTTACGTTGGTCAATACGCGATTCCAGTTTTTGATCCTAACTTTTTTTTATGAAATAAAATAAACTGGAAAGTGTTTATCTTTATGTGCTGATGCTCAACACAGAATTCTGGGCCGTGCTGGGATTCCTAAATATGGAACTAAATCTACAGTAAGACAAGACCAAAGGTTTCCTTGGAGTTATCACCTCATTGCGCATTATGAAGCGAGAGTAAGCTTTTCCTAGTCATTACACTACCTAGGCATTTGAAACATTATGAGGTCCGGTCTGATAATAATCAGTCTAATCTCTATAGCACTATTCTGTTTGCTACATTAAAGTCTCATTCATGGATCAGTTCTAGGCCTCGGTCATTTACTGAAGAAAATTTGCGAGATTTTCCTTTGCAAATGACGTGCTGGCTCAAACTTTGTATTGGAAGATGAGATGCAAAGCAAGATATCAATACATGGAAATTTTGTTGGAAGATGAGATGCAAAGCAAAATATCAATACATGGAAATTTTGCTAGAGAAAGCCAGAAACCTTATCTCCCCCTCTTAAAAATGAATTAAATAACAAGGTGCATTATTCTAGGAAATTTACTACAAGAGAAGAAGCAAACCCCTAGATTTGTCTATTCCAGAGATTCAAATTGCTCAGCAGAAGAATACATTCAATATATCAGGACTTCGTTATCCAGGAACCGTTATTGTCAGACTGCGGTATGAATTATCAGCAACTCTACACCAACCATATCTACTTGACATGGACCGTAAGATCGGGTTGCGTACTGTTTGTTCCCTGCTGCATCGTAACCCAAAGCTGCGCTAGAGTCAAAATCGCCGTGTTTTTCTCCGTGACGGCAATTGGAGCAGCGAAGACACCACTGAGTCTAGGAAAGCTGTTGCAGCTTCCAAGACGGAATAAGGCATTGCGTGTAAAGGTATAAGGATGCCCCATGAGGGCAGTAGAGAATTTGTGATTCTAATCGAATGTCCAAAAGGGGGTTGTGGGGGTAGACTGTTGAATAAGGTTCAATCATTAGACGTATTTGAGTCTGAATGAGTGAAACAGATCAAGGCGAAGATGATAAGTAGATTGGGTTCAGTGGACTGACACAATGAGAGGTTAGAAACGTACTCATTATATTGCATTTATACAC
Organism: Botrytis deweyae; assembly: GCF_014898535.1. Classification (NCBI taxonomy): domain Eukaryota; kingdom Fungi; phylum Ascomycota; class Leotiomycetes; order Helotiales; family Sclerotiniaceae; genus Botrytis; species Botrytis deweyae. The sequence goes on from NW_024066214.1 coordinate 856,164, forward strand.
AGTTCTTTGACACCCGAAATAGCATTATCTCATTGCTAGAACAAAATCAAGAGCTCACGTCGACATTTGCATTCCTCGAATCCTCTACAACGTGACGGTCGAAGATTTGACTGCGACTCTATTCTTGTATGCTACAAGATTGCTATTGCTTGACGTTTTGTCTACAGATATCATGTCAAGGTGTTCCTTCGCATTGAAATTAGTTGTAGCTGTTGAGGATTCAGACACTGTTAGTCTCTTCATCCCATATTTGTAGCTGGTGGGGCCGACTTTGTATTTTGGCATGATTTCCAAGTTGTTCGTCGATTTTAAAATGCCAGGGTCTTTTCCTTGCGATCCGTCGATTGTTAATGATAGGCATGAGATTTGTTCTAAATTGAGTCCAGTTGAAGGTACTGATTTTATTTTTTAATGTCATGAACAGTTGGGATTATTTGACATTAGTTTGGTCCTTTGGTGTGGGAGAAAGTATGCCGTCAGCGGCCTGGGTGTATTTCCTCCTCCAATACAGCCTACTGCATGGGCTGGAAATGCCAACATGTTGAAGTTCTTTCAAGAGCACTTGCCTGACTTTGAAAAGATTCCACCTCGTTATCTACATCAAGATGATCGGTGGCGAGGAAAGACAGAGCCTGGCTCTATTAAGGGAACTGCATTACGAGGAGACATGAATAGGATCCGTTCGGTTATATATCCGCTTGCATAATCCACCTCTATTGATTTGGATTTCTGCCGCCAATCCCATGGCCATGTCAATAGAGGATCAGATACAGGCGCTGACCTATGTATGTCTTTCGACTTCGAAATCTGGGTTATGCTTCAATGCATAGATGTTTTCTTCGAAGATTCGCTCATTCCATTTGAATCTGGGGATTTATTAAGACACTCACTACCTATGCAGAGTTGGATAACATGGAAGTTGTACGGAAATTCCTCGACGCCGGAGCCGATATCAATGGAGGAGACAGATGGAGTTGTAATCTTTAGTGGCCCCGCTCGATTCTGCCATGAAGATGTGGTCGATTTACTTTTAAGGCGCGGTGCTGATCGTAACAATCAGCTCCTCATACAGCAAGAGGAGTCTTATATCAATGTTATGCTACAGTAGGTATGTGTAGGCGAATTGAGATGATGAGTATGCAGTTCTTGAGAAACAGAGGAGTGCTACTTTATCATTGATAGGCATCATGCCCAGTTGCAATAGAGCCAAAATGCTACATCTTTCAAGCGATTCTTGCTTTACGAGTTGGTATGACTATGCCAGCTGCAAATTTTGTGTGGGTTTTCCGATTACTTCACCTAACGCTGAAATGAATGATAGGATTGATGTAATGTCAGCACGACGTGTAAACGAGACCAAATTTAGGTTTTCGATGTGTACTCGGGTCGCCCTTTGCATTTCATATCTGGAGTTACCTTCCTTATGTATGGTGACGACAATCCATTTAGCCGGCAAAATGTTCTCGATTTGCACTTTTAATTGAATTTAGTCATACCTTGAGCTTCTCATTGGTAGGACCTGATTTTGTTGGGATCAATAGATCATGCATCATGGTGGGTGCACGTTGATTTTACCCCGCACTAGGGCCGAAGCTGACCACAAGCTGTACCTTATAATGGACTTACCCCTCTATCTTTTCCTTCTTCCTTTCCTTTACTTTCTCTCTAACACTTACAATTCGAACGTTCCAACATCAACTCTAATCACTTCAACTCTCAACTGTCTTACTCGCATCAAATCGATTCAGTATGTTCGATAAGAACCGAAGCGTGGCTCTCTCACGCTATGAATCATCCTCAGATCAAGGTAACGTGTAACAAAGGCATGGCGGGTGTTCCAAATTCTGTCCATCTATGGCTTCAAGTCAGCGATGGGTAGACTTTGGATCTGAGATTATACCGTACATATGAACTTGATCTAGATAATTCTAGCGAAAGGACATGCTTCCCCTTCCCTCCCCATGCGAGTCTTCTAACCATTTATTAGCTACCTGATCACCAGAATGTCGACTGATAAAATCACATTCTTGATGAACTGGTAGGCTACATAAATCTAACTGTAGCTTCAAGTGATTGGAAGAGCTCATTTGAAGCAAAGGAGAAATCTAACAAATTGTTTTTCAATAGGCACGCAACGCCATATCATGCACCCGTCTATCTCGCTCAAAAGCTTGGATACTTCGCCGATGAAGGAATCAAGGTAGCTCTTCTTGAGCCTAATGATCCCAGTGGTTAGCAATCAAAGAAATACTCGAATAATTTCGTTTGGATGGTAGCTGATTGAGTGAACCAGATGTTACCGAAATCATCGGTTCCGGAAAAGTCGATATGGGTTTCAAAGCCATGATCCATACCCTTGCCGCCAAAGCTCGGGATTTTCCCGTTACCTCGATCGGCTCCTTGCTTGATGAGCCATTCACTGGAGTGGTTTACCTCAAGGATAGCGGAATTACCACCGACTTTCGCAGTCTCAAAGGAAAGAAGATTGGATATGTTGGAGAATTTGGAAAAGTATGCATTGAATACTCCAGCCGCGATAACCATCTAACAATCCTCGATCATAGATTCAAATTGATGAGTTGACCAAGCACTATGGAATGGAGCCAACTGATTATGAAGCTGTTCGTTGTGGCATGAATGTCTCAAAGGCTATCATTGAGGGAACTATACATGCCGGCATCGGATTGGAAAACGTACAAATGGTCGAACTTGAAGAGTGGCTCGCAAATCAAGGTCGCCCTCGCTCCGATGTTCAGATGCTCCGTATTGATGAGCTCGCTGAGCTTGGGTGTTGTTGCTTCTGTTCCATTTTGTATATCGGTGCGTTCTCCAGTTCAAACACTTGGAGTACCTAGCTAATTGACAACAGCAAATGACGCATTCATTGCACAGAATCCAGAGAAGATCCGAAGATTCATGAAGGCCGTCAAACGAGCAACTGACCACGTTCTTGGTTCTCCATCCGACGCTTATAAGACATACATCGACATCAAACCTGAAATGGCTTCTGCTGTCAACCGTAAGATTTTTGAGCGTTCTTACGCATACTTCTCGAAGGATCTCAAGAATGTTCGACGTGATTGGGAAAAGGTTACCAAGTATGGTAAACGCCTTGGTGTCTTGAATGAAGACTTCAGTCCTAACTACACCAACGAATTCCTCGAATGGAAGCTTGAAGGCGATTCGGCTGATCCAACTGGCGACCAGAAGAGAATGGTTGTTTTGCAACAGGAAGTCGCTGACAAGGGCGGTTTCAAGAGACTTGATGTTAAGCTTGCTGCATGAGATACTTGTCGGAGCTACTATTGAGAAAGACCTTCCGTTCTATCCTGCTTTCGTTGATTGACAGGAAACACATTCATTTATACTTTATATCAATACATTATTGCCAATAAAAACAATTAAGGCTATGTCGAGGATCACAAGCTTTGCATGTGCCTCGTCAGAGATATGATGTGTATTTATGGATCTTTGATATGTGATAGCATGCATGCGATTTGCGATTTATTTTTCGGAGCCACTCATGGACTCCAATACTATCTGCTTGCAACAATCGTGATGATTATGATGATTAAATCTTTGAGTCGATTCTTGTAGCTGTTGACAACCAATACTCTCCTCAAAAAAAGACCCCTCTATTTACATTTAACACAGGAATACCCAAGCCATGTGATTAGCATCGAGGAACGCAACAAGGAATTGTTCTAAACTGCGACTACCTAGGTATTGATACACAAACCATTACTATGAGACATGTCACGTGTCAAGTACCAGAAAACGATTTTCCAGATCACAGTTCGAACTTGTGAGAATGATTCGCAGTACTTCATATCGTACAATCAATCATGAAATGTCGGATTTCAAAAATGAAGGGGTAAAACTCGGATAAAAACGGATCTATGAAAATTCTAATCCAAAACCCAACGCACCTCACCTATCAGATCGCTTGATGTGAGAAAATTGCCCCGCTATTTTTCCGCACACAAAATTTCTTTATATAACCAAACACTGAGGCTTTCCTCAACAAAAACAGTTATCACATACTGGCCTGCTGGCCCAATGGCAAGGCGCTTGACTACGAATCAAGAGATTGCAGGTTCGATCCCTGCGTAGGTCACATTTGTTTTTGCTGTTTTTTGCTGTTTTTGGTCATTTCCCATCTAATATTAAGGTGGGCATAGGAGGTTCTTGAGCTTTGGGGTTGGAGGGGTTGGGGTTAGTGATTTTTATTTTATTTATTTTCTTCGTTTCGGAAGTACTCGAGTAGAGAAGAGTAGTGGAGGGAGGGCAAGGGAATTTTTGGCTTGAGAAATTGCTATTCATTTGTATCTTTTTGAAGGTTGTTTGATTGGAAATGGGTTTTTTGGGAGCGGTTTTATTTACTGATTTTGGGGGAATAAGATATACGAAGGTAGGAAGTAGATAGATGAATAGGTAGTATCGAGTTAATTATATTGATTACAGTTGATGAGCTTCAATTTGGAGTTTATTAGTCGATAGTATTTTGTTCTATGGATGGATAACAAAATGTCTTGCAGTGTGCATCAAAGCCCGGAATTTTGTTGATAGGTCCACGGGTTAATAAAGGTTTGTCATATGGGCTCATCTGTGGCGCAACCATTTTTGAACCTTCTTCACTTTGTACTCCATATCGGTCAGGGCACTTATTATTCAATTCATAGAATCAATCGATTTTCGAGCAGATCTAAATATTCAAGAGAACGATTAATCTCGAATGTTATACAAGAACTAAAGATATATACAAATGTTGTGTTTTTACAGCCAATCAATAGCTGATTTCTCACCAGAATCCCTTTTACTTAAGCTTGAGCCTTCCATGCCTCAAGTTCATCGCTCCTCCCATTCAATCGTTTATGCTGGGCATCCAGTAGATGGGTAGTTGCAAGTGGAAGTCTTTCCACCTCCAGAAATGGCAACATCGGTGAATGTGAAGTCGGAGCAAGAATCACTTCCGCAAAGGATGTAGTAGTTGTATGCATCGTCAGTGGCGGTACCTGTTATGCCGGAGAATGTAATGCCGGAGATTTTAACACCGTTGGTTGGTTTACCGGTAGCTCCACCGTTCAAGTAATCTTGCTGGACATCGATACCGTAATCGCTGATGTTGGACATCTTGATGTTGGAGTAGGTGACGTTCTCAATGGTACCGGTGGTTTCAGCGTTGGACTTGATGCGGCATCCGTTCTGACTGTTGGTGATGGTGGAATCGGAGAATGTAACGCCGGAAACAGTGTTGTTGGACTTTCCTCCAACGGATCCGATGGAGAGACCGTGACCTCCTGAACAGGTCATTCCGGTGACGAGAATGTTGGATCCAGATGTGACGGCAACGCAATCATCTTGGTTCTTGACGACACAGTTCTCGAGGGTTACGGAGTCAGAGCCAGAGATATCGAATCCATCACTGTTGTGAGCGGCTGGGTCATCACCAGACTTGGAGTTAGGAGCATCTCCAGCAGAGTTGTCGAGGGTAAGTCCAGAGACAGTAAGACCTTGGGCACCGGTAATGTCGAAGCAGTGAGTAGGCCAGTTTTGAATGTTGAGGTTGGAGATGACACCGTTGACGACATCCTTGACGACGAAGAAATGATCAGGTTTGTCGCTTCCTCCGTTAGAACCCTTTCCATCCCAGTATGCAGCTCCGTTTCCATCAATAACGTGTCCAGCAGCTCCAGTAATGGTAATATCAGTACCCTTGACAATAATTGGGTTGAAGTCAGAATCGGCAGTGGTTCCGAATGAAGTAGTTCCGGAGAAGGTAACGGTGGATCCGTCTTGGAGTTTTTGAAGATCGATGGTGGAGCTTGCTGGAGCAGAGATGTTGTCCAAAACAATGTTTGTGCAAGAAGCAATGATGTCAGCGATATCAGCGTAAGCTGTAGCTGTGCATCCAGCTGGGGCAGCTGGTGCCGATGTAATGACTGCAGTGCTTGCACCTGCAGTGGATGAAACGGCTGGGACCGACGTGCTGGCAACAACACCAGTTGTTGCTTTGTGAGCTAGAGCAGAGACTGAGGCAGTGACAGATTTGACGTAAGAGCTTCGAGCGTATGAGCTGGCAGCTGCTGCACCTGAGCTGGCAGCAACTGGGGCGGCAGCGGCGCTTGAGGCAGCTACGCCTGAGGCGGCACTTGTGCTCTTCTAATGTCGAATTAGCACCAATATCAAGACACGAGTATTTCCTTCTGGAAGGGAGTACTTACGGCAACAGTAGCCAAGGTGGTTGCTACATGAAGACAACTGCATGCGCTAGACAATTTCTTTGGGTTGTTTGCGCAAGCGGTAGCGAAAGCGGGAAGACCAGTGGAAGCTGAGTTTGCAGCTTGGGTGTAAGTAGCACAGAAAGGACCAGCTGCGGCTGAGGAAACGGTGAAAGCATTGGCACAAGCATCGTTATCTGGGTTGTCGCAAGCGAGAACAATTGAGGCCAAGCCTCCGAGGATGATCGCAGAACGCATTTTGACCGGCAAGTTTATGTTCAACGAATGTAATTGTCTTAATAGTAAAACGAAAAGGAAGGTATGAAATTGAAAAGAATGTAAATGTAAAGAGTGATGATACTTCGATGGTATGATTTAGCGCGGAGAATTGAGAAGTTATATACAGAAGCACGATGGAAGAAATTGTCTAATACAAGGGTCTATGTCATCGCCATCGGATAGAGACTCTCGTGTGCTACCGCCGGAGCTTACATGGAGGAAATTACAGGAGGCTGTTCGGAGAATTGAATTGATTGTAAAGTTGCTCCCAAAAAGCGTTTTTTAATATAAGTTGTGGAGAAATGGGCAAAGAATCTAATGCACTTGCACACACACACATTTGGGGACTTTTGGGGGGGTTCATGGGTCTAATTGTTTGTTTGTATGGGGGTTTGGTCTTCTGTTTATTCTCAAAAGAAATTGTATTGTATTATTGGGTAAATTGACAATGTACCCCTGATTCCCAACAACCGCTGATGGGAACCACCATGTTTACAGCGTACGCGTAAATTTTTAAAATGCTACTCTACTTGAAATACCGGTGATGGCTGTGCTGGCTGTGCTGGACGTTCATCAGACGTTAAACATCGCCAATCTCAAACGCTTGAGATCTACGCATACGCTGCGCACCAGAGATCTTGATGTTGAACACCCGACTTGGCTTCATATATATGATCTCTCGTATGAAGCTTGTGCAATGCTTAAGCAAAGCTTGGAAAAGGCTTGAGAGGCTTGACAGGTCTTGGTAAGTTTGTGTTGTCACAGATATGTGATATCTTCCCCTTAATTAACGCTGCTCCTTAGATCCGCCATGTATGCCAAGTCGCTAACAAGCTCGATGTTGGTGATTAGAACGCTTAATAGAGTAAGATTCTAAAATGATTATCCGGATATTTCGTTCAGTATTCGGGACCGATCATCGTCTCGCTGCGTAAATAACGGTCAAATATCAAAGCATTGATTATGGGATATTCTAGAATTTGTTTCAGAGCTCAATCCGGATATTTCAACATCCAATCGCTCAATTTAGGCTCAGACTTGCGTAGACAACCCAATTTCAACGATTTCTCTTGTTTCCAATTGATGAATCGGATGGTTTAGTAAAGGGGATACTTGAGTGGATACACATTGTTAATCCTACTTCTGTTCCACTGTATTCCACCTTTAATATATTTCATACCAAAGGAGAATATTCCCCGATAACTTTCTCTGCGGACAATTGATTTCATTTTCCATTCATACCCAAGTCACTTACTTATCTTATCAATCCCTTCCGACGATGTATGAAATCATCGCATCTAGTACGAAGTGCATAGTAGTTCTAGGTTCATTAGGTTTACGGATGCACGCCTACCTAGCTCTCCGGTAAATACTCTCCATATGCACTGCCCTTTTTTCACGATTCATATCAATCTACCTAGTCTATATGTAGGAGAAAAAACAGGCCGGAATTGACCACTACGCAATGATACGTGCACCCTCACCAAAACAACGAGTAGAGAGCATTGGTCAATTCCGGCCCGTTTTTTCTCCTACGTATAGCTAGTAATTCTGTCGTTACTAAATTATGCTCACGTGACAACTAATATATTTCACTCCATGATCCTTTTCGCTTCAATATCGGAAACTTCCCTAGGTACCTTATAGGGAATTAGGGTAATTTAGATCGGTTCTATATCGGATATTCGGATATTCAATTGTATTGCAACTGGCGAATTTACTTTTTGTGATTTTAATTTAGGTTGTAATTCATTCGAATAAATGTTTAAACTGAATATAAATTAGATGGTTGTAGAGTTTTCAATGGTTGTAGAAGGGTTGTAGAATGAATATATTGCTTAGTAATCTTGAAAGTTGAAGTTATTCAGAGTTCTAATACTAGGAGTTCAATTAATTATATGTGTACTCTCTATTCCACCCTCCTGTAGAACCCTATTCGACACCACCAGACCAAACTTTAGCTAATTCGAATTATTCTGAATTCAGATTTTCAAAATGTGTTGAATTTGAAGTTCTATAGCAATAACGAGTTCTTTGTATATAAATTTTATATATTTATTAGGGTATCTATTAGCGTATTTGTTAATATTAATTAGATTGATAGAGGGAAAGGAGATTATGTAAGAATGTGTTTAGATTTAAGCTTTAAATCTAAGATATATTAAATAATCCTTGTATTAGCTTCAATTTATTCAACTATTTGTTGTTTTGAATTATTTATTAGCTTTAACTATACTAATTCATTTCAGAATATTGAAAACTACAGTTTTAATTTAAATCTGATTGAAAACGGATTTAAAAATTTCAATGGTTGTATAACAGATGCATTAATTCAATTAGTTGTATATCGATCCTAAAAACCCCCCTTTTCCTATACGGTATACGTATGCCCTCTATATTATCTCTCATTGATAGGGGTTCACAAACCCTGAGTCCTCACCGCACTCGTTCCTATCTTCTCATCATAATCATTGTTTCTTACAGTATATATACCTACCTACCTATTATTGTCGGAAGGTATTTGATGAAGTACTGATCGATTCATCTTCCAAAGTTCACCAGTTCCCATAATACTCGACACTACATACACCAACGCCTCGCTGCGTTTTTCACCGGTTCTTTCAGTTAACAATATGTCCTTCTATCAAAGGAGATCTGCAGTACCAGCTATCGAACACGGTAGTTGTCAAATACCATGCCTAGATCGTTCCAAGAAAGTGCTTCGCTCTCCTGCAAGCTGTAACAAATAACGTTCATGGCAAAGGGCGTTTGAGGATTGATGCACTTCGCCGTCCTGTATAACTTCCAAAGCTTTGATTTGGACTTCTTCTGCTTCCTATTTGGATCGCGTTTTCATATCTCTCTCTACTGCTACGGATAATAACGCTTATGGAGAACATTGGTATTCAATTATCACTTGATACCAGACCTTTAGCCTTCTTTTATGATTATTCAAACAACCAACTAATATCTTCTCCGATTTTTCTTTCATACCGAATTTTACTCGCGAAGGTGGTCTACAGGCGGGCATTTTAGTCTCGAAGTAAACCCCTTTCGATCAAGTCATTGTTAAATCTGGCAATGTGTTACACGAACTCTTTGTCGAGAACCGACATTCATTGTCCTTGACATTCTATTATGAATCAACTTTGCACGTCCAGTGTTGTTGCTTTCAAACTTCGTCGGCAAAATTTCGCATCTTATTTTAAGCATAACTATCGTATTGTCTGATTGATATGCCATTCCGTCAGGCTCCAGTAGGACTCTTTAGTCCATTGACCGCTGCGGAGATAGTGGAACTTAGTACAGTCATCAACTCACCTGCTCCTCTTCCACCATATGTACCACTCCGCGTCCAGCTCGCTCCGAATAATCTTGGATAGGGAGGGAAAGTCACTACACGACATGAAGTCATGATCATGCCTGGTTGGCGCGGGCCTGGATATGCCGGAGTACCTGGGAACCCTGTTCCCCCTGGTACATGGTGGATACCCATAGCATACGCAGTAAACAAATATCTTCGATTGCTTTGCGAGAGAGTGAACTCCCTTTGTCCTCGCCCGGCAAATGGTGTAAATGATATCCCCTACTGTGCATTCATCGGGGCAGAGCTTTGGATGCCACCTCCGGGGGCATATCCCGCACAAACCATTCGTGACCCGGCCGCATGGGATGTACTAACTCAGACAGTCTATAATGTTCGGAATCCTTTTCATTTTTTTACTGAGATTCATACCTGAGTCTGTTCTCTGACCCCAAGTCCTACTTCCTCTTTCCTCAAATGCCTTCCTTATTCTCCTGGGTTTGCTACGACTACTCATTTCTCGTCTAGTCAAGAATTTTCCCCGGTAAACAGCCACTGACAATCTGACTTTGACAGACATCAGGGTTATTTATGGCGGTCCAAAGAGGGATGTTACAAGGTCTCTTTCGAGTTACTCCTAGGATGCTACATTCTCACGAAACTGCAAGATCTAGAACGCTAGCTGCTCAGGCATCTCATATATTTATGCAAGTGGCTCGTAATTAGTTCACAAATGCTAGTACCGGATGAAAATCCCACATTCCTTATTTCGTCTTCCACGGGATCTCTTCTAAGTTAATAATTGTAATTGCTCACCCCCTGACCACGAACAGGTAGATGATCGATTCGGGCCAGGGTTCAGGCATCACACGCTGATAGTAATTTCACCTAAACGGAAAACAATCAATTATCTGGATGACTACAACGGACAGATCTTGTTCCCCCACTCCCAAGGCACTATATTGTTGAGCAAAAGCTCATCGGTCAAATCTTGAACTTTCTTTCATCGTACATGGGAGGTACTTCTATAAGTGGAAATGAATTCAGCCCAAAACATTGGATGATGCGAACCAATGTTTCTGCTCAAAATCCGATTCCAGGACCTGCAGCTGCTATAGACGCACAAAACAGTGCTGCAATGGTCTGCCACAATGCTCTCATGATCGCAATGGGGTATCGTCTCGACTTTTTCAGACATATTCCTGCTGGCATGACTCAAGCTCAGATGATCGCTAATCGCCGGGGTCAAATTGCTCTCGAGCTCCACCGTGGCCAGTTGGCTCTCGCCTCAAGTCGACAATACATAGCACCCATGTGGCCGGAGCAAAGCGACAATTTTCGATACACAAGCGGATCTACACAGTACAAGAATCTCATTGCCAAGCACTGCAATTACGGAGTCGTGGAAGAGCTGTCCCGTCGAGATCGCGCGAGATGGTATCGAGGTGTGCCGCCTAAAATCGATTTTGACATCGGTCGCAGGATAACGAAGGCTAATCTCATTCGTTACGGTCTGACGCGAGGAATCCCCATACATAATATGCGGTATGCTTCATGGGGTCCGTTGCGGAATATCATTGAAAAGTTCGATTACATGGCAAGAACGCAGGCTAATGGCAACCCGGCTATTAATCCTCCTTCGTATTGATGCATTTATTGGACCGTTTTGCTATGCCATTATATCTGTGTGGATTTCTTATCACTTCAAGTCATTTGAAGTGGCTTACAGGTCAACCGTTTCCATTTCTATACTTACAAAATGTTGATATATATTCATCAGTCAGGTACCATGTAGTTTAATTCGCATTACATCCTCTCGTAGTGCTTTCAAATTGAGCCTGCGTGGATGGCTATGTATTTATATATGAAGAATGTTTTAGTTTAGAAATAAACAGTTCTTAAATTTATTCCACTTGATTCCTGGTTCGATACACACGTCCGCAGTATTAAATAAGTAATTAGCGATATGAGATCAAGTCAATTATGATCTTGAGTCCCACATTTCAATCTGAATTTAAGAACTTGATAAAGAATAATTGAACATCCATTAACATTTGAATTCCGAGCCTTTCATCATGTTTGAGTGAATGATAGATCCTTTCGCCTAGAAGAATTGTCTCCTCTAAATTTTATGCGGGAAGTTTCTCGTGTTCTCCTATTGCACAAGCGAGTATATCTTCGGTAATAGTGTTGTGTGTACCTACCTACGCCTCATCCGTTTGTGTTACTCGGGCACGCTGTTGAATTGTATACAGTTTGAGGCAGGTCAATGAATCCTGATCAAGGTTTATATCTATCCACTTTGGAGCTATTTGTTTCAAAGAATAGAAGGCACAAAGCCTCGATATAAGATGGGAATAAGTCCAAATTTAATGAAAAATGAATCAAATATATCAAATACACTAATAACAGATCCCCAATTGCTCAAAACACACAGTAATTACCAATCAAACAAGCGTACAATAAAAAACCCAACAACGAAAAGTAAAATAACGATAAAAGTGTCGAAATTCCCCTGACAGTCTCTTGAAATCAGAAAAGAGTACAGAACACCGGTAATCCAAGACCTGCTTAAACCTCCCTTTTACGTTCGCCAGACGGTTTACTACTTCTTCAGCTTCCGAAAAACCTTTTGAATATCTTTGATGGACTCTTCTTTCTCTTCTTCTCTTTCTCTGGTGGGGCATCGTATTGAGCGAATATGTCTGGATTTGGAGTGTATTGCTCGGTTTTCTTATGATGTTCTCTACCTTTATCACTGGCTAGCCTTGGATTTATGTTACCGTCTGCAGGGTAACGAGATTTCGATTTCTGTTCAACTACCGGCCTTCTCGGCGTCCCAGCTGGAGGGTTTGAGTCTCTCATAAAATCCTTATAGTAGCGACGATAGTTCAACGGCGCTTCATTTACTGTCCTTTTTTGTGTATTAGCTTCAGGGCTTGGGTTTCTCGTTCTGTTTTGACCCGGGATTTCCCACGCACTAACTACATCTGGTTGTCGGATAGGCTCGAAACTGTATTCTCTTCTTGGTTCCTTTGAATTTTCATTTCCATGGCGTGGTTGCCGATTCGCATGTTCCCTCGACTTTGCCCTTCCTGATGGCGCTTTAGTATCCCGGGGTTGTTCTCGGTTATTAGGATTCACAGTCGGCTTGGATCTACTTTGACGAGACCCAGAATCTACTAGTTCCACCTCCGAATCATAACAAAGTTGTGCTGCCTCTCCTTCGCTGTAAGAAGAAGCTGGCTCTGTATGAATGTTAGATACTTGGATCTCTGTTTTTGTGATCAGAGGTTGGAAATAACTTACGCTCTATCTTCGCTGACTTTGGTCTCGCATCAGCTACGCGATGTTCTAAGTCTTCCTTGAAGTACTCGCGCCTAGATATTTCTGCTATCGTGCCATTGATTTTATCAGTATCTGCAACCCTATTACTATCATGTTTTTCCTGACGACTTCTTGATCTGGTTCTTCGTCTGTGATCAGAAGGTATAGCCTCCTTTGCTAATTTTACATGACTCAATTCTTGGACAGGGTCGCTGTAAGCGTCATTTGGGCCGTATTTACCCGGTATCATGGTTATCGATTGGGCCTTCTTAGAACGAGTTGACGTCCTTGAAGCTGCTCGTGGTCCCCGATCTGTATTATATCCCGAGTCCGAGTCCGAGTCACTATACGGATCGATCTTTTTTTTACTTCTAGTGGTACCAGCAGTAAAATGATCATGATTACTTCTCCGTCCTCTACTCCTAAATTTCGTACTACTATCGGTACTACTTCCGCTCTGACTTCCCTCACCATCACTATTCTGAGTTCCTCGTGGCAAAGTTTTGGGGTTGCCTTTATTTCTGCGGTGTGCACCATTCCGTTCAAGTCCACTTCTTTTCGAGACTGTAAGATCCTCCAATGGTCGCCAACCGTGAGAGGAACCATCCTGTGGTAAAGGCTTTGCTTTGGATGAATGGCTGGACGATCGTGAGGCCATTTTAGCGAACAATATAAGGAAATCCTAGGATATTTCACTGGAACCCACAAAGAAATATAAACTTTTTCAATAAGGTTTCATGTACCCAAGAAGTAGCCCAGATATCTAATACTACCAACAAGGAAAACAAGCACTGCATCGCCATTTCTCGAGGTCCGAGGATTTTCCCCTGAGGACGATGTCATGAGGGCCGACCATACTGAACGTAAAAAGTCACTTCATTTCATCCTAAAATTCTCGGTGCGCCTACAGAAATTCACGAGAAGAATCGGTTGTCCATCATCAGCCACATCTGGCCTGCATCTCTTGGCCGAGTTCGGCCACGTGATGATTGACCCTATATTGCCGCGCGCTTGATCTGCGTTCATATATTGTTGTCCGCATGTAGACCCAATAGTCATTTCATTATGACGTATCTTGATTTGAGTGGTTTGAGGAATTGATAGCATGATTGGTGTAGTAAGGAAGAGGCCCAAAGAGATTGTAATCTGGAGATCAATGCCCCACGCTCCCCGATCACGATCGCGATTCTTTTCTAGAATAATCCTTCCCGTAGAAGTGTGGGCACTGCCTAGGTAGTTAGGGTTCGCGATTTGTAATGTTCGTAAGCAACAGTACATTCTCGTGTATGTTGCGATCAAAGAATTGCGCACGAGGTGAACGCATCGCTTCTCACCAACTATTGTGTGAGATGATCACACCTGCAGCATAGTTCTCATCAATTTGTACTTCATCATGAATGGGAATTGTGGGTAGCCTTTTCATTCTCCGCCACCAGCAATTCCGAGTGAACAGAACTCAGAAGTATGACAAGCAGACAAAACAAGCAAAAGAAAGAACGAAGGTTAGAAAGATTCACTGTCCTACATGCACAATAGCTAGCACTAGACATCAAGAGAATTATCTCTTGATTCCATAGTCGTTACACGATAGCCATTACAATGCAAGCCTCCGCATACCTCTTATAAAGAAAACAAATTGCTGTAAGCAAGACGAGATGATAATATACACTCAAGATGTCAGATCATCAAAACAACTAAAACTTGCATGTAATATAACACCGAATAATCCCAGAGTGAAAAATTAGCCTATCTACTAAACGCTGAAGCCAAATGGGAGAATCAATGTCCCATGTACCAAAACCCTTTTGTATCCTCAAGTCCAACTCCTAAACTACAAAGCCTAATCCAGTTTAAGATCTCAATCCCCCAACCCTCTCATCTCTCTGTTCTCTCCACTTCCTATAATCATCACTAACGACCACCGGAACACCCATTCCCCTTGGCCACATCCATCTTCCCTCTCCCTCTGAACTCCACACCTTAATCATACCTTCGAACGGCGGCTCGTCTCCTTCTTCCGGAGAAGGAGGGAGTGTCTTGTTCAAGAGAAAATCATCCTGTGATGGGTCATTACTCCCCATCTTCTCATGTTCTTGCACCTGCAATCTTCCCCTGTTCAATCTATATTTCCTAGGCGGAACATCCATGAACCCCACATCTTCTTCATCCGAATAATAGTCTTCTTCGTTTACCAGTAACGATCTCTTGACCTCGTCCTGCTTTTCAATTTGTACGTATGCTGAGCGCCCGAAGGCTGTGGATGTGAAGGTGGTATTTTTTGGAGAGGGGCCTGAGGACAGGGAGAGGCATGAACCCATTTTTGAAGGGGTAGATATGGATGTCGAAGAAGAGTTGGGATGGTGGTTGGAGTGGGATCTACGGAAGAGGGTCGTAAGGAGCGAAGACATGTATGAAAGTGATAATTGGTACGATTGGTATGATAGGTATGGAGAGAATATAGGAAACAAAAATGAATGAACTACGTGAATGGAATTTAATAATCACAATGAAGCAGGTGCAGTCTGAATAACAAGAGATCCACGAGCAGAAAAAAACGCAAATATCAACAGCGACTGAAAAGAAAGTACCAGACTTCAGATACCGGAAAACACAAAGTAGGAAAATAATCGCAAACCAGCGAATCTACACCAAACGCGTTGATTCTAATATCATTTAAGAAGGTCAATTCTCGGTATTTCCAACAGCCTCAGGAAGTCAGAATATCTTTCATTTGTTGGAAGCGCGAAACGGAGGCTGAGCTTGACGCCAACCATGAAAGAGCCGCATTGAATCCTAATTCAACCATAACTTAGGCAATCATGGCTATCACCGACCGTGATGACGGGAGATGAAGATATCTGTAGCCTACATGGATCTGTTGGTTGGTAGGATGATTACATGTTTTGGGGATTTGCTCGCACGGTTATAGAAGTTTTTGCGGGGGTGGGTATCAGACATTGATATAACATTAGCTCTCATAGCTTTGACGCATGGATCAAGGTCAACATCGATATGATCCTCCCCGAAACCAAGAAAGCAAAGTAGTGAAAATGAACTCTCTGTGAAAGCCATAATTGATGTTGGCTCTTTTGCAACAAAGACAAAATGGAAACTGGTAAGTAAAAGGGCAAGTAATACATTGTTGATTGTAGAACTTTGGAGGGTGTCCAGCTTACTTCCATTTCAAATAATCAATCTGTTCTCATCATAATCTGGCCATGGTTCCATATTGTGTTGGTCATCGCTCTTCTCGCAATTTCTCCACGCAGCTCATAAAATTTGTCTTTCGGTGAAATTGCTCTGCATGTCGTCTGGCAAAGATCTCAATGTCCACCATTTCCCTTAGACTCTTTCTCTTTCTTTTGTTGCTTGATCATAGCATCGATCCTGGCAAAACTTCCAAACCCCTCAATCATACAGCTCGTCATCCATTTCCACCACATAGAACTTCCCCTCTCGATATTGTACTTCATAAGTCTGCTCCTATCCATCCAAATGACTTCCATCACATGTAGCGCAAAGGTTAGCATAGCAATCTTGTTAGAAATCCACAAGAAAGTTTCTGGGCCGCCTGGAAACCATGGCAACACATTGTCGTAGAAGAATGTACCAGGTACAATGTGCGATTTCGTAACAAATACAACCATCGTTATCAAACACAAGCCGAAAACTAATCGATGCAAGAAAATCTTCGGGGGCTCGTAACGAGTAATGGTATATGGAGAGATGTTGAGAGCTTCACGGCACTCGGAATCCATAGCAACAAATCGAGGTCGAGCATCGGCGTAGGAAGTCATGGGAGGATCAAGGGGGATAGTGTGAGTTTTCCCAGACCTGGAAGAGATTCGGAGTGAGGACAGGGTGATATCGAGAAGGTTCGGCTTGGAGGCTTCGCTTTTGGAGAGCTGACAGTAGTGCTGTAAGTAGAGGGACAGAGAACCAGCGTGATCTGCGTTCATGTGTTTGAGGATGCGAGCTTTAGTAGCGGCATCTTTCTCGGATGAAGCCATACTCAGATAAATCAGGTGTGCTGACAATGATTATTGAGATCTATGGAAGATTCAAGGTATGACAAAAAATGCTGTCTTTTGGAGTCGTGCAAGTTGTTCAAAATGGAGAGCTCGGGAGTAAATAATTGAGGTTCACGGTGAAACCTCGGCTATAGTCGGGTGTACCTCTCCCGACGATACGCTCTCTACTCGGTGTTGTTTTAAATGAATGCCGACCTCACTTTAGCCAGTGTATATCACACCAAAATTCATTGAAAGTCATCTAATTCGAAATTTGATATTATTTCAATTATTAGTATTTAAGGTATAAGTTTTGGGATGTATATAAATTTTTAATTGAATTTTTTATATATATTTTCAAAATATAATATTTTGATATATATATATATTAAGTTATTTGGAAAATCAAAATATTGAAGATATAAAAATCAAAGTTTGTTTATTTTTAGACTTTAAATACCTAAGGCCAATTTTACAAAAATCATTATTTGAAAGGGATTTTTAATATATAAAAGATCTTTTAATTCAATTCTTAAAGCTTTAAGATTTTGATATATAATTTATTTATTAATATTTTACATATATTCAAGATTTAAATAATCTAATTATATTACTTCTTTTAATATTGAATTTTGAAAATACTAAGTAAGTATAGTTTTGGGTAAGGAATTCGGCTAGATTTGAGGTCGGCATTCATTTAAAACAACACCGAGTATGGAGTATGCTTGTGATTCTCAACTGCGATGGTAAAATCATGAACTTGTCTCCTTGTCAATGATAATCTTCTACATGAAATTCGTTTTCCGGGGTTCCCGTTTACTTGCGGACAATCCATACATAGAATCTTGCAGGAAATATTACACAGCGAGGTACTCGCCTGGTACAACATGATTATCTTTTAAGTCCACTGGTGGTCAAAGAATTAGCCTCCCAGAAGTCCCTCCTCAATGTTGAACTTTTTTACTAGCGTAGCATTCCCAACATAATAGGACGTGGGAACCCTCCTTCTCTAGATCCTCCTGATGTTCTGTTTCTATCCTCATTGCCTCGTTCCATCTTGAGAGCCTACAAGTAGTTTGAGGAAGAGATGAATGTGTTTGTCTGTTTGTTTAGCTATCCAATGGATGAATCTCGCAGATGATATATTCTCAACAATATATTTCCATGGTCGACGTCAAATCCTAACTCAAGCTGGAGAACAGCTTCGAGAACGGTCTGCAAATTTTCGTACCAGGTCAACCTGGCGTTGATCAATATGATTAGCCTCCACACAATTTTATCCTGGTGGATGTGATAATATCCTCCAACCAAAAGCTGACGACTAATTACCCACCCAACTCAAAAGTTCCTCGAAACAGGTGTAAACGTCCCTTAATCTCTTGTACAGTTCCAAAATATGTTGTACCTCAAAGCTATGGTCTTACACACACGTGGAGGAAAGAGGGCCAGGTACTAAGAAAGTAGGGCTCCGTCCCTGACAACTTGTTACTTCTGCAGTATGTGTGTGGTTCCCCTGCAGCTAGAGGATGGCATGAAATTAGTGAGAGTGGCTTTTCGACTAAGCTGCTAGGTTGTTGGATTCGTTACCCGAACAGGGGGGAAAGTGTGCCGATGTGACGAAAGTGAGTATCTAAAAGCCACAGCCAAAAATGTTCTCTCATTGTTCTTTCTGTAAATTTCCATATACGAGTCCCAAGAAGCGAATAATAGAAAGGAATGGCATCGAAGAGTATGTATGTATCACTTTGTGACGCTTGGCTATCGATGTATAGCTTTGTGAGAAGATAGTACAGTTCGCAATCTACCAAGTACCTACCTAGGTAGGTAGGTAGTAGGTACAAGACTGGATCAGAGTAGCAATGGGTGGGCAGCAAACAGAATGCAATCCAACGAATCGGAATATCCAAACACCAACGCAACGAGCGACCAGACGAACGAGTGTATACTACAGAAAGTGTACCTAACTGCAATGGTACTATCAAACTTGTTACCAGAAGATACTATCGAATAAAACAGCCTTGAGCAACGGTATATATGATACAATGACCAAGTAGATATTCAGGGGAAGCACTTTTAGTATCCCAAGATCTCAGACCAGTCCAGAGTAATAACAGAAAGCTTCCTCCTTCCATAAATACCTCTCTCCCTCTATAGATGTATCATATAATAGCTTTATTTATATGGAACAATTATGAATCACCGACGATAATATCAATAGCGAGACAACAAATCAAAAGAAAATTCGTCGAAATTCGTAATACAAATCGTTCAGCCTTGTGCTATGTGTAGAAATAGATCTCAAGTAATTCTGAACTCCCTGAACACAAAAGAGTGTGATGAGTGAAGGGTGACCTCGAGTATCTCGAGATATAAGATATAAGATATGAGATATCAAGATATAATTTCCAAATAATCACCGACTTGCATTATCTGCAGTTTAATAAATATAATAATAAATCTTCGTCTGAGCGCACATTGAATATCAAATATACCTAGTACCATAACGATTACCCCCTTCCAGACCTTACCTACCTAGAACACTTACCCCGACCTTCAGAAAAAAGTTAACGATATTGACAACGAGATCAATTACTGAATTCAGATACCGTTTGACCTGAATCCTAAAGTCTATTACTCTATCATATTCAAGTCCCTCAATACCACTAGACCAAATTATCGACTCCTCGCTCCCGATCCTTGACTTCTGCCGCTACGATAAGGTACACACTTCAATATTCTACTAAGAAATATCAACAACGCGAAACAGAAAAAAAATAAAGAAGAAGAAAATTATCCTGATGAAGCAGATTTCCTCCCATCTATCGCCGACATACCTTTGCTAATTAGCTTCGTCGCGCCGTCCACCGCATTCCACATTCTTCCCAATGCGCAGTTGATAATATGCCCTGGCAACCTCTTCCACGCATCGCATTCGCCGTCGCAACATACCCGTTTGTTGCTTCCTCGCCCGCAGATCTTCCACTTGAGCTTGGGGATGAATTATACATAATTGAACAAGGTGGTAAAGATGCACAATGGTTTCGAGGATATTTAGTTGCTCCGCCAAATCTACTGGCGGGCTTGACAAGTATAAAAGGGCAGACTCTTGAAGCTAGGGTCTTCTCTGGAATATTTCCAACCAGTTGCGTAGAAGTTCGAGAGGTTCTAGGAGATGATGAAGGTGAAAGTCAGGTTTCTACGGAGGATGGGGACATTGTCAACGGGCACGGATCTACGAATGGCATTTTGGCAAATAAGAGCTCTAATTCTATCAATGGCGCCCAGATTCATCAGCCCAATCGATCCGCAGATCTCGACGGCGCAAACGGACAACCTGCGAAGAAGAAACCGAAGAGCAAAGTTTTTATGAACGGAAATACAAACAGATTTTCAATTGTTGCGAAACGAGAACCTGGCGCACCAAAGCCGCCAGCTCCAGTCCCTATGCTGAAGATTGGAGACGAGACACCAACATCTGCCTCCGAACCATTGGTGGACGAAATTGCATCCTGTTTAAGAGAATGGCACTCTACAAATTTGCACGAGCTCTTGCTTTCGAGACAATATCAAAAGTTGGATAAGATGTCAGCCTTGGTCAAAACTCTGGATCTTTCAAGAAGGCAAATTCTGCATAATGTCTGCACAAAGCACGAGCTTCAGTCTTTGAGGGAGAAAACTGTATGGGATCTTGTAAGGGGGAACAAATTGTTGAATGGAGAGGTTATTGTTCGAGATCCTGCTGCCCACGGTAGGGTTCTCACAGGTGATGATTCGGCAGTGGATGTCACTAGACTACAATCTATGATGAGTTTGTTGGATGAAAAACCACAACTTTCGGTTCAGAACGAAAATCTGGTACTCTACCATCTTTTGTTGGACGTGAAGGCCTTTGTTGGAGTGTCTACGGAATCCACAACTCTATCCTTTTTCTTAGCCACCAAAAAGCCGGGTTCGGCAGGTGTAGCACTTTCGGAGACTTATATTGTGGATGTACCTCCCAGTGCTTCTCTTGCAAGTGTTGGAAAATCGGGTCAAATGAGAACCCTCTTTACAGACCTCGCATCCACTGACATCGGAGATCTCCCTTCTACGGAAGGCGAATTGTATCTTGTAGTGAAGGTGCAATCGTCGTCACAAGTCTCAGTAGGCAAACCTCCTTCTCGCGGTGGATCAAGGGGCAACTCATTCTCAAGGGACAGTTCTAGCAAGGATCGGGAGAAACCTACATCTGCTGGCGCTGCATCTAAGGCAGGTAGGAGGAGCTTGATGTGGGGGAAGACCAGGACTCCATCCAACGCGGCTAAGCTTACGTCTCTCTCTGAAGCCGAGACCGGCGCCGAACCACATTCCAGTCGAGATGGTGCCAATAAAAGTTCTTCGTCACGAAGCGGTGGAGACACTAAGCCCGGAATTTTAACTCAAACTATCTCGAAGACCGTTGGTATGGGAGCTTTGAAATTGAGCTCACTCATGAAAAACCAAGATGAAGCTGAGCATGTCATGAGTATATGGGCACCGTCAGCTGGTTCTGGGCATGAGAAACCAAGTCTAAGCGACGGATGGGAAGAGATAATTCGTGATTTAATGACAAGCCAATCCGGTCAGTATGAAAAGTCCCGAAGGACGGAACGTCTACAGGTATATCTGAAGGCATTCAACAGCCCGGACGCAGATGGACTGATCAAGTCTACCCCAACATTGCTATCAGGAATCTTGAAGACAAATAAAATGGGCTTTTCAGGAGCGCCGACAAAGCCAAGATCAGATATCTATGTCACTATCGATGACGCTAATCTTCCCAAACAAGCTCTTCTTTCACGATCTGTTGGCAGTGCGATGCCTGTATCCTCGTCGTTTGAAGGATCAAATCTTCAAGTAACTATGGAAGTGAGAAAGTCAAGCGGAGAGCGGCTCGAGGGCGCCATTTACCCATCATCGAATGCAGAGGGACAAAGTTCTTGGGAGTCAGTAGCAGCCGAACGAGGCGATGCATGGAGTCAAACACTGCGCTTATCCATCCCGCAGCAAGAGGTTCCGAATTGCCATCTGGTGATGGTACTTGCGGATGCACCAAATCATCCCCTTGCTATATGCCACATTCCACTTTGGGATCAACAGGCCTTCATGCGAGACGGCCACCATTGTTTACTTCTGTACAAATATGATGAGACAACCATGCTACCTCGAGGTAGTTCGGCTGGTAAAAGCGGTTATCTCACCCTGCCATGGAATGCTGGTGGGAAAGATGAGGCTGTCACCGGACCGATCGCGACTCTTCGTATTCAAACATACCTGTGCAGTACAAAGTTCTCACAGGACAAAGTGCTCCTACGAATACTCAAGTGGAAAGATCAGCCGTCAGGAGATCTGCAGCAACTTTTACAACGACTAGTATTTGTCTCGGAGATTGAGATTGTGAAGTTACTTAGCGATGTATTCGATGCGATCTTTGGAATACTCGTCGAACACACGGGAAATGATGATTACGAAGACCTCATTTTTAGTGCCCTAGTTACAGTCCTTTCCATTGTACATGACCGACGATTCAACCTCGGCCCTTTGGTTGATCAATATGCCGAAACTCGATTCAATTACCCATTCGCATCACCTTGTCTCGTGAGATCTTTCACTCGCTTGCTTGCCAGCCCTTCTGATCCAGAAACCTCGAGGAAACTACGTGCTACATTTAAGGTGGTTCGACATATCCTAAAATTTATCACCCATGCGAGAGGGCAGCAGAAAGTGAAGGAAGCGGACATCGGGATTACTCGTTCGAGTTCAGGGTTTGGCCGCCAACTCCGCCAAATTTTCAAGGCGCTTGAAGGAATGATGAGAACCACGGCACCCATTTTGGTAGGAAGTCAAACATTGGCTGTGCAACATTTTCATACTTGGCTTCCAGAGCTTACAGGCTTACTCAGCAGAGAGCAGATTTTGCATATTGCCATTGACTTCATGGATTCATGTGCATTGGTGAAGGGAAAACTCATATTGTATAAACTTGTTTTAATCATTAATTATTCTCGACTGGATCTATTTACTCAACCTGAACAGATGAAGGCTATCGCTGCGAACACGGCTAGGTGGATCTTACCGCATTGGGGTAAGACAACAGAGGTCACCGAACAATGGAGGGAGCAAGTTCGACTTTGTTGTTCAATTTTGGCGATACAAATGAATAATTTGGGCCCTGAAATTCCTGTATACATACCTAAAATCGTCGATTCATATCTCACACTACGTACAGGCGAAGTAAAGTCGCAGACTCGCTTGTCGTTGCTATTCCCCACCGCGTATCCTTTTCCCAGTAAAGTTATCGCCGAGAAAGCGGAATTCGATGAAGCACTTGTTGAGCTTTCGGCAGTCCTATCTTCCATCTCAAATTTACCTGCAGGTATGCAGCTCGAGCTTGCACAAGGCGACATGGCAACTTTAATCGAGGGTCTCTTGAAAATTCATCTAAGCATATTAGAATGTGAGGCATTTCCGCAAAACTGGCTAAGCATTCGCATCTTCCACCACAAATCAACACTCAAAACACTCGAGTATTTGGCCGGCATTCTTCTGGACGGATTCTTGCCTCACCCTGACGATGCGGAAGAATATAACACAGAATTGTGGAAAGCATTCTTCACTACTTTACTCAAACTCGTCGGCAGTGATTCTTTGGCACTAGAAACATTTCCGGAGCAGAAACGAAGAGCAGTATGGAAGATTGCTGGTGATGTGCGTGAGAATGGCGCAGAGCTCCTGAGGCGAACGTGGGAGTTCACTGGTTGGGATACTACCCCTGAAGAGCGACAGAAATACGCATTGGCCAAAATGGGAGGTTACCAAGTTCAATATGTGCCTGCACTAGTCGGACCCATCCTCGAGTTGTGTCTGAGTGTACATGAAGGTCTTAGGCGCGTCGCAGTGGAAGTTCTCCAGACCATGATTGTCAGCGAATGGACCTTGAGTGAAGATTTAAGCGCTATTCAAACTGGAATTATCGAGTGCCTGGATCAGCTCTTCAAATCGAAGCCCTTAACAGAAAGCATTCTACAGAAATTGTTCATCAATGAGCTATTCACCTTATTTGATAACTTGTCTCGAAATCCAGATGATCCGCTTTACAATGCTATAAAAGATCTCATTGGTACCACTGATGAATTCCTCGATCTTCTCGTTGCGGTCAATAGTACGGACGTCACTGGTGAAGCTTCTCATATGATTCATCGCTTACGATTAATGGAATTTCTTCGAGATATGCAGAAGGAGGATATCTTCATTCGATACGTCCATCAACTTGCAGAGCTGCAAACAAATGCTGGAAACCACACTGAAGCCGGACTTGCATTGCGTCTTCATGCCGACTTATACCAATGGGATCCTTCAAAAATACTGCCTCCGTTGGATGAACCAGATTTCCCTGCCCAATCTCACTTCGATCGAAAAGAAAGAATTTATTTCGATATGATCAAAAACTTTGAAGAGGGCGAGGCATGGAGTAGTGCCCTGTCCGCATACAAAGAACTGCAATATCAGTACGAAGAGAATGTTTTCGATTTCTCTAAGTTGGCTAGAACACAGCGAGCGATTGCCACAATATATGAATCGATTTCCAAGGCCGACAAAATCGTTCCCAAGTATTTCCGTGTTATTTACCGAGGAATGGGTTTTCCTCAAAGCTTGCGCGACAAGGAATTTGTGTTTGAGGGATCTCCTAATGAGCGAACTTCGGTGTTCACAGATCGTATGCAAGAGCAACATCCTTCGGCTCAGATTGTCACTGCTGGCGATGTGGACGATGTAGAGGGCCAATTCTTGCAAATATCCTCCTTGAGTCCGCATCGAGATCTTGCTCATCATGTCTTCCAACGTTCTAAAGTCCCTCAAGTCATTCGAGACTATTTACTCTCCGCAAATCCTCGTTATTTCTCTACCACATCTCGTCGCACCACTTCAGGCCCAATCAGTGATCATTCAGCTGAAAAAATAATTTATACTACTGTAGATACATTTCCGACAATTCTTCGCCGCAGCGAGATTGTTTCCGTGGATAGATATAAGCTTGATGCTCACCAAACAGCTCTTGAACGAATCATTCGCAAAACTCAAGAGATGACTGCCGTGGAAAAGAGGATTGCAGATGGCGAAGATGACATTGCACCACTTTTAATTGAAGCAATAAATATATCCGTGGATCCTAGTTCTGAGTCCAGTATAGCGAGATATAGAGAATTGCTGCCTAATCCAATACAGAGTGAGGACGAAGAAGGGGAAACGGTAGAGCTAGGACCGATAGAAAATGCCCTCAAAATTGCGTTGATAGATCATGCAATTATGATCAAAAGATGCCTAGCCATGTTTGCAAAATCGCCTAATCTTCACAGCCAGGATGATTTGCAGCACTGTAAATCCCCATCTTTCCTTTGTAATTTTCGTTTGCTTACATGTCACACAGATTTTGAACAAACATTCGCGTCCGAGCTCGCCTCTCTACAAATTCCCCTGCCAATTCTCTCAAATGCTTCCCCAGGCCTCGTTCCAGGCTGGACACTTTCGCCTTCATCATCCAAGGGAGATCTCATGAATAATTCACAGGGACATCTGGCACTTCCCCATTCCCAATCTTTCACACACGGTACTATCGATACTAGCATTCTCGATAGTCCCGATCACACCCGCGCAACTGGTGCTTCTAAACGTCTCAGTTCATTCCTCCTCAATCGAAGTGGAAGCGACGATCGAGAAAATCGCCCTCCGAAGAAAGAAACTCGCAAGAGCTTCTTTAGTGGGAATGGATTAAGTATGAATGGTATTTCCATAACCCACAAGGACCGTGGTCGAAAAGAAGCTGTAGATGATTTTGCGATTTCTGAAGAGAATGATTTGTCGCATAGCATGGAAGATTCTAAGGAATGGATAACGCAGAGCGATCTTTCGGTTCAGCCTCCTCAGGGAAACTATACTACAAGTAATGTAGCTAATGGAAGGAGAAGCAGTAGTTCTCAGCGCCGACCAGGCACCACGGGGACAGGTAGTAGTCAAGGTATAGGGGGACTGGGAATGGGAATGGGTATTGGAATGGGAAGTAATAGTAGTGGATTTGGTGGAAGTGTGAGGAAGAGGTTTAGTGTGTTAAGGTTGGGGAAAAAAGCGAGTACGGTGGGAAGTGGGTTGAGTGGAGATTTAACAGAGGAATAAAGTGGAGATGTCGACAGAGATAAAGAGACGTCATGATACTTGGAGGGAAAGAAAGTAATGGGAGATTTTCTGGGTACGATCTACAACAAACATAACATGATACAACAATTATGCTATGTTATAGGTGGATCTCTTTTTTTTTTTACGAGGGATAGATGGGAGGGTATGGATGGATATGGATGGATGGATGGATGGAGGCCCTCGCACCCCTTGACGGACACAGTTTTCTTGCACATATTATACGCTATCTGGCTTCTCTTTTGTCACATTTGTTTTAAGCGCGGAGCTGGAGCGTGGATCTGGAAGAATGGTTTGTGGTGGGTGATCATGTCTGTTGTTCTTTTGTACAATTTTTAGTTCTTAGTGCGTGCGAAGGGTTATCTTTCGAAAAGGAGTGAAGGGCGGGGAAAGGAAAGGGGAGAAGATAAAGTGGGGAGAGGAGATGAAAATACCCGAGAGAAGTCGAAGTTGAATACCCAAAATACTCAGGTCCTCAATCTACCTGGGAGAAATGCCTATAGTTGAGATACCATACATTACATACCTACATAACTTACATTAGTTGCTTAATAATCATAGAGTACATACATAAATACGTACTTGCGTACATGTATTCTGAGTTTTTTTTCTTCTGTTTCTTTTGGGTGTGTTTTTGGGTGTGCTTTTTGAGAGGATTGGGGGTGACTTTGGATGTTTGGATGATAGGTGGGAAATGGGGGACTGGGGGTTGAGAAGGCGATGGGGAGGGAAAGGGGAGAATTGAGAGGAGGTTTATGGACAGATTGGAAGGTGGGAGGGGGGACTGTAAATATTGTACATAGGGACTTGATGTGGTGTACGATACTCAAGCGAAATATCAACATCGTGTTTTCATTGATAGACATACAGAGGAAATGAACAGAGTTAAGCTATCAAATTTTCTGTAGTATGCAAATCCCGAAGTCGGGAGAGATAAATGGTATGCTGGGATGAGTTCTTCTGTTTGAGTGTTTTGTTTTTGCAGTTTGTGTGAGAGGGGAGAGCGGGTAGAGGAAGAGGAAGAGACAGAGGAAGGGTATGGTGTTCTAGGAACCTGGGATAGTTTCGTGGGGTTTGCGGTGTCTTCTCCTAAGTGATACTTAGCTTCTTTCTTTGGATTTGGGATTCATGATTACTTTTTGAGAGGTTTATGGAGAGTGCAGGTGAGTCTGGATAATTGATGCTGTTGATGTAGTTGCTTCTTGGGTGCATTTGTTCTTGAGTTTTAAGTTGTATATGTGAGGTATCTCTGTCATTTGTTGCGGTGGTCAATGGAATATGTTTTCTATTGGTAGCTTGCAGTACTGAATGCCGATTGAAGATTCGATAAAAATTTTCTGTTGAAATTGAGGTTATATGGGGTACACAGTGCTTGGCAAGCTGGTATGACTATCGAATATTTGATTCGTGGCAAGGAATCTCAATCACCATAGCTGACGCGGTCAACTGTATGATCAAAATCCATTGTCGCTGGCAAAAGGGGAGGAAATCGTGGGCGTACTCCCCTTCCCCTTAATTATACTTATCGTACTTTCTCTTCTCCTATAACTTTCAGGTTCTGCGCTTTTCACTCATGTACTACACATAGTGTTGAGTCGTTAGCAGGATGTTGGGAGAGCACTGATGAATTCTTTGAAATATGGTTACTTCAATATTTTCGATCATTTTCTTGGATTACCTCGACTATCCATAAGCGAAATAATTGGCCAGAAATGAGAACTGTTAGCAAATACTTATTTGGACGGTTATTTTTAATTTCAATATAGATGACACGATATTGCGGAATCTAAAGTCCACAAAAATTCAAGCTTCTGGTTGATCCTATGAAGTTTTACTGATTTTACTTGTGGTCGATTTATCGATCGATTAAAGTAATCTTGAGATACTCAACTCCAAAAAAAAGACTTTACTGAAAGCTCAATTGCTTACTTCTTGGAGCTATCGTAGTATCGCGACTTTGAGAAGTTTACGGAATAAAGATCGTGGATCAATTATCTTGTCGTCCTATAGAAAGAAGCATGCGGTGCGTGGATACGTATCAAATTTCCAGGATTTAGATTATGTATGGTGTATCATTGGCCCCCTCCCCCAAAATGAATGAGCTGTATTTCAGCCAGCTGACGACGCGAAGCTTTGAGTGATATTGTACCTTGACCTTGCTCTTACGTTCTCATATACAAACTTTGAAACTAAATTTACCTTTACTTTAAGCTATCTTGGACTATTTTTCACAATGGTGGATGTCGAGTTGACAGATGTCGAGATGAAAAGCCAGCGATCTCAGCCAAGTGTACAGAGCGCAAGCATCAAAGAAGATTCTTCCTCGGGTACAGAAAATCAAACTGCATTACTCCTTTGATACAGAAACTAACTCGTTTTCTCAGACGAAAATAAATCCCAATCCAGTTTGCTGTCTGGTGGCCCAGATCCGACAGGCGAACATCCAGAATCATCGGTACCCACACACAGTGTTGAAGCTGCTTTGGAGGACAAAGATGAAGATTCGATCACGCTTCCCGCTGCAAAATTAGAAGAGTGGTTGAAACATGGTATTCGAATTTTACGAGAGAATCGGCGAAGAACGAAGGGTGCTGGTTCTGATCCAAAATACGAAGCGTTAGAAAATGAATCAAAAAATCCAGGTCCCCAAACCTTTGAGGCTTCTTCTCTACCAGATAGAGTTTTTGACACACCAATTGATGGCCAACTTATTCAACAATCTATCAATGAGTTTCTTCCTGGACTCGGGGACCAGCAATGGTTTACAGCGACTCAGAGAAAATTTGTTGATCCATTCTTCTATAGAGCCTGTGGGAATCCTTTCCGTTTGAAAGAAATAAGTCCAGACTCGCCCTTGAAAATTACAATTGACAAAGCCGCATTGAGTGACTTTCAGCCCAGCGATTTTGATGGATTTGGTTACTTTGGGGAATCCCAGGACGACGAAACTTTTGAACCATCATTCGAGACAATATGGCAGAAGTATTTCATTAAATTGTATAGGTCTCACCCATCCTTTGATGTTGCTCATAGCCAGTGGTACGTGGCGGTACGAAAATCATGGCTTCGAAGACGTTTAATCGCAACCGCAGCTTCGAGGGAATCTATTATCATCGGGACTTGTTATGCTCAAATGGTATGCAACGGTGCTACATATCGTGGTCATGCAACCATTGGATCTGTACTTTCGTACTGTTTTCGTACTGGAGTCCTTTCAAGGGTGGTAGCGAATAATAAAAAAGGCATTAGATTGCTTGCAGATATCATGCCTACATTTGACGATTATCTAAGGTTAGAGCCTGATCCACAGCCCTACCATCACCGACCTATTTCATTTAGTGTAAATTTTCGCATGTGGCTCTCATACATCAAGACTGAAGAAGCTCTTGCGCTGGAGCTGCACGAGTTTATGCTCATTATCCGATTTCTTAAGGAGCAACCAACTTTCCCAATCAGCAGAATATGCAATCCTTCTTCAACATCTCTCGTTATTAATGATCTAAATTTTAAGTCGTTAAAAGCAATCGGCGGTCTACAATTGGTTTGGACAGATGTACTGGAGGAACATTTGCTTCTCAATCCAGAAACTAAGCAATTGTTCGTCGCATTTTTCGGAAGCGTGGAGGAATTCTCAAATGTATTCGACGATTCGAGGGATTTTCCGCGGTGAGTGGTGTCGTAGATTCGAGACCTAGTGTACCTAATCATTTATACCAAGGTTTCACTCTAATGCTACGCCTATTTGGAATGCTTTTGATCCCACGAGTGATTCCGAAACGAATGGACTCCGCATAATTGACGGCGTTCACAAAACGTGGGATTTGTTAAATTCAGCTTCGAATGATCACAAAAAGCTATATAGATCTATAATTACTGAGGATGGATGTCCAACAGAAACACTGTGGAAGGATAATAATACAATCACCTCGTCAGAATACTCCTTCTTGGAGTGGTATCACAGTTCTCCTTCTCACAAGATTGAATTCGCCCTCCAAAATAAATCCGAATTACTTTACACCCATTTCGGCCCTCTTGAATATCGTGTCCGGATCCTCCGAGAATATATGGACAAGCAGAAACCGCGTGGTTTTCGACAGCTCTGGAGGGACAGCAGAGATTCGTTCAATTATTATACATTCTGGGGAGTCATAATTTTTGGGGCCGTCAGTGTTTTCTTGGCAATGGCGTCACTTGCAGTCAGCATTGCTCAGACATATGCTTCTTTCAAGTCTCTTGGATAGCTGATGTGGGTTGGTGCTGTGGGATGTTTCGCTGCGAATGGGTTAATCACTCATGAGACAATGAGACAATGAGGTACGATGATAGCTTGATGATGCTGCTGCTGCTGATAATGATGATAATGATGGGCTTTTATTTCATTTTTCTTGAACTTGGTAATAAAATATACGACTAAATACCATCATATTTCCAACTTTCACGAAAGTTACACTTGGTGATTTAATCTGCATAACGATTGTCATTCTGCCGGCCTCGAAACGAAAACTAACAAACGAAGACGCCCTCGAAATCATCACACCAATAAAATCTATGTCACTTCAGGGTAGGCATTTATACTCCGAGCCTCCGAATCCTTGATAATTTTCTTCTACTTTTTGAAATTGCTTTCCGACTCTTCGAAGTCGTCCAGCAGTGTGTTTCCATCCCAAACGGCAAGGAATATCATATTCAACAGGATCCTAGATCCTTCCATATAATCTAGAATTGCTTTCTACAGAAAGCATTAAATATAATCAAGACCTTAGCATAGCATACCCTCATACTCGTAGGGAAGTCTCCAGATCTCTGACCTTAACCCTCGGCTCCGCCTGACGTTAAACACTAATACATTAACAATCAAATAACCTGACTATTGCCATCTCACCAAAACCATCTTTTGCTCTCTATCGCTTTAGCATTGGATCTTCATTCTATATGACCCCCACATATCGTGATAAAACACTTACACGACACAATAAACTAACAGACTATTTTTCGCTATTAAAAGTACGGCAAATTACTCTCATGCCCTAAAATTGAGAGGCGAGTCGCTCTCATGCCCCATGGATTCTGTAATAGAACCTATCCATTTTAGGCTAGATTCTATGATGGGAGGGTAGGTTCTATAGATATATTACTTCTTTTCCTTCGAAGTTTTTTCTTATAGGGTAGATTCTATTATAGAATTCACATAGGATCTAAAAGTATGGGAGTAAAATAAGTATGATTTTTAGGGCATGAGAATGATTTAAATGACGTTTGGGGGGCATGAGAGTAATTTGCCGTTGTAAATATCATCAAACGAGTGAGCCTGAATTCTCCCTCCGATATAGAAACAGCAGAAAGACTAAATCCTATGCATCCATCTATCATCCGAAACATCAAGATAAATGCACACGATGCACACAATCTAGACATAGAGACGATACTAAACGACTTATGACTTGTACCCAGAAGATTTCCATTACTAAAAACAGCGCTAGGTTTTATACTAGCCCGTTCTTAGTTCCTATGCTACTAGCATATTAGTAATATATACAAGATAGTAGATCTCCTACCTAACACGACTTTCCCTCCAAAAGACACGCAACTCTCTGTACCACTCTGATAGTTGGGTCTATATTGAAGTGAAAATCCTAATAATCAACCATAGGTATGCACTTCGTCCCTGTATTGTATTGTATGTATGGAGACTCAATCAGGGTAAATCTCCCAACTCTTTTAGTATTCTCGCAGGTTCCAAATACTGAGCTGACACATGGGACATTAAAACATTCAATTTTCACCAAGCAGTAAACGAAGAAGTCTCTTGAAGCCAAAATGCAAGATATCATTGCGAGCCAAAATCCCTCAAATTAGCCACTTCCACCAAATTTCAATAGATAGATTAACATCAATTAGCAAGGTATCGAACAAAGCACAAGAAAAATAGAGAGCGGAACCTCGCCACCTCAACCTTCAAATTATCGCAAAGCCAAATTCGAATCCAACGCATTAGACCAATAAGCGAAAGAAATCGCAAGTAAATTATTCCCCGAAGATCCATACCCAGGCCCCTCTTCATCCTTTCAAATTCATTGCAACCCATTCATTCTGCTCCATTCAAACCATTACCAGCAATTCCAATCTTCTGAATCAGCAGCATTATCCCCGGCTGGTCATGCGCCATTCTTTTTCCCTTTACCCTTCTCCACCACTGGTGCCGGCTCATTCAACCCTCCATCCCAACAGATCTTCATTGTAGTCGGAAAGGGGAATTCGGATCCCATCATCTTATCCATGTAAACATAGAATCCTCCTTCTCTTGGGATCTTCTTCATTTCGCCCTGAGGACCAGATGCTCTTCTCAGATTGTCAAGTCGGCCAATACATTTGAGCATGGCTGTAAGAGCTACACGTGAAGCTTCGGCGCCGAGACAAGCGTGAGAACCGACGCCATAGACGAGGTAAGAATCAACTGGACGATCTAGACGGACTTTCTTTGGGTCGGGGTAGATTTTAGGGTCCTGAGCCAGTGAAACCTGAGGTTTGTTAGTTTATCTTCATGAGATCTACAGAGGGAAAGACATACGAAACTGACGAAGACTGAATCGCCAGGCTTGCAATCGACTTTGCGAGATCCATCGTTGACAGTAATGTTTTGATGACATGTGCGGTAAGCACCGAATGTGCCGTACATTCCTATATATTGTTAACACGGGGCATAAACAGATTAGACAGACATAGCTTACTAATTCCTTCTAACAAATAATGCAAAAGGATATCATCTGCTTCTACTGTGTTGAGCTTTGCAAGACGGTTGATCTCCGGAAGATGTTCTTTGCCATCACCAAGATAAAAATCAAGGACTTGACCAAAAACTTGTGCTTGGTTTGCTACCATCGCTCCTGCTGTGGGCAAAATTTGTGACCAACTAAAAATATTAGTAAACATAGTGAAGGATTGAAGGATACACTAACACAGTCTCGTGAACGCCTAAGCCAGCCTTCAACAAATGGCGTACCATGTGCACACCATAATCTTTAAGTGCGTTGTTTTCTTCCATGAAAGTATCAACGATACCTGATACAAGACTAGTCTTTGAGATAAAGTTCACATTTTGCTCAACTAGTTGACCAAGATCTTGTGTGACTGGAAGACCAGCAGCACGTAGTGCAAAGGTTTTGGCTGGGTCGACATCACCAAAGAAGATTACAATGAAGATAACAGCCAACACCATGTACAATTCATGCTCGGTATATACACCTTTGGGATTTTCTTCGCTCTTGAGTGGGAGGTGAAAAACGTTGGCGGCAAAGTGAACATGAGCTAGGTAGTGTTAGATAAAAACAGAAGGGGCCAAGTTGACGGAATTCTCACCGGAATTGTCAATATCGCGAATGACATCAACCTGGTTGGTCGTGCCACCGATATTATAGGACCATCTCTTGAGAAGTTTTGGAACAATGCTTTCGTAATAGTTCTTAACACTCTCGTGCCATTTGTCTTGGTAAAGACATTCCTTCATTTGATTGCGACGCTCGGCAAAGAAGTCGCCATCACCAGCTAACATGAAATTGGCACCTAAGGTAATATTAGTACTGAGTGTATAGCTTTCGCAACGAGCTTACATACCTGGTTTTCCCATGAGATGGGCAAAACCTCTGCGCCAATTATCAACGCCAAATGCTTCCGCGTTAGTAAGAACACTCTTGACTCCGTCATAGGTGACGATATTCTTTCGTTCTGGAACCTTAATTGGTTTGTCCCAACTGTAGTCATCTGCACGGCCAAGTTTCTCCATAATCTTTTTGTTTTCAGACGGTATCGTAAGAGGATAGTGGGCATAGATGCTGTTATGCGAGAAATGATTCGGAAAAGCTCGGATGAACAACTTGTAGAAAACACAACCTTGATTAACGTTTAAGTCATAGTTGACTTCAGTGACACCCCAATTCGTAAGATTTGCTGGATGATAGTCGGTGGTGTAAAATCTGTCACCACGAACCAATGTAACTGCATCAGAAAGAATACTACGACTGATTGTATAGGTCGGTCCGATGCCAACACCTGGATCCATAGGCTTTTTGGCATCTTCACAAACTAATCCAGCATAAAGTTCCACCAAATCAGGCTCATCGAACAGAACCTTCAATTTCTCATAGACGGCTGGATCTGAATTGATATCTGAGAACTTTTCATGTGGTATAAGGCCGAAGTGTTTGCGGAATTCATTTAGAGTTGCGCACTTCCATGCACGAGCTTGTTCCATCCCAAGGATTTCAACAGCACGAAGGACTGCAGGAACGTTGTTTGCTCCTGATGACCCAGCCAAGTCTTCAATACTGGCGGTCAATTCTTTAACAAGATCATCATCATTGAGTTTTCCGTCAGTGCCTCTCTTCATACCAGCGAAGTCTCGTTGTAGCGGATCTTCTGGTGTCATTGCTTCGAGCTTACCCAAACCAATAAGAAGCTCCTGCATAGTGACTTCCTTGTAGCTCTTCCCAAAGATTTTCATGTACAGATCTTCTGACCATTTCTCATCACGTTGACTGATACAGGAATGCCATCGATACACGCTATATACAATTAGCTTTAATTATGAGAAGGCAATTAATTGAAAGGCTTACAGGTTGAATTCGGCGGCACATTGATTCCCGACTCCAGCGGCAGTTCCGGGCTTGCCATTTCTTTCCATTTCGATCCGAGGATCAAGAGTCCTATTTAATTTTAGCTACACACATTTCTTGTCTCAATTCCAACAACTCTTACCAGGTAGAATTGACCCGATTCAGACCGACAATTGTGCGGAGATAATCGAGTAGAATAATGTTAATGTAGAGACCGCAAGTAATAAGCCGTCCAGTTTGAAAGAGATCATTGTCGTACTTTTTCCAGGCTGCTTGCTTCTTATCGTCTGGTAGATTGTCCTTGGGGGGTGTAAAGCGTCCATTCTCGTTTATCGTCGCCAATTGTTTCACTACATGGTTGTGGAAACGATTGAACATCTATCACGCTTTAGTTGCAGTTCTAAGGTTCATATAAGCAACTTACAATAAGGATGCATCCAACTCCAGGAGGAAAGCCCAATAATCTCTTCTCAGCGAAACAATCTGGTTTTAGTTCTCCATTTTTAAGTGTTCGCATGTTATTCTGTTCATCCTGATTACTTCCATACAGAGGAGAAAGATCTAAATAAGAGGAGGTCATTGAAATATTGAAATCTTCGTGTGAGGTGCGGAAGCAGTCATGGATGATAATGCTTGCGATATAGTAAAGCATACTGGAAATATTGTTCGGGTGGGGCTTGAATCCACCATTTTCTCGACTCATAATTGTGTCAAATATGAGGCCTGGATCTGGTTTTGGGTTTGGTTGAACGATTTTTGGAGTAACACTTCGAGCGTATGCTGTGCCTGCTTTTCCAATATCGGGAAACTTGATGTTATTGTATCTATAAATAAGGATTAGTTGGAGAAATAACCCGAATGGTTCTGGTGTTATACTTACGAGCCATCGGCTTGTCGATAATTATACTTGTCACCAAGCATTGAAGCTGGTGGATGTTCCAAGGATCCCCATAGCTCATCAACAAGTACTTCTGTAAGCTTAACTCGAGTCTTGGAGGTTCCAGGAAGGTTGGCAACCAACTATCGAGTCTTAGTACTTGTGTGTTGAAAGTCGAGGGTCAGACTTACCTGAATAAGCTTCTCCATTAACATGGTCTTGTCATCTGCCAGATTTGAAGATCCTAGTTCTTGCTTTATAGTCATCTGCAATGTCTCCAAATCCTTGATTCGCAATGCTTTGAGATCATCCCATAAACCCGATTGCTCCTGTTTTGTATCGTATGAGCCATCTCCAGTTTCGGTGTTTAAAGGACGATTGGCTGTGCTAATGACTTTTCCGAGTGACTCGAGAGTTCCTACAATACCGGCGCGTTTTACACTATGATCGGGACCTTCGAATACTTGAGGATTGGAGCTTGCGGTACCACTAGTAGACTTTTTAGTCACACCTAAAGTCAAACGACGCGCTGGACCGCCTGATGAGGTTGCTCCATTTTCGGCAGACGCAGGTGAGGATTTAGTATTTTCCTTGTCTTTACTTTTAAAAACACTCGAAAGGCGTCTCATCATTGCGATTGAATCAATGAATCAGCCTCTACTTGAGCGTTAGCTTCTGTCTGAAGACACGACAAATGTAAGCATAAATATAATAGGAAGCTAGAGTGCATCGTGCTGCTTATTACTTACTTATCAACAATTGATAGTTAGTTGCGGTAAGAGAGGAGAGACCGTGCTATGAGCTGAATTAAGGTGCTACTGGAGTCTCTGTATGATTTGTACCTTCGAACGAGAGGAGAGGAACAGGCTGTAGATAGCTTTTGTTTGAAAGGAAAAGGAAAAAGGAAAGTTCTAGGTGATGTAAGAGGAAGGAAAAGAAAGAGGTTGGAAGCTGAGCTACCTGGTAAGCAATTGAGAGAGGGGAAAGGGAAGCTCTCCCCTCGATTTGATAGCTCCTGCAGTGTCGCAGCAGTCTTGAAGAGAAAGTGGAATTGATATCCCCTTCATTGTAACCCAATCAAAACCTATGAATATCAAATTGAAGGGTTACATCAGAGCTTCTCAGAGGCTGAAATATTAGCAGTTCATTGGACAATGCATTGACAGTCTTCAGATTGAGGTGAGACCTGAATGTATGCAAAGTCGCAGATTTGGACATGGCGTGCCACTTGATAGGAAATGCTTGCACTTGATGTATCATTAAGTTGCCAGTCTACGCGATATTATCCTAAAGATTCAATGTATGGACGTGATATCATTATTGAATCTCTAAATCGAGATTCGGTGGTCAAACAAAAGGCTTTACAACATTCCCCGAAAGCTCGATTCGAAACTCAAAATCGAATGATCTCTCAGGTTTGTGTTTTGCTTCACTCATACACGGAAATCAATGACACAAGGTAGACGAAATTAAAATGTTTCAAACCTACTCCAATATTTGATTGGTTTATTGAGAGCACAACATGGTACCCGACCCCGCAAGCCGATATCTGGGGAAGTGAGAGGATTTCGCCAACGGCATACAACCCTACAACGAATACACTATTTGCTTTACTTTGCAGGATGTGTGCGTTGGTGTGTTTTTGATGCTGCTGAAAATGAAGCTCTAGGGACGTGAAGAAGTCCCACTTGAGTACTTCGTGGGTAAAAAAGCATTGGCTACTGCGTAGCAGCTCAACCCCTCAATCTCCTCTTTTCAGGGGCTTTTGAAGCTCAAAACATCCGAATTTGTCTTCTCGCAGAGCAGTGAGGAGAAGATGGCTTGCAGAGCAAGGATTGTGGAGGGCTGCAATGCAAGGTAAAGTTGTATTTGATAGACCTCATGATTTATCAGCCAATTGAACCACTCGGTATGATATGCCCATCCAATTGAAGTGAGAAGGTTACCGGAGGGGAAAACGAATTGAAATAGGTGTTTATATTTACAACGGGAACAAGTGAGAGTCAACAAAAAGGAGGAGAGAGAGAGAGAGAGAGAGACTGGAATGAAACATACTAAACCAAACTTTGAGTCTATCATATCATGTGATGAATGATCCACATTCACCGCTTTCATATAGCTTGATTTTGATATCCATACCTTTCAAGATCCTTTCTAGATCCTTTCTAGATAGATCCATAGAAAGGTACTAGGGAGCTGGTCTATCATTTTGCTTTCATGAGTTTAATTAGACTTCAAAGTATCTCGAACAGAAGAGTACAGAGTACTGCCAAAGTGTCGTTTTAATTGGGCCTAGATCGTACAGTTGGCAGGGTGTGTTGGATCTCCCTCCGATGATCATCATCATGATCGGTGAATTGGTGGCGGATATTCCGTGCCTGGACCAATTGGCCTGGTCAATAGTCAAAAGTCAAATAATTTTGAAGATCGACAGCCAACAAGCAAGTTCACCTCGTTCACTTATTACTTCCCCCGACCTCAGCGCCGTCTTCTTAAATCTTCAACAATCTTGATCAATCCCCTCAGATCATACATTGTCAATTCTTCCAAGATGGCAGTCACATTAAAGGTTACAAATCGCTGTAAGTTGCTCAATTTGCTGCCATTGAACATTCTTAAAGCTAATCTTCAAAGCTCCCAAAAACCCCATCAAACGTCTTCCTACCTCGATTGATATCGACGAAACGACCACGGTTCAAGATGTTAAAGATAAATTGGCTAAGCAAGCCGGCGGCTGGGACCCCAATAGATTTGGTATCTTCGATCCAGAACAGAAGAAGATCTTGAAAGACAGGAAAGCATTCATTTCTCAACATAAAGAAGTGATCACTGGGAAGGAAATCTTGATCAAGGACCTAGGTATATACCTGCAAATCATCACTCGATTCAAGCATCAAAACTTACATTATAATCTATTATAGGTCCTCAATTAGGCTGGCGTACCGTCTATATAATCGAATACCTCGGTCCTATCTTAATCCACCTTGGATTTCCCCTCCTCCGCCCTTATATCTACTCTCATCCTACCACCTCCATTGCCCCCCTCTCGAGTTCTCAGCTGCTCTCAATGTCACTCATAGTTCTTCATTTTCTTAAACGCGAATATGAAACCGTTTACGTTCACCGTTTCTCCCTGTCTACAATGCCAGCTAGAAACATCTTCAAAAACTGCGCTCACTACTGGCTTCTTAGCGGTCTCTACATCGCCTACTTTATATATGCCCCCTCATCCTACACTGCCCTTTCATCCCCGAAAATTGACTACCTGAATATGGCTGGAGTGGCTCTATATCTCTTTGGCGAGCTTTCCAATCTCAAAACTCATCTTACTCTCTCGAACCTTCGCTCGCCGGGAGGGACTGAACGTGGAATTCCTCAGGGGTACGGATTTTCCATGGTAACATGCCCTAATTATTTTTTTGAGACTCTCGCGTGGATTGGTATGATCTTGGTGACTAAGAGTTTGAGTACGGTCATTTTCGCTATCGTTGGAACAGCACAAATGCAGCAATGGGCCGTCAAGAAGGAGAAGCAATACCGTATTGATTTCGGCGACAAGTACAAGAAGAAGAGAAATGTCCTATTTCCTACCCCAGGAGCCCTCATCAAGGAACTTACTGGTTAATGGTCTTGAGATTTTGATGGAGGAATCTCTCGGGACGATGGGGAATTTGTTGGTATGGCTGTATTTGCCAGGGATGGAAACTCTGGGGCTCATAAGAATGCCCAGCATCGTCTTCAGTGGGATTTGAAATGGACTGGCGATTAACCTCAAAAGTATACTATAGAGCACACAATACTGCTTTTGCTTGCCAGGCGAATGCCAATAATTTCATGAATTATCCTACCAACTTCCTTCTTGAATTTTCAATCTTATTTATAGGTTACTTGCTTCCTCTAAATGGCCAAATTCACTTGACCCAACTAATTCGCAAATATGCGGATTCCAAGACTCGGTGTTCTTGGTGTGCCTCAGTCTTTCGTTATGAGACAAGTGCTCAGCCCAATATCATAAACGTATCTTGGTGTCAGCTTTATTCCCCGGCTATTTCACTAGTCTCCAAAATGCGCTCGCAACAAATGCATCTTTGAAAGTCGGCTAGGATGAATTAAACTCAAAATTCCCCTCCTCGACAGATTCTACATAAACTGATGGGAGTTCTTGATCATTTCCCTACAATTTGCTCTTCAGATACCTCTTGATGGCTCTTCTTCAAGCAGCATACAAGTATCGAATAAGATCCTTGACCAGAGTCAAATGCTGTTCGTTTCAATGGTTTCTTTTCGTGTTTGAGGGGCTTTGACATTTCATGCGACCAATCATACCCCGCAGTCGAGATCTGACCACAGCTCGTTTCATACATACTCCAGCTATCAATTAACCTTATTTCTTAACCTTATACTATAATTCAAGCTTTCTAGTGTGTGTTTCTCTATTCGAAATTGTTACCAACAATTGCCACCCCTCTTATTTGGAGGTTCTAGGGTTTTGCAAGTGTGCTTCAAACATTCAACCCTGTTACTGCAATTAGTTGTCACACTCAATTCGTGTCTGTGCTGCTTTCCCTATGCTCAATCTACCACATATGTGATGTTCCGGCATCAAAAACTTATAGTTCAAGACTTTTAGTCGGGAAGATGTGCTTGAAAGTGCACTCTTCCTTTGCGGGGCGTTTCCAATTCCGCTTTGCCCTCAAAAGGGATCTCCCTCTACCATCTTTTATATCTCTCCTTTACGTCCCTCTTGTTGTTTCTTTGCTCGGTGATTTTGATAATTATCCAGTCTTACTTATTCCTTTTTAATATTTGCAGAGCAGAATATAATTGAGTAATAGTTGAATCTATTGCCAATCTCTTCCAGAATAATGTATACACCATCACTCTTCTCGCTGGCGCTCCTCGCCTCAAGCGTCACTGCATTGATCACTGACGCCCCGGCGACAAATAATACGGCCTCTGTAGCTGCTGCTAGCACTTCTGGGATGACGTTATCCCAAGCGATCGTAGCTAATAACGAAACTCTATCTACTCTTTCCAGTAAGTTATATGGTATTCCTCTAACATCACTATATTAACATTTGCAGTGCTCCTCGGACAACAGCCCGCACTCGTAAGCGCACTCTCCTCCAATACTTCATCGGGAATTACAGTCCTGGCACCAAATAACGCGGCGTTCACGAAATTCCTTGCGACGCCTGCAAATAAGGCCGCAGCCGGCCAAAGCGATGTTGTTGCTGCTGTTCTTCAATATCACGTTCTGAATGGTACATTTCCGGCTAGCATGTTCTCAAAGGACGCAAAGTTCATTCCAACGCTTCTGAAAAATGAGAGCTACACCCAAGTCACAGGTGGACAAGTAGTACAGGTTGCTCTGGTTGGTTCAAATGCTGTTGTTACCACTGGATTAAAAGAGAAAAGTACTACAACACAGACTGTAAGCAACTACCCGATTCTTTTCGTCCTTTCAACTTGTTGCAAAAACAGTTCTAACATACATTAGGATATTATGTTCAATGGAGGCGTGATGCACATTGTCGATACAGTCCTTACTATCCCTATTTCGGCATCCATGTCAGCCATCGACTCAAACCTGTTGTCTCTTGCGGGTGCCCTTAAAACTACTTCCCTCATAGCACCAGTCGAATCCCTCAAGGATGTTACTATCTTCGCTCCTTCTAATGAAGCTTTTGAGAGAATTGGGAACACAGCTGCTGCTCTACCTACAACGCAACTCAGTCAAATCCTCGAATACCACGTTCTCAACGGCACCGTAAGTTTCTCTTTGACTCTCGCAGTTCCTTACTTCTTAACTAACCCATTCATAGGTCGGCTACTCAACTCTCCTATCCACCGGGCTAGCCAATGAATCTTTCCCATCGCTCATGGGTGAATCCCTCACCGTCACCTCAGAAGACTCCAAAATTTTCGCCAACAGCGCCGAAGTCATCGGCGCCGACATCATTGTTTCTAACGGAGTCATGCACATTATTGACAACGTTCTCAACCCCTCTAACACAACTGCCGTTACAAACCCTACTGCGACTGAGCAGCCTGTTGCCTTTTCGGGCGCAACTAGTGCAGCAATCGCGCCATTCACCAGTGGTATTACGGCGACAACTACAGCCCCCAGTGCCGCTACGGGCACATCAGGAAGCGAGAAGAGGATTGGAGGAGATAGTTTGGGAGGTGCGGTGGCCGCGGTTGTGGGTGCTGCTATCATGCTTTTGTAGTTGGAGTAGTGTGGTGAAATGTGTAAGTGCGGAGGGTAGAATGTGATTATTTTCTTTTACAGTTTTATACGAGACAGGATTTTATGAAATGATATCATAGTCTTTGATTTACAAGAAGTTTTATTAATTCCCGTTTCCATAATACAAAGAAACTACATATATTATTGTAAACATTTGTATTTGGGGAGGGGCTTGATTACACCCGATTTAATAACGTGTGTCCAAAAAAAAAGCACTTTTTCGAATATCACCTAATCGAATTTTTGAAAGTGGAAAATCCAATTCAATCAATATAGCTCCAAATTGAAAAAACTCTATATCATAATATAAATCTCAATTGATAGAATCAAGAAATAAAATATAAATCATTTTAATTAAAAATTCATTGAATTAGAGGTAAGTTGGGTACTCTATTTTCGGGCTATCTCCCTTTTGGGCTACTTTTTATATCAAAAATATACCAAAAATGAAATTTATAATTTTCTTATTTATAAATAGAATTTACTGAAAATTTGTATATATATAATTTAGATTGATTTAAGCTTAATCTGAAATTTTCAGATTTTTAGGATTTTTCTATATCGAGATCTAAAACTTCAAAATATCGATTTTTTGATTTGTATGGAAATCACATATAAATTTAAAAATTTTATAAAATCTTTAATAACTTTTTAATAAAAATTGCTAAAAATAAACTATTAAATTTTATTATAAACTTATAATATATTTTATCTAAAAGATTCAGAAAAAATAGAAAGTTTTTTACAAATAAATATTTATAGGGATACTCTCAAAATGACAGGGATTATTTATACTACTCTAAACTTATTGTATACTATATCTCTATATCTATTAATTTTTTTGAATTTTTTTTTTGAATTTCTATATAGATTGAAGCTTAAATATTTTAAAAATATTTATAGTTTTCTTTTAATTATTGTTATTAAAAAGTTATTAAAGATTTCATAAAAATTTCAATTTTGTATGTAATTTTTATACAAATTTGAAAATCGATATTTTAAAGCTTTAACTTTCAATATAGAAAAATCCTAAAAATCTAAAAATTTCAGAATAGGCTTAAATCGATCTAAATTATATATATACAAATTTTCATTAAATTATATTAAATGTTAATAGAGATATTAATAGGTCTAAAAAGTGATTTTTGGTGTAAAAGGGTGGCCCAAAACCCTGTTGGCCCGAAAGTAGGGTACCCGACTTACCTCGAGCCTACCAGCACGGACGACTTCATGATTACGTAACCACAACCTGTTTCAACGCGAACGCGACAACGACAATTACTTGTCAATAATTCGATTATTTACTTAGCAACGATAAATCCCACAGCTTCTCTGGACGCATACTATCCAACTACAGTTTCAATACTTCTCA
This sequence comes from Botrytis deweyae, assembly GCF_014898535.1. Classification (NCBI taxonomy): domain Eukaryota; kingdom Fungi; phylum Ascomycota; class Leotiomycetes; order Helotiales; family Sclerotiniaceae; genus Botrytis; species Botrytis deweyae. Next base: position 899,620 of record NW_024066214.1, read on the forward strand.
GATGATTCGCACATCATGGCCGAATTCGAAATTGGCCAAACGGTGGAGCTTGGAAATGGTGCTATAGCAACTATTCTATGGATGGGAACGGATCCAATATTTGCTTCAGGGGACTGGGTCGGAGTTGAATTAGAAGATGGAGGAGGCAAAAATGATGGCAGTGTCTTGGGAAGGCGATATTTTCAGTGCGAGATGGGCAAAGGAATGTTTGTTCGCCCTTCTACTATTGCTATTATCGATCGACCTGCACCTCCCCCAAAAGCACCTGCGCCTGCAAAGAAACCTGGTCGACCAAGCAGCGTTGCTGCCCCGGCTGCACGAAGAACAAACTCTGTACCAGATAATGGCGTAAAAAGGAAAAGCATGAATGCTCCGAGCCCAAGCCCCAAGGGAAGACATCCCTCTGGCCCTTCAGGCCTTCGTGTATGTATACGTTCACATGATGCCATACATATTCTAATCCTACATCTAGTCTCCCACAAAATCCCCTACAAAGCAACTATACTCCGCAGGTACTTCGGTTGCCTCAACCTCCCGAACCGGTACACCTGCGAATTCTCGTGCGCCCTCTGCCGGCGTTACAAGACCTCGGCCATCATCTGTAAGTCGGACATCAATGGGCCCGCCACCTCCACCTGGAGGACGAGGAAAACCATTAGCTGGAGGTAGTGGTGTAGCAAATAGGGTTGGAGGACCTGCGACCAGGACAACTGCTTCTCGTCCCACCTCTTTGGCCCCTAAACGCACACTTCGACCTGCTCCGGACCGCGCACCATCAGGGTCTAGTCAAGTCAGTGATGGTACTCATGATACGGTTGATGAAGATAGATTGCTATCACCCTCACTGAGGAGTGATACGGATCAGTTGTCTCCGCAAGCTTCAAGCCCCGTATTTACTAGGACTGGGCGAGAAGCTTCGCCAGCAGGATCACCAGCCGGACAGCGTGTTGCAACGAGCACAGCGGCCAGCAGGGAGATTGAGGACCTGAAAACAAAGCTAAGGGTAATGGAGAAGAAACGAATGGAGGATAGGGAGAAGCTGAAAGGTTTGGAAAATGTTCAAGCTGAAAAGGAGAAATTCGAGGGGATTATTCAGAAGTTACAAACGAAATATCAACCTCAGCAACAAGAAATAACGGACTTGAGAAAACAATTGAAAGAGTTTGCTGCTAGATTTGAGGAAGTGGAAGGTATGCAAGCCGAACATGAATCGATACTTGAAATGGCAACCCTGGATAGGGAAATGGCAGAAGAAACAGCCGAAGTGCTCAGAACTGAATTGGATGCCTTGAAACAAAAGACTGAAGAGTTGGAGTTGGAGGTCGAGGTATTGCGAGAAGAGAATACAGAATTGGGAGGAGAAATGAGTGCAGAAGAGAAGACTAGTCAAAGTTATCTGCAACTGGAGAGAAAGAATGAACGATTAACGGAAGCCCTTCTGAGGCTCAGAGATCTGACACAACAAGCTGAGGCCGAGCTTAAAGACGAAATCAAGAGTCTACAAGAAGATGTTCGAGAGCTCGGTAGTGTCAAGGAACATTATGATGTGGTGAAGGGAAAACTTGCTCAGTCAGAAGCCATCATTGAAGATCTCCGCCAACAACTCGATAATGCTCTAGGTGCCGAAGACATGATTGAGGAACTTACCGATCGAAACATGAGTATGAGTGAGCAAATCGAGGAATTGAAAGTCACAATTGAGGACCTCGAAAGCTTGAAGGAACTTAACGACGAACTCGAGATTAATCACGTCGAAACCGAGAAGGAGATGCAGGAAGAAATCGACTTCAAGGAAAGCATTATTAATGAGCAAGCAAGACGAGCAGCCCAACAAGATGAGACCTTGGATGACATGGAATATACTTTATCGAGATTCCGTGAGCTAGTTACTAGTCTACAAAGCGACTTGGAAGATATAAGAGCATCACATGCCGTCACAGAAACAGAATCGGAACAATTGAACAGCCGAACACGTGCAATGCAAGACTTAAATATGAAGCTCCAAGTTTCTGCTGCCAAAACTCAAGTCAAGACAATCGACTTGGAACTACGTCGCTTAGATGCTCAGGAGGCATCGGAACATTTGTCCATCGTTCAGCTATTCTTACCAGATCAGTTCAATTCAGAAAGAGATTCAGTTTTGGCATTGCTAAGATTCCGACGTGTGGCTTTCAAAGCAAATCTTTTACATGGATTTGTTAAAGAGAGGGTAAACGGACAGCCACCTATTGGCCATGAGGACGACATCTTTGCTGGCTGTGATGTTCTTGACAAACTCGTATGGGTTGGTGCCATGTGCAACCGTTTTGTCAATGCCATCAGCCACTGCTCAATTGAAGAATTCGGCAAATACGAGGGCGCACTATATGAACTTGAACCTGTTGAGAGAGCACTCAATGGATGGATAGATGGCTTGAGAAGAGATGAATTGAAGGAAAAGCAATGTGCTAGCGAATTGCAACGTACTATTGCTCTCATGTCTCATCTTGCAGAGGTTCATCTTGGAGATAGCCTTGCTAATTATGCTGACGAGGTTCATATGCGTACTCTTGTCATGCAGAGTCAGCTGGAAAATGCTGCTGCTGCAATTTCGTCTACGAGAACCATGGTTCAAACTATCATACCCAGTCAAGAGGAGGATGATGAGCTCTTTGAACATTTCTCCAAGAAGACGGAGGCAGTCATTACCCAGACGCGCAGTGCAAAGGTCATTGTTGGAAAAGCAGTCAGAGAGATTGAAGACATGAAAGCTCGATCATTATCACTTATGCCTGACACTATTGAATCGTTTGAGCAATGCGAATTGGCAACTCAACAACTTACAGAATACACACGTCATGTAGGAAACGACCTGTACACGGTATTACACGAAGAAGGTAGAGCCGAGCCATACACATATGTAGAAGTTCAAAGTACTATCTACCAGACCACTTCAAACATACTTTCAACTGACGAATCCGACTTATTCTCTACCTACTCAAACAAGCTCAAATTTCTCAATAATCAACTAATCGATCTCTCAACTCTGACATCCGATCTGGATAAAACCCTAGAATTTGAGCTTGCAACAGCCCCTTGGATTCTCAGATCTCAAGAATTGAAATCTTCCAAGACTGTAACCGTTGACACTCAAGAAGAACTCCGTCGTCTGAAAGAAGACAATCATGAGCGTCTCCGTCTTATCGCTTTACGTGATCAAACTCTCGAAGAATCATCCGTTAAGATAGAACTTCTAGAAAGTCGCATGAGAGATGCTACCAAGAAGAACGAACGTATTAATGAACTTGAGCGCAAAATCGAAGTTGCCAAGTACCGTGAAGCAGAACTTGCTGAAGCAATCGAACTTCAAAACAAAGAATTATCAACTATGGAAGCTGATCGCGAGAAGTGGAAGAAGATTGCGGATGAAAGTAAAGCTTTGGGTGAAGTCGTATCTGGTTCTAAAGCAGGCCAGGAACGTGCTGTTGCCACTGCCAGAGAAATGGATGCGCTCAAGACTGAAATTGCTAGTTTGCAAGCTGCAGTTCGTTACCTCCGGGAAGATAATCGTCGGGTTAAACTTTCGGAACGCGAAAATATGTCTTGGTTGGATGAACCGTTGATTAAATCTAAATCAGTCGAGGAACAGAGGAAAGCATTGGTTATAGCAGAAGGTCAAGATGTGCTAAGCGAGCTCTTGACGCTGGCTACGGGGGAAAATTCGAGAATTTATGATTTGGGTGCCATAAAAGCAGATAGGGGCAAGTGGAGACCGGCAAAGAGTACACCGGGATACTGGGTTGCGAGACAGAGAGAGGAATATGAGGATTGGAGGGCATGGAAGGAGGAAGTTGTTAAGAAAGGGAGAGTTTTGGGAGAGAGGGAGGGAAATTTAGGAAGAGGAGTTGGAACCGGAAGAAAGGGGTTGAAGAGGGATGGGGAGAGAAATGTGGCTGCGAAAGTAGATCTGAGGTGGAAGGATTTAGAAGGGAAGGGGGCAGGAAGAGGGAAAGAAGTAGAGATTGTAGGGGCTGGAGAGTGGGAAGGTGTTAGGAGGGAATGGGGATTTGTTTGAGTGAATGTTTAGAATTTTGAGAGGAGAAATAGAGAAAGAAAGAAGAGGATGATTATACCCTGTGCTTTTGTTATCTATCCAGCTAGAATATCTGGTACATTTGATCAATGGTTGATTAAAGTATTATGGTAGCTACTTGATGAAGAATTGAATTGATTTTACCATAGCTCCTACTTTGCCCTGATGAAGTCTTTGGGTTCATTGTGACTAGCCCTGAAGAGCTGAAGTTCTTCCAAGTGAGTTCATAGAGGATATCACATATCACTTCCGGCGTCGTTTGGCAATCTGGTGACTCTCATGGTCTGAATATCACAAGATGTAATATATGGAAGATTTGAAGTTTTTATGTATAAGAATTGTCCTTGATCTTAATCTAAATCTCAAAATACTCTCTTCTTTTATATTTATCTACAGTACTAGGGCACAGATAGTGGCCGATCACCTAAATCACACCAAAACTCATCATTTAAACCAATAAATTTCAACATAATTAAATAAAAAATTATAATTTTTATTTATATGAATTTATTTACTTTTGATTATAGATTTCAGAAAAATTTATAGTTTATTTTTGAAATTTTAAATGATTATATTATATAGATTTAAAATATAGAAATTTGAAAATTCCAGAATTTACTAGTAAAATAAGCGAAATTTGAAGAACTTTTATAAGTTATTATTTTAATAATAAATTTCTGATTATATAATTTATATTAAAACTTAGAAAACTAAGAATATAGATCATTATTATATAAATAATATATAAAAAAAGATTCAATTAAAAAAAAATGATTATAAATATTAATAAATGATTATACAAAATGTAATGAATCGCTATTTTTTGGTGTGATTTAGGTGATCGGCCACTATCTGTGCACGGTCGCTGTACATGTAAATCTACATGCAAATCTATAACAGTAACAGAACATTCTCAATCGATTCGGTATATCTAGGTATCTATACCTACCTACCTATCTACATCCTTAACCCTACGCCGATTACACAATACATATTATACACATCCACCACCCACCATCCACCATCTCGTCGCATAAAATAAAATAAACAAATCAGTAGAAAATAATATTACAAAGATCTACTCTTCACATCGTGTATGATAGATAGATAAAACTCTGTTTCATATAACGCGAGGAGCTTGTGATATCTATTGTTCCCGAGGTTCCTAGAAGATTAATGGTATTATATCTATATCATCAGTATTTTGATTCTGGGTTGTAAATTGGTGATGTGGGTTTGGTGGTGGAGATTTTCTTTCTTTCTTTCTTTCATTTTTTTTTCAAAAAAAATAATCTTGTTTAAATAAATATATGAATATGTGAGTAGAAATCTTGATACGAGTACAGGTGTGAGTGAAGGGAAAGGTATGATTCAAGGAGAAGAGGAACGGGAGGAGCAGAGAAGGGGGAAGACAAATAGAAAAAGAGAGAGATAGGTTTGGAGAAGAGAGGAGAAGAGGAAGGTTGGAATCGGAAATTGGGAGTGATGAGAACTGTAATAATAATATATTGTATAGAAAATTTAAATCTTGAAGAGTTAATCTTGTGTTTAAATTTCAAATTTCAAATTTTAATACAAATATATACGTATATTGTATACTATATATACATCAAAATCATAATTACAAATAAACTAAACTGAATTAATCTTTTGTTTATATATCTATATACTTGTATAGAGATACCTATATATACCTAGGTAGGTAGCTTTAATTCTAGCAGTGGTATTTCTAGATCTATATCTTTATGTATCTATATAAATAATCACTTACTACTTACTACCTACTTACTACTCATTACTTACTACTCCTAACTCCCAGCCCCAAGCTCGGGGAGCAAACTAGACCTGCGCGAGACAGACCCGAGCAGACAGAAGACACGAGAGGGAGGAAGAGAACAAAGAAGAAACCCAGCGCCGCCGCGCCCGCCCGGCCCTCCCGCGCCGTCCTCCCCTCTCCCGATCCCTCCCTCTTTTCCCCTCTCCTCCCCTCCCCTCTTTTTTATATCCCCCCCCATATCCATATCCTTCTTCTATAGTCCTTTACTCTTTTTACACCTTTCTTCTTTTCTCCCTTCTCCTTTACATCTCTTCTTTTCTCAAAATCTCAAAATCTCAAAATCTCAAAATCTCAAAATCTCAAAATCTCAAAATCTCAACTCTACAATCACACAAACAACACCTCACTCCTCACTCCTTACCCAATACCTCCAACTTATAAATACCACCCACCACCTTATAAATACCCATCTAGCCAGTCAAATAAATAAATATAAGTAAATACCTATCTACTTAGCCAGTTAAGTAAATTAAATAAGTAACTCCAACCGCTAAACCCTCAAACAAAATCCCAATACTACACTGCACTCCTATTCATTCCAGCTTTCCACTCACAGTCTTTCTATTACCCTCCCTCTCCCTCTCCCTCTCCCTCTCCCTCTCCCTCTCCCTCTCCCTCTCCCTCTCCCTCTCCCTCTCCCTCTCCCTCTCCCTCTCTCTCCCCCAATCTCAATCTCAATCTCCATCCCATCCCATCCCACCCCATCCCATCCCCCCTATCCCATTCCATCCCACCCCTCCTTCCCCCAACACCATACACATACAGAAATATCACCCCCTCCACCCCCTATCACCCCCAACACACACCCATACCCATCCACCCACCCATCTAATTTCCATCCAGCACCCCAGAACTTTATAAGAAATTCAAAAATTTGTATCTATCTATTTATTCACTAACCCATCAACCCATCCACCAATCCATCCATCAACTCATCCATCAACCCATCCATCAATCCATCCACCAACCCATCCACCAACCCATATATATCCATTCATCACCTTCAAGCCAGCTCAAAACCCAGTCCAACCCAGTCAAACCCAGTTCAAAACCAAGCCAAAATTTCACTTAATCAAAAACTCGATCGTCCACCACCCAAACAATCCAGTCTAATGCAGTCGACAAGTCCTCCACTTCACTTCACTTCGCTTCACTTCACTTCACTTCACTTCACTTCACTTCAATCCCTCAAGCACACTCAAATTCAAATTCAAAACCAAAGTCAAATCAAAGCAAAATCCATAAATAGAAACACACACACACACACACACACAAACACAAATGGGGATATCATTGATCATTTATTCTTAATTTTTATTTCTTCCCCCCCTTTCCTCCTTTCCTCCTTTCCCCCTCTCACCTCACCTCACCTCACCTCTCCTCTCATCCCCTTCCTCTCCCCATTCCCCCATCCATACCCGTCTTTAATTTCTCTTCCTCCTAACATCTCGCTAAAACGACAAAAAAAGAAAGAAACAAGCAAGCAAACAAGCACCCAAAGTATTTCTCCGGTACTTTTACGACCCACGCCAAATCCTATACCATTCGCTACCAATGCAGCAGTACCTGTATAATCTGATTTATTCCCAATCCACTCCCCTCCTTCTAGCAAGAAATCCAGCAAGCTTCCAAACGAGAGAGAGCATGGTTCTTTCTTTCCCCAATATTGGCATTTATGCCCCTCCTCCAAAGATACTTCAAAGGCATCGGTATCAACTGAGAAGAACTGTACAAGTCGTATTTAATAATTTAGGTTATCTCTCAATAACGATATTTAATCACCCAAAGCTTTCCTCAAATCCGTCCATTTACGAGTTAGAGCTTCATGGGCCGCATTCATCTATTTCATTATTAGTACTTCATTCATCAATCATCACCAGGGGCAATAACATACCTCAGCATATTTCATTTTTGTTTCCACCAAGTTTTGTTCCATTTCATTCATTTCATCCTCCAATTTTTGATTTTCTTCATGAACTTCTTGATTCCTCTTCATCAATCTATCCATCTCACTCTGTAATTTCGCTTCAATCTCATCCGGTAGCTTATCAATTACATTTTTCAGTTCTTTAACTTGTTCTTTAAGAGTTTCGGCTTCTTCATGAATCTCTTGATTTTCGACTTTAGTTCGAACCAATTCAGTCGCCAAAGCTGCGTGTTCCGTATCGTGAGATTCGACTCTTTCTTCTAAACGTCGAACTTTGTGTGTGAGAGAGATATTTGTTGATTTTAGGTGTTCCAATTCTGCTTCCCGATCCTTTTCTATCTTGGTCTTTTCCTCCCACTCTAATGCGTAAGTTTCCAGCATTTTAGGAGTGATTTTGACGGCACAAGCATCTTGAATCATATGATCTGCTCGGTAAACTTCCTTATCAATACTTGCTCCTGAATTTCCAAAGAAACCAGATTCCAGAATTGATCCTGCGGAAGGAGAAGCATCAATGTAAACATCGAAAAGTCGATCTTTCAGGAATGTAGTTAATGCAGCCATGTCATTGAGGGTGAGTAGATGAGCTGCATTCTTTTGCATGAGTACAATTCCAAATTTGAGAATAGCTTCGAGACCCTCGCTTAAAATGAGATCGTAAATTCGAAGCACAAGTTGTAATGGAAATCGATAGGCGAAAAGAGTTAGAAACCATTGCGTGGCATATAGGTGGGGCGTGACTTGACGTCGATGGAGATGGCAATATAATGCTGGTTCAAAGTCTTCCAATAATCTCTCAAACTGATAAAGATGTTTATGTAGACCTGGCATATCCTGAATAAAGAGATCTCGAAGGTGATACTGATTCATAAGTCGTACTAATAGACAGAATGCTTCTTCTTCGGGCATCTATTGAATGTTAGGGAATATTCAGTAATAAGAGGTTTCGTATCTTACGTTAAAAAGCAAAGGCATAACTAAGAAATTCATGCCTTGTGCATAGCCAACACCTTCATCATAAAGAGCATATGCCTTGCATAAGCCAAATAATCCATCTTGTAGTCCAGCACTTGCAGCGAATTTCGAATAACTTGTTCGAGCACCCAAGTCCCGCTTTATGGCTCTCTCGAGTTTGGTCAATGCCGCCGCATCCTCCTTGGCTTTCCTTTTCTTTTCAGCCAAAGACACGGCTACATCCTTCTCACTAGGGGGAGAGGGAGATCTCATTCCATTGGTGATTGTTGTAGCGGGAGTAGACTTCTCGGAATGTATTGATGATGCTGATGAAACCACAGTCTCTTTTATTGATCCATTGCTTTGTGCCCCACTAGATGTACTCATCCTGTCCTTGTCCTTGTCTGTACCTCGATTGACCAAATTTCGATAGACAACCTCGAGCTCTTCATTCTTACTCTCCGCCAATACTTGCCACACCACACCTCTGATAGCATGCGGTATACCAGTTGCAATAGCGTGATTTAGTTCTTCTGCACTTGTTCTTGCAACTGCAGCTGGCCCTTCCCAGACAACGTTTTGCCATAAATCCCAATCGACCGGTGCTTCTGGATCACCCATTGCAGAAGGGCCTGCAGAAACTCCAGATGCCGTACCGGGGGCTAGTGCGGGGTTGACACTGACTGGATTAGGACTCGTAGGCGGACCGGGAGATACGGGAGAGGGGTCTTTGTCGTCGTGTGAGGCGGCAAATCCTAAACCAAGACTTGTACCTTGCCTGATGAGACCCCCAAATGCTGTATTGCCTGCCTCATCCTTTTCTTCAGGCAGCTCTGTTATGCCGGCCTCTTCTCGCATTCTCACAAGCTTAAATCTGTCCCTTAAACTATTCCTCGCAGGTCGTCTAACTCCATTCGCAGCGTCTGTGTCATTACCCTCCTCCAATTTGTTTAACATCATTTCGGGATTACTGCTAATGGTTGCTATCGAAGAAGCGGTATGTCTACGCTCAGTTGCTTGAGATGGAGGTAATGGCGGTGACTTGACGTTCTCTTTGGGAGCCGAGGTATTTCTCGACAGCCACGAGAACGGACTGGTTAGTTTTCTGGTGACAGGTGTTGGCGCAGGGAGGTTGGCAGGTGCGGGAGGAGGAGGAGGAGGAGGAGGGGGCGGTGAGAATGGCACATCTGGAAGAGCTCCAGAGAGGCCCTGCATTGGAGTTACGGTATTGGGCTTTGGAGGTAATTCGGGTGGTTGATCAGGTCTTGATTCATCTGGTGCTACTAAAATCTTGTGTATCAGTATTGCTCTTCCACATTGTTTAAATATTCGGCGGGCCTAACTACCTTTCGAAAGGGGAGGAGGCGGTGGAGGCGATCCAAAATCATCACCGTCTTCGAGATTCACATTATGGAGGGATGTAGCGGACATGCGATGAGATGTTAAAAGGGGAGATTTAGGTGGTGGACTATCGGATTCTATTTGTTCGTCATTCGTTTCGCCATGCGTTTCTGGAAGTGGTACTGTTGGGACTGATGGGATATCGGTACTGCTATCTTGTGTATTGCTCTTAATAGATGATGATCTTCGTTTCGTTAAAGATCTGGTCCTTTCAACTGGGGAGGTAAGAGTATCGGCAATGTCTTCAACATCATTGGCATCCTCGAAGGTGTCCTACCAGAAAGATTCGAGTTAGTAAATTGGTTGGTTCCAGTCTAAAGCAGGTAGAGCTGTTGTGCAACTCTGGAGGACAAGCCAAATAGGGGATTGAAAGTAAATAAAGAAGATAAACGAACACTCTCATGATCAGAACTCTGATCAACACTCTCTTCTTTCTCCTCTTTCTCCTCTTTCTCCTCGATCTCCTCTTTCTCTACTTTCTCTTCTCTTTCCTCTCTCTCTTCCATTATGGAATCTTCTTCGGAATCGGAAATATGTTTTTGATGTTCGTGATCCGCCATCTTTTCATGAATATAAGAGAAGAATGTGTATCGAGGAAGGAGGATTCTCGTAATGTGAGGTGGGTAGTAATGACTGGTCTGGTTGAGGTGGTTTTAATAGGAAGGTACTTTATTCCATGCCATCCAAGATGTCAAGAAGGTATATTAAGTAGTAGGTGGGTAGGTGAAGTTAGAGGTAGTGAGTGTGTGGAAAGCAAATGCGGCCGCTTTGTATTTTTTGGGAGATGAACTCAAATATGTGTAAGAGCAATCAATCATTCAATGCATCCAGAGTAGGAACTTAGGAAGAGGCTCGTGTACAATATCGAAGAGGGACCGGTGGATTTGTTGTACCCAGTATGAATTGTGGAGTTCTTTTTTTTTATGTAATTTCAAGGGGTCCAAAAGAAACAGAGGTAAAAAGTAATTTTGACTTGAATCACATAAGTCATGTCTATCTTAATGATTCATATGATTTTCCATCTCCAAAGTTCAGGAGTGTTGGGTTATTGTGTGAGAATCCTATGTTCCTTTCGTTTGATATGTTCATGTAAAGAAAGTAGCAACGTCCCGGGGATACAAGATTCGATCGCGCCTCGGAGAATTATATTCCTTTGTCGCTAAGTGGGAGGGAAGGGGGGAAAGAGAGTTTAAAGGAAGTCGAATGCAAATGGGGGAGAGGGGGGGAAGGACGTTCTTGATATTCCCGATATTCTCGATGCTTTTTTGAGGATATAGGAATGTAGGATTGTGATAAGAGTTATGTGAATATCTATCTACCTAGGTACCGAGTAGGTAGATTGGTGGAGTCATGAACTTGATATCAAAGCTACGTAGATACCTTCCTAGTACCTACTACCTACCTAGTATCTCCCGACTTGCACCTTGGTGTCCATGATATGATGTGAATTTCCGAAGATGGCAGGATTTGAAGACACATCAGTTAACCTTACATATCTTCTTTCTCATGCCTCACTCTCCGAAATCAAAAGTCACTCGGAATTGACTTCCTACATACACATATGTACATCCTCGTACAGACGGAGTAGACTACCGGTATGAATATTCCAACAGGGGGAGGGGGTAAGAATGGAGGCGACTATACCCAATTGATCCATCAGTCAACATTTCTCCCAAGATCTGGTGGATATAACCATTAACCATGTAACTTTAGCCACATAACGACATCTTCAGGGGTGAATCTAGCTTATTTGGTCTCTAGTTTAACCGTAGCATCTTTGATTTTGCGAGGTAGACTGGGAGACTGGTACGAAGTAGTCTCGAGGTAGTATACCGGTAGTATAGTATCAAAGCCTCGACGAGGACCAGGAATTGATTTGATAGGTTCATCCGTTTGATCTTTTTCTAAAGGGGAAGTTTCTTAATCGATCATTTAGCTTTGGATCTTTAGATCGGAATTATGAAACTTGAAACTTTTCCTCTTTTCCTCTTTTCCTCTTTTTGGTTGTACTGTTACCCAGGTAATAGTAACATATTTTTATATGTTTCAGAATATTTCTGTTCACAAACTTCTAGGGCGGCTAAACGCAATCGTTGGTTAGCATCCAATTGAATCGGTAGAGAACTTCACTTTGGTAGTAGGTATCCCTTTATCCAACCTCTCCGATTAATTTATATTGTTCCGATTTGTTGAGTGGAGCGGGATTATGCATATGGAGTAGTCGACCGCTCATTCATTCATACAATACACCCATCAATTCTATCTATCTACCTACCTACCCAAGTAGGTATATCATCGATCGAGCAAAGCGAGTAAAGCCTCCACGGCAGTGGCTCCCAGAGGGCCAGCGGAGCGTCATTGCTAGCTACCGCTACTGTTAAGATGAATAATGGTATGGTATGGTCTGGTATATATGAGATGTGAATACTCCTACCTAGTGCATTTAAATTCTTTTTTCCTGAGAGTTACTAGGTACGTACAGTAGTAACGGGACTGACGACACTTCTGAGAATGTCTTGCTGAACAACAAAAGCGTTATAATACATCCAATGATAGCTCTTTGATCCTTGTTAAAGATCCTAAGTAATGTTGATTTTGGAATCCCAGTTGTTGTATCGAGAGCATCTAAGTACCCGCCCACCTACCTACCTTGTAATGATTGAATGACGCTCCGCTGGCTCTCCGAGGGCCACTGCCGTGGAGGCAGACTATGTGAATATATCATTATCACGGGGAGATGATAACTAGAGCATCGGCGGCACCAAAGGTAGAAGGTAGATACATGGTAGTTCATCCATTGAGAGCTTGCTTGCACATCAAGGTCTAATAGGTTTTGCAAATCTCTACTCCATACCTTTCTACCTAGGTACCTTGTAGCTACCTGTTACATGTTCCTGTTCTGTTCTTGGTTCCAAACGTGTGAGACCTTTTGGAAGCCTTGTCAAACAAGGCTGAATGAGTTGTTTCAAGGCTTCAGACAAGGCTACCAACCAATATGAAGCCTTTTGAAGCCTTTTGAAGCCTTTCGAAAAATGATACAAGGAGATGACAAGAAAAGAGGGAATGGAATAAACATAATCACAAGATGCCTAGTCCCTATCCACTTCATATCATATTAATAGATAGATCAGTCAATACCTACCTAGGTACTTATTAGATTCTTCGAATTGATAGGAGAATTTATTGATGATTTAATTATTTTATATCTTTTTAACTGTGTTCGAACTTTTCATGCTGGTGTAAAGTGTAACAAGGTATTACATAAGGCATTGGACAAACGAAACATCCAAGCAAGCAAAAAGCATTCCAACCCATCAATCAAATCGAATCAAATCAATCCATTTTAATAAAATGTTAACAAGACTGACGTAGTTGCTCTTCATTAAGCGATTGTACGATACGTAGTGAACATTCAGCCTTGAGAAAAAACTAAGGCTTAGTAAAGAGTAAAAGCGGCGTTGTCAAAAGAGCTTCAACGAGGGAAGAGCTTCATCAAAAATTAATCCCATCACATCTCCAACTTCCTTTCCACCCAGAACAAACTCAAAATCCATAACACAATCCCCCCCGTCACCTCAACCCCACCACCACCACCACTACCACAACATAATAATTAAATCCTTCGTTCTTGAAAGTTCTCTCAAACTTCAAGAATTCATCAACTCGAAGAGACTTTCTTTACTACGACTTAATACATCTCTCATTCACAGTCTGGTGTTTCCCACCCAGCGTCATCAAATCGGGAAAATCTCCATTTATCGATACGGCAAAGTATTGAAAGGCGCCTGCACCGTACCTTTCAACACCATCACTTTTTCGATATCTCCAATTTCTTCACCAAGTACCTCGCACTACATACAGAATCAACCCGACCCTGTACACTTTCAACATTATTTTCTCATTTGCACTTCGTACGAAAAGTTTATCTGCGAGCAGGTAACTAGCCTTGTTTAACTTACCCATTTCGCACATTTCGCGCGACTGTACATAGTTGCCTCAAAAGTCAAGTTACGCTCACGGCGCAAACGCACCAAACGCCATCTACCTACAGTTGGTCCTGCCATATATCGTCGCACTCTTTTTTTGAGTTGTCAAGAAATATAATACCTGTAGAGGTAGTGGAGGGGGTCGTTTTCATTTACCTGCGGTTTTGCCGCGCCTGCCGTCATCATGGTCAGAATCATCAAGACAATACAGCCTAAGCATGTTGAAACCTTAGTAAGTGCCTTTTTTTCTTTGATCAATCTGCATCGTCAAGCTGACCCTCTATCTTTAGTCTCCTTTCGTCAGCGAATTCGGAAAAACCGCATGCTCCATATCTCTGCCCCTCCTCCCACAACATCTCGCACAATTTCCTACAAGATGGCCTTTTCCCCGTGGCGACCTTTGTCATTGGATCTCTCTCTTGAATCGCTTCGATGTGATACTTGAAAGATTTTGCACAACATATAAACTCGCAGATGGTCCTCAAAAGGTGGACTTCGGTTGTGAGATGCTGAAGTCGAATGTAGGAGCAGCAGCGGATGATACGAAGACCTATGACCTGTTGGAGCTGGGCTATGGAGAAGATGGAGATAGACAATTGATCGAGGCGATCTTGAAATTCTCAAAGATGCTTCTGGAAAATTGTGGCAATCGCAGTATTTATTCCAGCAGTCCGCATCTGGGGAGCTTGCTCAATACTACGTCTTTGTCATTACTCGAGAATACTCTTCTTGTTACATCCCAATTAGCCCAGAGATACAACTCTGCTATGAAGCGTGTCGGATCTGCTAGGAGTACTAAGCATCTATTGGCAGAGCATTACAATATCGATCTCAACAGAGTTCTTCAGCTGGCACTGCCTTTCAGCAAGACTACCACTAGTTCTCCAGGCTCGGGGCACCCAACAACACCCAATCCCACAACACCTGGAGCCAAAGGCAAGGAGAAAGACAAGGCCTATTTCAACCTTCCGGTAAGCCCCAAGAATTCAACAACTGTTGTCTATGCAAACGATCTTGTTTCCATATACAAAGGCGGATCGGGTGTCAGTACAAATACAAAGAGCCCTCGCAGGAGTTCAGTTAATACTGCTTCACCTCAATCGCAAGCAAGCTGGGATGAATGGGGCGATGTCAGAATGACTTATTATCCTAAAGTCAAGACTGAATCCGAGCCGGCCAATATTGCTTTGAAGCCAGTCGAGACTGTTCCTATCCCTTCTGGACAACCGCCCATCACTCCAACACCTGTTCGCAGATCATCTAACCTTGGCCCGAACGCTCAACGCGCGAATAGATCGTCGGCACCCGAAGAAACATCCCCAGTATTGGCACGCACTCCAACAATGCCTGCGGACGATGCCCAACGACAGAATGCTAAAGTCATAGAGATTTCTTCAGCAAAGCTCAGATCCACAGATATCTATTCTTTGATGGAGGAGTATAGTTTGGACCTTCCCCAAGATCTGCAATATGAGCTATTTACAAAGATTCGGATTGCAAAAGCTCTCATCTCTTCATTGGAGACTCGACAACAGGCTCTCGTGATTAGAATGCTTGCTGTTGCAAATATGGCTAATGTCTACGCCGAACCAGTCTTCCTCGAGAACATCATGAAACAAGACAGCGACGAGCCAAAGCGTTTACAATTTATCTATCAAGTTGCTGATTTGGTGCACCCACCGGCCGAAGGCGACATCGCTGTCTCTACATACATGCAAACGCTAGCATTTTCGACGCTCGAGGCTATCGCGGGTATCTCATCAAAATTTCAAGATGTCTGCAAAGCTTTGAACACTACCATAAATCATGGTGTAATGTTGTATGTCATCCGTAAAGCTGTGGCAGAGATGGCTGTGGAAGATCTCGGTGACAAATTGACAGAAAAGGATCAGTGGCGAAATGCTTTATTCTCACTCATGACCAGTTTCTGCCAATACCCCCGCACTGCAGAGGGTCTTGTCACAGCTGGCTTGATACCTATCATGATCGAAATTCTTGGCCTTCGCACCACTGTGGCCCAGCGTTATCAGCCGAAAACTTTGTCGTTCCTGGACAATGTAGTGTACAGTGCTCGTGAAGCCTTTCAGATATTGGTCAATGCAAATGGCCTTGATCGAGTTTCTGATCTGATTGTTCACGAGACCACAGTTGCCTCAGGCATTGCAGAATCCGGCAGTGTAATGCCAGTCGAACATCGTTCACCATCTACTGATTATGAAGTCCCTTTCTATCAACAACAAATCTTGAAATGGCTATTCAAATTCATTCACCATATGATGTCATCTGCGAACAGTTACGGAGGTAACTTTGATCGTATCTTGCGCAACCTTATCGATTCTTCACAACTGCTTGGTAGTTTGCGTCAAATCATTGGAAATGGCCGCTGCTTTGGTTCCATTGTCTGGACTAACGCCGTTGGCATTCTAAATGGTTTTATCAATAATGAGCCCACGAGCTTTGCAATCATTGCAGAGGCTGGTTTGAGCAAGGGATTTCTAGAGGCGGTCACCGGTAGTCCACTTGTGTTACCATCACCCAAGGAACCCAAGGAAGAAAAAGATGTTAGGAGGCGGCGGCGTAGTTCCGCACGCATCCCTCTCGAAGGACCTGATGGGGATATCGCATCATCTGATGAAGAAGAGGAAGACTATGACGATGACGATGACGATGATGATGATGGACCCCTTTTTGATCTCACGACCACACAACCGCCAACACTAGCGATGCTTCAAGCTCCCCGCGATGGCCCTCTTGCCCGCGGCATTATGCCAACCCAAGAGACCATCAATATCATCCCTCAAGCATTTAGCGCGCTCTGTTTGAATAACACTGGTATGAAGATGTTTCGAGCCTCTCATGCTCTGCGTTCATTCTTCGAGATATTCGAGAGCCCTGAGCATGTCAAATGTATGGAGTCCAATGGAGAGTTGCCATCCAGTTTAGGCGCCACTTTCGATGAATTGGCACGTCACCACCCAACTCTCAAGGGCGAGATCATCAATGCCATTCTTGTTATGGTTGTCCGAGTTGGATATTTATGCAAAACAAAGGCAGAGAAAGATAGAGCTGGCGCTAAATTGTGGGAACACGATTCGGCCGGTAACGTCATTGCACTAGGCGCCGCTTCACACAGCCCCTCGGATGCGAAAGGAAAGGGCAAGGCTGTCGATAGTGGCAGTGATGTTGAGATGCGCGATGCCGATGACACTGCATCCACTCCAGTATCAACCAAAGAACCCGATATTTCCATGACACCATACATTACCTCTGTCGCTTCTTTTCTTGCCACTGTATTAAATAATTCATCGGTTCGTAGCGAATTTTGTGCTAGAGGTGGAATTGAGTATGTGCTTGATCTCGCTGAATCTCAAAGTCTGCCAGCAAATTTTGGAGACGGAATTTCTTCGCGCAATTTGCAGAACGTTATTGCTCTTCTCGCCGAGCAAAAACCATACCTCGTGATTCCATCTCTTTTGAAGCGAGCTCAGGCTGCCGCAGATGTCCTTGAGTCATTTGCCAAACACGATCTCAGCACATCTTTCTTTGCTCCATTTGTGGACAGCCAAAGCCGTGAACATGCCGACGAAAAGATATTGGCTCAAGGCACTGCTTTCGCGAAAGCTTTTGTCAATGTTCATTCATTAGTCGCCAATTTGACCGCTTCCATACAGGGATCTCCATACAGTCACAGGAACACTCCGTCTGGCTTCAACTCCATGAATTTCGCTGATCACTACAACCGTTTGATTCAAACCCTTGGCCCACTCTTAGGCGCATCTCTCAAGGAAGAAATCTTGTTACAGAGACTTGTTCCAAAGAGCTGGCAACAAATACCATCAGCACGAATCAAGGATAATGGAATTAGCGATATGATCCCGGACACTGTTGTTAGTACAGAACCATCTCCGCCTGTTGCAAACGTTTCAACATCAACTGTCGAACCTGACACTTCATCTCCATCCGTTGACGTTACGGCCTTGCCTGTTGCGTTGCAAACAGAGCTCGCGAACGCAAATTCTACTTCGGATACACCCGCGAAGCCGGCGAGTCAATCAACTCAGAACGCTTCGGAACTTCAGAGCCTCGGAGCTTTGAACAATTCTGCTCAATTCCGAAACTTTGGCACGTTGCGCTACCTCCTTGGTAGAATGCCTCGAGTTATTGGTCCGTTTTTCCAGAACGTTGGCAAGGTTCTTCTTAGTAGGAGGAATCCGGATCCATACTACAGACAAAACCATACCACTATTGCCGAAGCTTTGTCTGAGTCTGTGCTCAAACAACTGGCACGTCCAGGTGATGATAATAGTATCGACAACTACTCTTATTGGATCGGATTGTTACATGTATTGAAAGATATGTTAGTCGACTGTAAGTACCATTTTCTAGTTCTTCCCGCAAACATGATCATGACTAATAATGCAATCTAGCCTCACGTCATGCAGATCGTCAGATCCAAACCATCAGTATTGTCTTGCAAGCTTTCAAGGAGCGTTCTGGATTTACTACCCTGAACCGTATTCTAGAAGCTTTTACTTCTGAAATCCGTGCTGGCAATAACAACTCAAACGAGCAACAAGGGGAGAATAAGACACCTGAAAAGACAATGAGGTTTGAGTTGGCGACTACTGGTGCCAAACAGATTCTTTCCTTGTATGCAATTCTTGTCAATTCAAAGCATATCATAGAAGTTCCGCAAACTGTGGCTATGATACTTCGCAGTGAACGAGATCGCGATCGTTCTCGGTCCGACTCTTTCACACCCGGCCAGTTCGTGGTAGAGCTTCGCATGGCAATTCTTCCTACTGTCCGAGGTCTGTGGGAATCTGATTTGATTGAAAAGGCCCCAAGCCAAATATCAGAGAAACTCATTGAAGTAATTCGTACTATTGCCTCAACGGAAGGTGAAACTGGAGCTATCAAGAGAACTACCGAAAATCAATCGGCTCGACAGCCAAAATCTCTCCGAAAGGCCTTCAAGATCAATTCTGATAGTGTGAACACACTCAAAGAACAAGGTTATGACGAAGACTTAGCCAAGGAAGCCCTGTATCGCTGCTTCAATAATCTTACCAATTCAACTGACTATTGCAAGGAACACAAGAGAGAAAGAACTCGCGGGCGCTGTCCAATTCCTGACGATGACATCGAGGTTGCTCCCGAGCCTGTTGGTAATTCTAGACCTTCAAGTGGATCCACTGGAACAGCAAGCCCAAATGAGCAATCCATTGCCACTGATCCTACCCAAACGGATGTAACAGCGATCATTAACTCACTTCAAACAGTAGCTACAGCTCCGACATCCGGTCAAACAGGCGCCCCTGAGCCAGCAAACGATCCTTTCACTCCTCAGGGCTTTAATCGCATGATGAACCAACTCGCCCCTGGCTACGAGAACGGCGCCGGATCAAGTGCGCCTCGTGAAAGTTCTGCGTCGAACCCTACACAATCTATCAAGGTCGAAGAGCCATCCTTCAAGCAAGTCACCGTTGATGACTTGAATGATGAACGAAAGCTTATTCGAGATAATTTGATTGATAAGTGCTTAGATGTCATCAATGCTCATGGCGATGTTACCTTTGAAATATCTGACTTGATTACTACCGTGGTCAATAAATCTCCAGATCACTCTGGACTGAGGAAGATTGTCGCCGAAACACTTGTTGTTGCTCTAATGTCATTCGCAGGTGCTGAGGATGTCCGCACTGAGGGTAATAAGATTGCTGCTTATGCTCATTTGTTGGCGTTGATGTTGCGTGAAAAACAATTCTACGCTGCTGCTCTGGGAGAGCTCAAGGAAAATCTCCCTACTTTACTCAGTTTTGTCAAGCTATCCCCTTCGCATTCCGCCGAGGAACCATCACCTTGGATCGCACAGATTCTTCTAATTGTTGAAATGCTTTTGAGCGAAGACGCCAAGCCAAGAAAGGCTAAGTGGACACCACCAAAAGATGAAAATGAAAAGGTTGTGGCACCTGTCCTTGAGCATGTAGAGCTCGCAGTATCCGATGAAGAAAGATCTCAACTATTAGAGTCTATCCTGGATATCCTTCCACGAATTGGAAAAGAAGAATCCCTCGCACTTGCTGTACTTCGAATCCTTGTCATACTGACACGTACCCGCTCAGTTGCGCAAGGCATGGGCGAAAAGAAAAACATCCAGCGATTGTTTGTTATGGCAAAGCAGCTTGCAGGGGCCAGTTCAACTCGCATTCACAGCCCTCTTTTGCTCATCCTTAGACACATAGTTGAGGACGACGAGACTATCAAACAGATCATGCGATCAGATATCAAGGCATTCTTCGATCACAATATTCGGCCACAGCGATCCCCAGTTGACCTTCAATTGTACTTGAGAGGATTGCAACATCTCGCCAATCGTGCCCCGGCACTATTTGTTCAAGTAACTAACGAGATGGTCCAATTTACAGGATGGCCTTTCCCATCGTCTGAATCGACAGCTCGGGTACCATCGTTATTACTCAAGGGTGATCCTCCAAGTGAAAGTCCATCCACAGCCAAGGCTTCTGAAGATGCTGTCCAGCCAACCGTACAAGCCACAGAAGACCTTACTCTTCAAGATCTTAAACCATCTACTGAAGTTATTGATACTGATATGCCGGATGTTGCAAAGGCAGTGTCTCCAGAGTATAAAACACCCGTAGTCGAGAATCCAGATGGTGTCATTCACTTCCTACTATGTGAACTCTTGAATTATAAGGATGTGGAAGACAAAGATCGTCCAACCACTAGCCATGCAGACAAGTCTACTTCGCCTGAACATGGAGACGTCGCCATGGTTGGTGCACCATCCGTACCTGACTCACCTGTACCCAAAGATGGGCAATCTACCCAGGATTCCACAAAACAGGAATTCAAAGGCGAGGAGCATCCCATCTACATTTACAGATGCTTCCTGCTGCAATGCCTCACAGAACTTTTGGCTGCTTACAATAGAACTAAGATTGAGTTCATTAATTTCAAGCGTAGCGCTCCTCCTCAGGCAATGACGCCTTCAAGGCCTCGATCTAGTGTGCTTCACTATCTTCTTTCTGATCTTTTGCCCATTGGAACACTGGATTACCCAGAAACCACCACAATTCGTAAGAAGCTAACCACATCGCACTGGGCCGACTCTGTTATCACTGCTCTGTTGAACAAGACTGGAGAACAAATCCTTGATAAGCTCCGAGAGCAAAGTGATGGAGAAGATGAGCCCGATCTCTTGTTCGTACGACGTTTTGTCCTAGAGAATATTCTCAAGGCTTACAAAGACGCAAGCGCTTCTACCGAGCCTCTTGAAATTAAATATGCCAGGATGCTCTCACTTGCCGATCTCATGATGCATATAATGACTGGAAAGGAGAATTTAGGAACTGCAGATACTTCTGTCAGCAAGAGATCCCAGATGCAACTCAAGCGTATTATGTATGAAAAGGGATACATTGCAGCCTTGACTGCCTCGGTAGCAGACATTGATCTCAACTTCCCTGGCGCAAAGCGAGCTGTCAAATATATCCTGCGGCCCCTGAAGCAGCTCACTCATCATGCTATCTACCTTAGTGAAAACGCACTTATATCTTCACCCCCAGGACAAGCTGACGACGATGACATTGAGTCTGCCACTTCAGTGTCAGATCTCGAAGACGACCGAGAAGAGACACCTGATCTATTCCGAAACTCGACTTTGGGTATGTTTGAGCAAGGGGAAGAGGGCGATACATCATCTGATTCCGAAGATGGTAAGTGCAAAAAATTATCATACTTGATGTACAAAGGCTAATTCTTATAGATGACGAGGACATGTACGAAGGTGAATACGATGATGGTATGGAGTATGAAGAGGAAATGGAGCAAGACGATGAGGAAAATGTCAGCGACGAAGATGATGATGAAGATGGCATGGGTCCTATCGAAGGTCTTTCTGGCGATCATGGTGTTGACGTCGAAGTCATCATGGAAGACGAAGATGAAGATGATGATGACGACGATGACGATGACGACGATAGCGAAGATGACGATGATGATGACGAGCATGGTTCTGACGGTATGGAGGAAGATGACGCTCGTATCGAAATTCTCGATGAAGCCGGAAATGTCCAAGAGCTTGCCGAAGACGAAGATATCGATGACTGGGAAAGCGAAAACGATGAGGACATGCAGGAAGACGACGAGGAAGATTTCGAAGAAGGCTACGAAGGACCAGGAGGAGACAACGAAGCTGCACGAGTTCATTCCCATTCCATGGGTGACATGGGCCCCATTGGGAACCTTGTTCGTGTGCTTGCCGGCGCTGGTGATGAAGAAGATGCCGTTGAAATGCTTCAACGTCTGGAAGAAGAAGGCGTTGGTGATCCGGAAGATGATGAGGAAGAACCTTTGGGTGAATACATGGAAGAAATCGAAGAAGAAGGTAAGCTTCGAAATCGATTCGTCTGCTTTAAGAGATCTGTCTATGAAGATTTACTAACTTGTTACAAAAGATGAAGACGACGAGGATGATATGGATGAAGAGATGCTCTTTGAGCAGGCATACCCAGGTCAGTCTAATATCAGACCAAGTTCTACGGTCCGACTAATAAATCAAGCGGACGGCCCTGGTCCTATCTTTGGTTGGGAAGGAGATGTTGAGCCTCCAATGGTCATCAGCCACCGTGGACATCAAGGCCGACATCGCCATGCATTCCCCAGTCCTTTCCCATTCCTTCCTGGAGGTTCGCGCGATCCACTTGGTGGTAGGTTACAACTCTTAGAATCAGAACTTATGAGCAGTTTTCTCGCAGAAAGACAAGCCGTCTCGGACCTAGCGGCAATCGAGGATGGCCTTCAAAGACAGAATAGGACTGATAGAATTGTAGTACCAGATTTCCGTTACCGAGCACATAGATCCGGCGCTCCACCCCCATATTCCATGGATGACGGCACAAACCCTCTACTTCAACGTAATGGCCCAAGCGCTTTAAGCAGACCTGGCCATCGAGGACCTCAAATCGGCAGCTGGATTCAAGCACCGGGACCCGGCGGCAGCTTGATAGACATGAGTAGCGTTCTTGGCGGACGTGCTTTCGGTGATAGCCCTGAACAAATCCTTGACATGATCAGATCCTTACGTATCCCAGGATCAATCGCTCGTAATGGACAAGCTTTACAGTTTCATATTACCGCTGGTCCTGGTCAGTTGCCAAGAGAACTCGAAGCGATGTTTGGAACACGTCGTCCTCGTAATGACAATCACCGTGATACCAGCGAGCCTGGAAGCGCTACATCTTTCTCTACTCAATGTACAGCTGCAAGATGGTCAGAAGAGTCTAAGCTACTCTTCGGACCAAGCAATGTTGAGAACGCTCAAGAGCTCAAGAATGAACTCATGGCAGCGCTCGTACCTCCTGCCATTGAAGCTGACAAAGTTCGCAAAGCAGCCGAACTGGAACGAATCCGCGTACTGGAAGAAGAAAAGAAGAAGCGATTAGAAGCAGAAAAGCTGGCTAGGGAAGCCAAGGAGGCAGAGGAGAAGGCAGCCAGAGAGAAGAAAGAGGCCGAAGAGAAAGAGGCAGCTGAAAGAGCTGCAGCTGAGATGGCGGCTGCTCAAAGTGCCCAGGCCGATGAATCCATTGAAGAGCCTGTCGAGGCGGGTAATGCCAACGCAACCGATGCCATGGAGGGTGTCCAGAGTGAAATTCCGGGAGCTACCAATGCAGAAGCACAAGAAACAGAGGTTCCAGCTGCTGATCGTCCTAGAGTTATGACTATGATTCGAAACACGCCATATGATATCACAGACCTGGGCATCGACGCAGAGTTCCTTGCAGAGCTCCCAGAGGATATTCGCGAGGAAGTCATCATGGCTGCCGTTGCCGAGCGACGTCAACAAGCCACTGCGACAGGTTCACAGCCAACCGACATTGAACAGGAATTCCTTGATGCCCTCCCAGATGATATTCGAGAGGAAATCATGCAGCAGGAAGCACAAGAACGCCGACGTCGTGAACGTAATGAACGACGAGAGGCTGCAGCAGCAGCAGGCGGAGCTCCACCAAATGGAGACATGGATCTTCCAAGCATCCTTGCAACCTTCCCACCAGCTCTTAGACAAGAAGTTCTGATGGAAGGTGATGAAGATTTCATGGCATCCTTGCCTCCCGACCTCGCTGCCCAAGCACGTCAATTACGCAGAGGTCAGCCAGATCATGCTGGCCACCCTGGAAGAGCACCTGTAGGCGTCATTCGCCGTCCAGCTCCTGGTGAAGAAAGTCGAGGGGCTCCTCAGCAACCAAGAGCTCGTCGGGCAATCGTTCAAATGTTGGACAAACAAGGGGTAGCAACACTTTTGCGGCTGATGTTTATTTTCCAACACAGCAGTTTCCGAAGCACACTCAACTCAGTTCTGCAAAATGTAGCATTGAACAAGCACAACCGTGCCGAGCTCATTAGCACCCTTCTTCATATCCTTCAGGATGGTAGTGCCGACATGACCGCAATCGAGCGAAGCTTTTCCTATCTGTCCGTCAGAGCCAAGCAACCAAGAGAAAAGGATCCAAAGACCCCTACACAAACTCTTCGACGAACACTTACTGGTCTCGGCTCGCTCGCCCAGACAAATTCTGAGGCATCGCCACTCATGGTAGTCCAACAATGTCTGACAGCTTTGGTCTACCTTGCTCAAACTAATTTGCATGTCGCATCGTTCTTCTTGACCGAGCACGAGCCATCTGGTGGACTGAAGCGAAGTCTCAGTCGGAAGGGAAAAGGAAAGGATAGCAAAGCCCCAAGATACGCTCTTAACTCTCTGCTCAGTCTTCTAGATCGTGATTTGATCATGGAGAGCGCAACCATCATGGAACAACTTTCGCTCTTACTTAATCTTATCACTAGCCCTCTCATTGCGCTAGAACGAAAGCAAAAAGAAGCTATCGAAGAAGCAGAAAAGGCCAAGGCGAGCGCAACTGCAGCCGAGACAGCCGAGATGGCTGAAGCCACTGGTTCCACCGATGCACCCAATCCTGACAACGTTACCGTAGGTGAGAGTGAGTCCACTGAACAACCACCGGTGGTATCAGATGAGACTGCTCCTGTAGAAAACACTTCCGCTGGGTCGACATCTGCTCCAGTACTTCCGGCACTTGTTATTCCTACAAGCGCTGATGCCGGTGAGGCCTCCGTCGTTCCAGATACCGACTCTTCGAAGCCCGAGGATACTTCTAAGCAAGAACAGAAGAAGGTTCATGTTTTCACTCCTCCTGTTGTTCCAGAACACAATCTTCGCCTGGTTACCAATATCTTCTGCTGTGAGTGCAACTCAAAGACCTTCCGCGAGACATTATCAACCATCAAGAATCTTTCCACCATTCCTGGCGCGAAGGCCATTTTCGGAAAAGAACTCATCGCCAAGGCTCGAGCATTGGGTGAAGTCATATTAATAGATCTCGAGGACCTTCTTCCTCAGATCCAAAAAGCTAGAACTGGAACTGAGATTCAGGGTGTCGCGTTAGCCAAGTTCTCACCACCGGCATCCGACCAGCACAAACTTCTACGTGTTCTCACTGCGCTAGATCATTTGTTTGATCCTAAGCGTGAAAAGAAGGATGATGTAGCCAGTGAAGCAGAGGTTTCCTCTGAGATTGTCGAAAAGCAAGATCTCGTGTCTAGCCTCTACGAGAACTCCACCTTTGGCCCAATGTGGGAGAAGTTAAGTGCCTGTCTCAGTACAATTAGGCAACAAGATCATATGCTTAGTGTCGCCACTATTCTTTTACCTTTGATCGAATCCCTCATGGTCGTTTGCAAGAACACTACATTGAAGGACACACCACTTAATCGAAGTGCAAAGAATAAGGAAATGGTTCTTGCTAGTCCCGTTCCAGAGTCTCGAATGGAGAACTTGTTCTTCACGTTCACCGAAGAGCATCGAAAGATTCTGAATGACCTAGTCCGACATACTCCAAAGCTCATGTCTGGTACATTCTCTTTATTGGTAAAGAATCCTAAGGTTCTCGAGTTTGATAATAAGCGCAACTACTTCAGCCGCAGCATTCACAGCCGAAGCCAGGGTTCTCGTGCAGTTCCTCCATTACAATTGTCTGTTCGTCGAGAGCAGGTATTCCACGACTCTTTCAAATCTCTCTACTTCCAGACTCCTGATCAAATGAAGTATGGAAAATTAAGCATTCGTTTCCACGGAGAAGAGGGTGTAGATGCAGGCGGAGTTACTCGCGAATGGTTCCAAGTTCTCTCTAGGCAAATGTTCGACCCTGGCTATGCTCTTTTCATCCCCGTGTCTTCTGATCGTACTACTTTCCATCCAAATCAATTGAGTAGTATCAACGAGGAGCATCTAATGTTCTTCAAATTCATCGGTCGTATCATCGGAAAGGCACTATATGAAGGTCGTGTTCTCGATTGCCATTTCAGTAGAGCAGTTTACAAGCGCATCTTAGGCAAGGCTGTTTCAGTCAAGGACATGGAATCTTTGGATCCTGACTATTATAAGTCACTCATATGGATGCTTGAGAATGATATCACGGATATCATTACCGAAACCTTCTCCGTTGATAACGACAAATTTGGCGTTGTCGAGACCATTGACTTTATTGAAGATGGGCGCAATGTTCCAGTGACGGAGGAGAACAAGCACGAGTATGTTCGATTGATGGTCGAATGGAAACTCACAGGATCTGTCAAAGCACAGCTTGATGAATTCTTGAAGGGCTTCCATGATATCATCCCTGCTGAACTGGTCTCGATTTTCAATGAGCAGGAATTAGAGTTGCTAATCTCTGGACTGCCTGAAATTGATGTTGATGACTGGAAGAGTAACACTGAATACCACAATTATTCGGCATCTTCTCCACAAATTCAGTGGTTCTGGCGTGCCATTCGCTCATTTGACAAAGAAGAGCGAGCCAAGTTGTTGCAATTCGTCACGGGAACCAGTAAAGTACCCCTTAACGGTTTCAAGGAGCTTGAGGGTATGAATGGTTTCAGTCGATTCAATATCCACCGAGACTATGGCAACAAAGAACGACTTCCATCTTCTCATACTTGTTTCAATCGTAAGTTACACTGCCTAAATCATACATCTAATCATATGCTAACCCAACTTCTAGAACTCGATCTTCCAGAATATGAAAGTTATGAGACCCTTCGCGCTCAAGTTCTTACTGCCATTACAGCAGGCAGTGAATATTTCGGTTTTGCATAAACATCAATTGCAAGGTCAAACATCTTTTTCCTAATTATGATATCATGCATGGCAGGCTTTTGATCAGCATTTGGCGGCGTCAAGCTTTCTTTTTTTTTGACGATATTTATGAGGACAAGGCGGTCTTCTAATAACCAGAGCGATGGTTCTACGGAGGATAGGTTTGCTTTTTTATGGGTCGGAGGATATGAAACTATGCGATATCAGGTAGACAGATAAGGTGATGGATGAGGATGGATGGTTATATTTGGTTTGAGATCTTCGGGTAAGGATTCTTTCAAAGCGAAGTGCAGGTCGTTTAAAAGATGATTTCCCAGGGAAGGAGGATTAGATAGATGACCCACCAGAGACAAAAAAATTCCAAAAGGGAAAAATGGCAGATGTAAAAAGTAGATAGCTTTTAGTTAGTTAGCATACAGAATTATCATAGATTGATGAATTCGAAAGACGTTGACTGTATTTGGTTTGGAAATGTGAAAATAAGATAACGTGATGACCTAGTATAACGAAAACCCCTCTACCATACCACACTTGTACATAATCTCTCATAATATGATGTGATGAAGTTTTGATTGGCCGTGGTTGGTTACCACAGGGCTAGAAAACGGAAAAAGCCGATCATTCGGCACGGACGTTATCTTTTTCGAAACCCCGCAAAAATTATTTCTCTCAAATGTCAATGTCAAAGGGTTCATTCATTTCTTACTCAACGGCTTCCTTTTTCCTCATATTTCATACTTCAGACATTTGACTACGACGCAACATAAAGTAACGTCAAGAATATTCTCAATCATAAGAACTGATTGAATTTCTGTATACGACCGACAGGACGAACTTGCGCATATTAGAAGGAGGGATCCAATAGGACGTTGAAAATTGATTCTGATCCATTCAGAACAAACATACACTCGAGGAAAATTAGTTGCATTGGAGATTATTGTGCAGGTACAGGAAAACTGTAAACCCTACACGGAATCTGCGAACGAACGGACAACGAATAGGACGAAGCGAAAGGAAACGTGCGCTACCTAGTCTAGAGACTGCATTTGCGACTACAACTACGATTGCGCATCTGAGAGGAGGCTTGTCTATATCTGCGACTGCGAGTTAGGCAACGATACGAAGGAAATATAGAAGGAATAAAAAGAAACAGAGAAGAAAAGGAGAAGAAAAGGAGATAAAATGGCAACAAATTCAATTAAGTTGCTCACGGGTAACAGCCATCCTCAGTTGGCGAAGTTGGTTGCTGATAGGTGAGTTGTTTTCATTTCTTGCTTGCGTTATTGGGGATGATTGGGTTGTTTTGGTGGGATGAGATGAGATATATCTGCTTCGGGATGGTGGGATGACGAGTGCTTGGATCTGTGAATGGGGGGTTTTGAAATATTGACGGGATATGAGCTATTAGAGTGCCAATCTTAAGGATGGAGATGTGAAAGAAGGTGCTAACGAAATCCATTGCGCAGATTGGGCATTGAGCTTGCAAAGACTATGAGCTTGAACTACTCAAATCAAGAGACCAGCGTCACAGTAGGAGAGAGTGTCAGAGATGAAGATGGTTAGTTCTCCTGGTCCCTCATCCCATCGCATACTCGAAGTCAAATTTCTAAATTTTACTCTCTAGTTTTCATCCTCCAATCCACCGCACCTGGCGATATCAATGATGGACTCATGGAACTTCTCATCATGATCAATGCTTGCAAAACCGCCTCCGCACGTCGCATTACAGCTGTCATCCCTAACTTCCCCTACGCACGTCAAGATAAGAAAGATAAATCCCGCGCTCCCATTTCTGCGAAACTTATTGCAAACATGTTGCAAACGGCTGGCTGTAATCATGTTATTACAATGGATCTACATGCAAGTCAAATCCAAGGGTTCTTTAATGTCCCAGTCGATAATTTGTATGCGGAACCAAGTACTTTGAGATGGATCAGAGAGAACTTGGAGGTTAGCAAGTGTGTGGTTGTTAGTCCGGATGCCGGTGGTGCTAAGAGGTGAGCTATTTCTTTTCATATTCTACGAAAGGGAACCAGTATATCTGCGAGGTGCAGGATCTGGACAAGACGGAGCAAGTCTTTTTAAACAAGGACCAAAATAACTAACGAAATTCTCAGAGCAACCTCCATCGCCGACCGTCTTGACCTCGGCTTTGCCCTTATTCACAAAGAGCGCGCTCGTCCTAACGAAGTATCCCGCATGGTCCTTGTCGGTGACGTCGTAGACAAAATTGCCATTCTCGTAGACGACATGGCCGATACCTGCGGCACCCTTGTCAAAGCCGCCGAAACCGTCATGGAACACGGCGCCAAGGAAGTCGTCGCTATCGTAACTCATGGAATCCTAAGCGGAGCAGCAATCGAAACATTAAACAAGAGTAAATTGAGCAGAGTCGTTGTTACAAATACAGTCCCTCTAAGAGGAAAGGAAGAGACTTGTGGAAGATTGAGAGTTATGGATATTAGTGCGACGTTGGCCGAGGCGATCAGGAGGACGCATAATGGAGAGAGTGTGAGCTTTTTGTTCACTCACGCACCTATGGATTAAGGAGCTACAAGATGTGGTTGCAAAGACACTGGAAGATGGATCAAAAATGGTTTCTTGGGTTTCACTCGGGGTTTGTGGGCAGGCATGTAGATAGAAATTTACTAGGAAAGGAAAAAACAGCAGTGCGGATTGCAGAAGATGGTATTCTCTTTCTTCTTTTCGTAATGCAATATCCGTGGGTCGTAGAGACCTTACTCACTTACATAGGTACGTTTAAATATGTTACATAGGGTCTTTTCCATATATACATAGGTGCGCGGGAATCAGAAAAAATGAAAATGTATCAACATCGGTTTCTTGTTGTGTATGTGTGTGTGTGTGAGTGTGTGTGACTACTAGATAGATACTTATATGCCTCAATAGAAGAGAAGAGAAGAGAAGAGAGACGACATCTAGATCATCTGTACTACTTACGTGTTTGATTCTACTCGATATTATTTTTTTATAAATAAAGTCACAAGCGAGCAACCTTATCAAAATTACTATGGAGTTTTGAAATGAAGGCATAATGAGATCACTCATTCGTTCTCTTTCGGATAGATATTCCATTTGGAGGTGTTATAATTCTTGTATTATTGTATTGGTAAAAGATTTTGGATGGAAAATGCGTGGATTCAAGACCAATCTAGTTCGACAATTTCCTAGGTTCTGGCCTAGCATTCATCTTAAATAGTATCAACCGGGTAAGAGTTTCGCATGATATCGATAAGGAAAGGGTGGGCAATAGTAAAAGGATTGAAGGTTTAAAGAATGGCATAGAGTAGAACTAGGGTGTGTAAAGTAAAGCGAGTCAGGAAAGGGGGGAAGGTCAAAAAGGAGAAGCTGAAGGGCAAGATTTCGGTAGGAACAACCATCCACTGTATTTGACAATATATGGGAACATCAAAACATATTAATAGCACATCATTTGCATTCCGGAAACGCCGTCCTAAGTAGTAATATGCAGTCCATTTTAAATTGGTATCTAGCATCCTGGTATAATGCTTTTTTGACCTGTTGAACCCGGCTGAGAATTCATTCCACTCGCCAAACATCCACAAAGACTGCCATTTTATTACCCATCGTGAAAACCCTCTACTTACGCATAGAAGAAGCTCTGCGCTTGCGGGCATCAACCTTGGCGTTCTTGGCCTCAGAGACACGCTTGGCAAGGATAGCGGCGTACTCGTTCTGGAAAATATGTTAGATAGGTAATTTCAGAAGCAGGACGGCTTGACTCACGGCAGCATCCTTGGTGCGCTCAGCGTTACGGCGCTTGAGTGCGAGTCTATGACGCTTGTGTTGGAGACGTTGAGGGGTGACCAAACGTTGGATCTTTGGTGCCTTGGTGTAGACCTTCTTGCCCTCACCCTTTGGCTGAACCTCACGACGGATAACGAATTTACGGACCTAACCCAGATATATCAGCATTACGCTTTGGATTTACTTCTCACACTCCATCCTCAAGCACCAGCACGAAGCGGTTGAGAGTGATGGGCGGAATGATGTAGGGAAAACGTACATCATCCTCCTTGGTGAGCCCAAAGAACTTTCTAATCTTGGTGGCACGCTTGGGGCCCAATCTCTTTGGGTGGACAACGTCGGTGACACCTGGGATGTCGCTCTCTCCTTGCTTGACAATGCTCAAAGCGAGAACGGACAAGTCCATGGCGACGATGCATCCACGGACGGATTTACGCTTGCGCTCACCAGTTCGGCGTGGGCGGTAGCAAGAGTGACCCTCAGAAAGGAGAAGTCTGACACGGGTTGGGTGCATAACACCTTGCTTCATTGGGAAACCTTGCTTGTCGTTACCACCGGTAATCTTGAAGATGTATCCCTTGAACTCGTCTCCGACGGAGTCTCCTGGAACCTCAGCGCCCATTCTGTCGAGCAAAAATTAGATTTTTTCGTTGTATTCGGTGTCGCGGAAAAAATATACCTCTTGTCCATGAAGACACGGAGCTTGCGCTCGTCTTCGATATCGATGAGCTTTTGACTGCCATTGGCAGGCTGTTGAATATTGTCAGTTCGAATTCTTCGATCGAGTTCATTTAAATGGGTTCGAAACGTACGAATGAAATGTTCTATCAATCAAAGTTTGTTAGCAGATACTCAATCAATCAATTCCAGCACAACGGAATAATGGAATACACACCAACTTCATCTTGACGGTGGTAAGTGGTCAAGTGGTCGAGGTTGTCGTCGGTGATTTGTCGCTGAGAGGAATGAAGTCTTCGAAATTTTGGAAAGTTCGAAATTCTCAGTGCGAGACGCTAGTATCCTTAGCGCGAAATTTCAATGTGGATCAACAACCGAGATCATGTGATATGCAGCATCGGGTCGGTCAAACATTCTGCCAGACCCCTACAAACATGCTCGATAATTTCTTGAGATCTAACAATTGTGGTGGTGACTTTGCGTCGCGCGAATGATGAATTGTGATTGAATCTTTTGTCGGGCACAAATTATCATCTCTAAAGTCTCAATCATGATTCCCCTTCACACGAGTGTCGATCAACCAATTGAAACCATACAAAATCCACTACCGAAGCTTCTTCAAACCCCATCTGGACTCGCACTGCTAGAGCTTCAAGGAACGATAAATCTTCCAGAACCGGACATTGAGGATGATGACCCCATGAACATTTCCAATTCTTCAGAACAAAGTTTCCAGACTCCGATTGGTCGCCTGATCTTCCCCGAATATGACCCAGCAAATCCAGACAATGCTAAGTGGATGAAGCGTGTCTATCTCTACGTGGGCAAGCACCAAAGACTCACGGGAGAGGTCAAAAAGCTTCCAAGGGCTTACGCTGTTATTAGGAAGAGGGATCGTGAGATATCATCACAGACGAATGGTGATGTCTTAATGCAAGGTTCCGAGTCAGAAGTTGGGGATGAATTGGAAATCGTTGAAATCGTGAAATGGAAGATTTTATTTTCAACAAGACCAGAACCAGTAGGAGCTATGGTCACTGATACCACTTGAAGTTTGGAGTTATCAAGTATCCGCTCGAGAAAGAGGAAGCGCAATCGAAGCAACATTGTCGTCTCAATTACATGTACCATGATTATACACCTCAAAAAAATCATGGACAAATTACTCGCCACTCAGCTCTCTCGCACGACCTCTCATTACCCACGATCGTTGCTCAAGATTGACTTGGTCTTGGTATTTCAATGTACATTAGCATTACCAGAGAATCGCCCAAAAACAAGCGTGTCCTTGACCGGGATCTTGCAGTGAACACCTCATCGAAAAATACATAGGGGCAGTAATCAAGTCCCTGAAGCTTGGGAAGACATTCGACCTTTTTACACGGAACCATGGATGATTCTCGTTCTACGAATGGAATCCAGTGCATGATAAGACATAAATTTTCGAGTTCGCTCATGTTATGACTCGGGACACTTTTATATTTGATTTATTGAAACACAGCCACATCTACGAAATCTTTTCTGTAAGAAAGTAACCTTATGATTCATAAATCCCATTTGAATTATGATTCAAAACAAACCGCTGTAAGCAACGGACCAGCAGTCATTAGGCATTAAGAATCATAAAGAAATTATGGGATTCGGAATCATTTTCATTCGTATGGAAATCTTTTGGGGATCTCTTTGTTGAGCTATTTCGAGGACACTTTCTTCATTCTTTTCTTACTTTCAATCTTCAGTCAAAACATCTCCGGCAACACAAATCATCAAATAACAGATAAATAAAAGCTCTACCACTGCAGTGTACCAAGCACCCTTCAACATGAAGTTCATCCTTCCACTCTCGTTGTCCCTCATGGGCCTCGGCCTATCTGTTGCACATACTTTCATGGAATCTCATGTCGAAGTCCTTCCAACTACTCGCCTCAAGCAATCCTCCATTATATCGACATTACCTCTT
The DNA here is from genome assembly GCF_014898535.1 of Botrytis deweyae. Lineage (NCBI taxonomy): Eukaryota > Fungi > Ascomycota > Leotiomycetes > Helotiales > Sclerotiniaceae > Botrytis > Botrytis deweyae. The sequence goes on from NW_024066214.1 coordinate 933,419, forward strand.
CTCCCAACAATCCAAACTATCGCTCTTCTAGCCACCCTTCCGGCTCTAGGTATCTATACACCAGCTCTGATCGGTATTGGCATCATGTCAAGCAATGTACAAGCAAAGTCCTGGGAAACAGGTCCTGGTCTGAGTTCTGATCCACATTGGAGTCCAAGCCCAATCGATAGGCGACGAGCACATCCTAGAGATATTTCTGCTGTAGCCACCAGCATTGAACACAAAAATTCCTACCATGTAGCTGAAGTTTTGATCAAAAAATTTGCAGACCTTATCAGACGCTTAAATGGACAGCATGCCGAATTTGAGTGCTCGGGACATCTTCCGAAGTTTGCCGCTTTGGGTAGGGAAAATGCAGATAAAGGTGAATCAACATATATCGACCCACATGAATCATCCACAGACTCGAGTGAACAACATCATGTTACAAAATCAGGTCCGTATGCCCAGTACTGGTCTTGGCATCGCCAATACTAACGATCCATGCTACAGATCTCAAAATTCGGCGCAATGGCAATACGCCTCAGTCTAGAGGTTCGTGTGGAAGTTTTTCTGACGCTGTAAATACGTCCGATGCTGATGAGTGTTTGTCCACCGATGGAAAATCTGGATCACTCGTTTCGAGAAGCCGCTGGCAAGACTTTATACATCTCTGCTGGGGTCTAGGGGCGCACTATAGCCCGCATGAAAATAGGTGTAATGGTGACTGATTACATTCATATGGATATGGTATCGGGAGGTCTGGTGGTTAGGAGAATGGTGCGCGGCTTGTTTGGTAATCTATTTGGGGTGGTTTTCCGTTGTGGGGTTACTGCTGGTCAGTAACAAGGGTGTGCAGTTGACACCCAGTTATTATCCTTTGGGAACAACGTTGTAGTTAAATTTCCATATTTTCGACACAATTATGAGTTTCAAAAGACAAGTCTTACATTGCCCAACCAGAAAACAGGTGTTGAAAGGGCTGCATTTATCACACTGTAGGGTGTGGTGGTTCTACATCTGTACTTTCACGTTGCTTATTATCTGATACATCTCTACTTCTTTCTGTCGTTACTGAATCCCCATTTAATATACTTGTCACATCAGACAACATATTTCGGATAATCACATGATTCCCAATAATAGAAGTAATTCACTACAGGAACTTGTCTTATTTTGCTTTTAAATTATCAGTCACTTGGTTTCTCCCACAAAATCCATAGTTTCACTACACAAAATAATTCTTTCCCCAAGCTCAACCGACATTGCATTGAACGGGCAAATACTCGACAGAAATGGCCAGCACAAGTCTTTGTACTGATACGACAGAAGGTATGGACAATATGGATATCGATGGAAGTGGTATAGATGGGGTTGGTGAGGGCGCAAATGCGACCAGCACAGTTGAGATGGACAATGAGGTTTCTATGGGAATGGATCAATCTGCAGATACCGAGGGCGCAGAACGTGTATGTGAATCAAGTGGACCGCATAATGGTCTGTATGACACATCTCCTGCAACAGATTGTTTGCAAAGCTTGACCATCACACGTACGTGTTTCGCCCTTTTCTCTCTTTCGCAATGACATCCAACTGACCTGCAATAACAGCGGCCGTGGCTTCTACAAACGTAGACTATGCACAGAACATAGCACAACTATCTCCTCAGCCTGGAACTTTCCATCGATTCCGCGATTTTCCAGCAGAAGTTCGCTGTATGATATGGAAATATCACGCAGAAGATGAAGAAGACTTTGGAGAACCACGCACGCTCACCATCATTGCAAAATATACCGGCGAGAATGCCAAAAAGAATTCACGCTGTAACTACGTTATGGAATTGTTACATCGCATGGAGCTCACCGACGAACAAAACACTCGTTCCTTTCAAAAGAATGTTAAATTCCCATGGACAGCACAACCTGCACCTTCGTACAAGATTCCCGCTTCCCTATACGTCAACAAAGAAGCACGATACATTGGTCAAGAACTCTATTCAAAGAGTCATTTCCTAATGTCTATTCTCGAAACCGAGAAGCCGGTTTATTTTCGCGAGGACCTGGATATACTTCATTTTTCGGATTGGTTTACCTTCAATACTTTCTGTGTACAATTCGCATTTATGCAGACGAAGGAGACATCCATCAGACTTGCGATGAAAGCAAACCGTCGCGTCATAATTCCTGACGATGAGGAAGATATCCCGTTGCTTCTTCGATGCGTCATTTGCATGCATATGAATCGGGGCTGGCATCGTCCAAATCCTTGTGTAAAATGTCAAGACATGAATCCGAGAGAACGTCTAGATGACTACATTAAAAACGTTGCAGTTGGAACCGAATCCTTTGGACTATCCGAGAGAATCAATGCCGAAAAATTCGCAGTCAAACAGACCCAAAGAATGCAAAAACTACGAATAAAGGCACTTGAATACATGGACTGGGGCTTTAATCAGCTTGATACTTTGGTGTTGGGAATGGATAGTCATTTGGTCTCGGATACGATACATTCAAGAAGACCTAAATGGGTGGAAGACCGCTGGAAGTTCAAAGAGGATATTATGAGATACTTGAAAAAGAAGGCGTTTCATGAGATAGAATTTTTGTCGAAGAAGGAATTCATTGAGAGGTTTGGAGAGTGGGATCCTCAGATTCAGCTTGGCTGGTAAGCATTGGGATTGATTGATGATCGTGAGATCTATTGAAGAGATCAATATTGTATCGGGTTGGTCTACTACCGTGGGAAGGCTCAACAAGGATTTGTGATCAAAAAATTAGCATTGACCGTATAGATTAAAAATGAAGAAAGTGTATCCAAGAGACTTTGCCTCTAAAAAGAACATCAAAAGAGATTTGTGACCAACAAGAACGCCAAATCGTAAAGAATACACGCATCCCCTATGCATTCTACATCAGCAACTCAGTGATTTTGGTCCTTTGCATTGTCAATAAGTCGTCAACCCTTCAAATATATGAGTTTCATGGCTTACTGCTTGTTAAGTTTCCGACCTTGAAAGAATACGTGATATCTCCGCATACACTCTCCGCTGAGACACGCCTGGTATATGTCTAACACTTCACACTAGCAGCGGAACAGGTCGTCAACATAGAGCTTGTGTTGTTTTGTCCCCCAGCTTCTTTCTTGCCCTTTCCAACGCAAAATGATGCGGATATCGTAGTATGTTTGTATATGGTATGTGCATATGGATGACTTTCGCTTAGAGTTGGATTCTTCCAAATCAACACTTTATGTCCCCAAGTGACGAAACAAAATTTGACCTCGAAGTTTTGAAGAAATCTTGCAAGTCTCTAATCGAAAACTCAACCACTGGTTTGACACCCAGAGTTCCCACAGAAGTAGTAGAATACTTGGGCATTGGATGTTCGAACTGAACAGAAGAAGTGATGTGATGTTTTCGGTCGAAACGAATGCAGAACTCAGATATTCGAGGCTAGACGTACACTTCCAGTTTTGATTCGTGATGGGTGGTATACTTGTAATGTATTTGACCATTTTTAGAGGAAGTAGTCACATTTTTTCAACCCTCATTCGCATATTCTAGATCTACTGAGCTTGATCACGTTGTCGAACCTCGACATACGCATTATGCTTCATCTGTGTCTTGTAGAAAGATGTCCTCTGAGGCAAGATTGAATTCTGAACTTACCTTCATCATGGTCGACGGAGCGATGGAGCCGCTCCAGAAGACATCGAGAAGATTCCGGTTCTCAACACACATACTCACTTATCAACCTCACTAAACGAGGCCATCTTACTGTTTGATCTTACTTTCCAATGAGAAGGTAGTCTATGCCAGTTTGACCTTCTATCTTGTTCCAGTCATGAATTGGAAAGAACCTCGTGATCAATATAATACGTGTCATTATAGAAATCTACCTCGCTTACGTCACTGCGATGTTTGCTTCTACCAGCGCTAGAGAGGGTTGGTGGAGGTATACTAAAACTTAGCTCCCCCACACAATTTATTTTATTCTCGCAATTCATATTCTTTAACCAAACATACCCCAGAATCTCAGCTCAGAATTCGGCAAAGTTTTCGAGATCCTTGCAATCCTTGCAACATTCTTTACATTCTGAGACTCTAAGCGACATCAAGACATATCAATCCAGATACAGGTTCGAACAGCTACACCACAACTGTATCATAATTTCCAAATTCCTGCAACGTGTCAAAAGTATTGTAAGTTTCAACCTTGAGCTCGAAATCTCCTGTACTAGACCCTAATATTATTTTGCTTGTCAAGGGATCACCCTTCACTGTGATCATACCTTAGGACTCTCAGACTTTCAGGTCGACTCATATCCTCACAACTATTACCCAGATTCATTTACATCAAATAAATTTGACGAATCAGTATGTCTACTCAATTATCACAAGGTCTTGCGCAAGGCGCTGCGCGGAGACCTGACTCATTTTCGAAGCTTCCTCATGAAATTACGGCAAGGATCTTCAGGTACGCTTTACCAGGTCCTCGGATCATCACCGTCGATGTTAAATATAGTCAGATGGATGATTCTGAAATCGGGGATATTGCTATGGAACTAAAATTATCCCAGGAAGCCTGGGAGAAAAAGCGGGAGGATAAACATTTTAGAGAAAAGCTGGGACTCCATGATCCGAAAGATCACCACATGATCTTGGAAGTCGAACGGGCTGTCGCTATTCAGACCATTCCAGCTCTATTACACACATGTTCATTGTCAAGAAAAGTAGCTTTGGAATTCTATCAATTTTGGAGACGGGGCAAAAAATTGACAATTTGCATCGATTTCAAAATTGACACCCTCCACTTTCAAAGCCATCGTGCGTGGAAATACTTCACGCAAAAGCCAGGAGAATTGAGCGGTAGACATCTCCGTAGCATTATGATCGCCTCAAATAGCAAGTGGGGATACGAAGATGGAGATAGATACACTATGAACTACAATGTGCTTTTGAACGATCTCTTTGATAACAAATACAGTGCAGGAAGAGATAACATCAGCTTAGACACTACTTGTGTCGACGAAATGGCCAAGAAAGTGAAGTTTCTGGCTCTTGGTGGAGAACTGGTTTTGAGCAGTCACCCAGAATGGGCAATGTCATTGGTAAAATTTTGGAAGCTCAAAAAGCTATGGTGGAGATTCATGGACGATACCCCCAATACTCCCGAAGACGATTTGAAACTGGAATGGAGAAGACTAGCTGCAGGTATTGACAACAAAGAAGAGTGGCTTGCCAGACAGGGAGAGTTCACCCACGTTACAATACCAAAAGTTCACCGTATCAGCTTCGAAGATTTGCAAATCAGGCAAAGACTCGGCGAAGGATTCGATATTGAGTAGCGAGGTACATATACTACTAAAACACAGGGTCTCGAATAAGGATCTGGAGGGCTGTCGAGCTGTATCAAGAAGTGATGTTTATCTTGACGTGTGACCAACTGAGATCGTGTGATTTTCGATTCATTTCGAGGTCAAATGGCGCAATCAAATCTTGCTGCATTTATGAGTTTCGTGGTCTATCTGATCGGGACTACAGAGAGGAGTTGTTGCCATTTTGGAGAACAAATAATGTGTAATAGGTACCTAATATTAGTGTTTAGCGAAGGCAGAAGATGTCAAAGCCATGGATGGCTGTAGGATCTCTCGAAAATTTGCATAAGGTTATGCACATTCGAAATTGGCTTATCCAAACGGGATTCTCAATCTTCAGAACAATAATAGACAATGAATTAGTTTGAGTCGGGAAACATGAATAGTGCAACTCAAAGTTCCGTGAAGAAGAACAAATACCAAGAATTACATTCGAAGTCATCCTAAACAAGAAAAGGCATTGTGGCATATGGTGAGAACTCATGATGTTGCTGTTGAGTTACATATGTGTACACATAAGCACTGACTAATCAGCGACTGAGTGATCCACTCCACTGCCTTATTCACTTCCCCTTTCCACAGTCACAGTTGACTCACTGAATACTCTACACTATTCTTATCATGATTCATTACGAATATGCAGATGAACCAATGATTCCGGAATGCAAACTCCATGCAATATTACAGGAGGCGGGGATTTCAACATGAAAATTGGACCAACCGTTGGGCTGACCAATCGTTGGTTCTTGAGACGGTTTGACATTCTACCGGTTTTCAAAGAAAGACTCCGAGAGTCAGTATATTAGAAATGCTTCACGAGGAGTTTATCGGTATTTTCTTACTTTTACAATTCCATTTTGTTCTCGATATTCATTGTTAATTATTTACACTTTGTCTTCTATTAATTCCTCGCGTTCTCTCCGATCAAACACTTGACTTTCTCGCCGACATCATCTAGTGATATATATCCACCACAGCACAAAATCATGAGCCATCCCTCTCTCATATTCGGTGCTGCATCCATTGGAATGGATTTCAGCACCAAAAAATCCGTCCAAAATGCTCTCGAAATCTTGAAAGAGTTGAATATTTCCCAGATCGATACCGCAGGAAGATATCCACCCACACATCATGGAAGATCCGAGGAGCTTCTTGGAGAAGTAGGAGCTGCATCTCAAGGCTTTTCTATCAGTACAAAAATTCTTGCTACAAAGCTTGGTTATGGGAGTGGAGAGCTCGAAGCTTCGGCTATACGGAAGTCGCTTGATACAAGTTTCAAGCGTTTGGGCGTTGATCAGGTGTTGCCCTGCTATGATTGCTGTTTTTGGACCGTATTAATTTGTTTTACTACAAGGTCGATATCTTATATTGTCATCAACCTGATCCGACAACTCCGTTGAAAGAGCAAGCAGAAGCCCTCAACAATCATTTCAAAAATGGGTCTTTCAAGAGAGTGAGCTCCTCGTACCATGCTTGAATTCGCCAATTCCAGATACTGATTACACAAAGCTCGGAGTCTCCAACTTTCCCCCTAAGTTACTCCAAGATTTCATCCAAGTATGCGAGGAAAATGGCTTCGTGAAACCGTCTGTATATCAAGGAGATTACAATCTCATAACTCGGGGCATGGAGAAAGAACTACTCCCTATCCTCCGAGCCCATTCGATGTCTTTCTTCGCATTCAGGTAAGTCGCTTATCTTCTCACTATTTGACCTACTACCAATCAAAATCACACCAGAGCTCTAGCAACTGGTTTCCTAACCGGAAACTACAGCGCGGGAAAATCTGACGGGACTCGATTCAGCGACAACCATCCACTCGGAAAAGCATTTCAAACCTCTACGGAGCTCCTAAATTGCAACAAGCGATGAAGAATCTAGAGAACACTTTAGTACCGTTAGGTATTTCTGGAAGAGAAGCTAGCTTAAGATGGATTTATTATCATTCGAAATTGGGAGATGGGGATGGGATCATTCTGGGTGCTAGCAAGATTTCTCAGATAAGAGAGAATGTTCATAGTATATCTGCTGGACCCCTATCTGAGGAGGTGGTGCAGAAGATCGAAGGGATTTGGGATTTGTTGGCTGGGGATAGAGGTGGAATTTTGTAGATTGTGTGATTGTGGTAAGAGAGGAAACTTGTGTGGTTTTCTCTAACCAAAAACTATGGTCCTTGTACTTATAGATATCCTCTACATATCACAGAAGATATGAAAGAAATTCCTAAAGACAGGAAACCGTAACTTTTGGTAGATATCAAAGACCACATGAAAGGTACCACGAATAAACAATTCTCACATCCATCTCAAACACCTACAAAGTTCACCCCAAAATTTCAATCTCTTCAAAGAAAAGTTCATCTCTTGTTACAGAGGAGGTTTTTAAATATCAAACATTAATAAACATAGAACAGAAAGTTTTATCCCACATCATTACATCAACTTCCTCTGTCCAGAAGTCAGACCTCAACTTCACCTCCCCTTCACCCTTTACCAAAACTCCCAATCCCAAAAGGCCCGAATACAGATCTGCAACAAAACGAAATAATCTGTGCCCCAGACATCAATTTCAGCCCATCCCGTATCCCAAAGTGACAAAAGGCCCGAATATAGATATGCAACAAAACAATCTTGTTGATCCTTCAACCGCAACAAAGAATCCTTCAATTACTTTCACTTTCACTTTCACTTTCACTTTCACTTTCACTTTCACTTTCACTTTCACTTTCACTTTCACTTTCACTTTCACTTTCACTTTCACTTTCACTTTCACTTTCACTTTCACTTTCACTTTCACTTTCACTTTCATTTTCATTTTCCAGGATATTTTTAATCAGCCCAAAGTCTAAAAGGGCCGAATGTAGATGTGCAACAAAAAGGAATGGAATTTTTGGCTTGGAGAATCTGACTAATGGGGGTAAGCTTATTTTCTTTTATTTGTTTACTATTTACTGTTTACTGCAGAGGAGATATCTCTAAGGTGTATGTAGGATGATAAAGAATGTAGCTCTTGTTATCATAAGATTTGATGGTTTTCTTTTAATCATATACAGATAGACATTTTGATTGAGACAGATGGATTGTTCAAAAAAGAGAATTGCGATACTAGACTAGTAGCAATGGAAGATTTGTGAGGCATAGATGAGAATTAATCTGCTGTTCACAGTTGAACTAGACCTTCTATCGTTGGAATTCAACGACCAAAAGTTGTTTGCACTTGATCTCATGACTTTAAGAATTCAACGACTCTTCAGAAGTTTTGTCACATATCTTGTTTCGATGACAATGCCCTGGTTCAACTGGAGCCGCCCATTCATTTCAGACTTAAGTCCCTTGGTCCCCATCTGTTGCTATATACTTCAGAAATTGTGGCCTGTCTTTTTCTGAGATAGATGAAGGGGTGTCACAATGGATACCAATTGTAGCTGAGTTTCGAAGGTAGTTGGAGAAGAACCGATGCCTGGAATAGTTTACGTGGTTACGTGATCAGACCAAATTGGAAGATGTCTGTTCTCTTATCCTTGGTTTTCAGAGAGCATTCTCTGCGGTATTATTGTTGGTTGAATTTTTTACTCCCCATTTCATCCATCGCTTAAGTAACAGTACCAAGAGGATTCATTTTCATCGCCCCTTTCAACAAAGCAATGACTTCTGGATGCGGACCTCTATTTCTTAATTGCCTAGCCAAAGATAAAGCTGTGTTTCCTTCGAAAGTCTTCACATGGAGATTAGCACCCGCTTCAATGAGAGCTTGAACACTATCATCACGGCCAACCTTTGCAGCCTTATGTAACGCAGTTTCGCCCTCAGCATCCTTTGCTTCGATATTAGCACCGGCCTCTATTAACAGCTTCATGACAGAAGGATGTAAAGCAGAATGCATGAGTACTGTTTCTCCATTACATACCGCATTCACATCCGCACCATGCAGAATGAGTTCCTTGGCAACAAGGGTATCATTCTTGTGACCTGAACTGGCGGCACGAACCAATGCAGTACCAGAGTAAGTATCTTTGCCAGCATCAACTTCAGCTCCTGCTGCTAGCAACTTTTTAACGGCCACAATGTTTCCTGCGTTTGCTGCCATAGATAAGGCAGCATGTTCGCGAAAACCTTTCGCATCAACATGTGCTCCCTTTTCAATAAGCAGATCAATGGCATCTGGAAGATTATCTACTACCACTTTCATTAATGGAGTCAAACTCAATTCATCTGATGCGTTGACATCGGCTCCAGCTTCTATCAAAGCTCTGATAACTCCTTCGTGCCGGCGATCAATGGCGATATGGAGTGCTGTTTTGTTGAAATGCTCTTCATATGGAATTTCGATTAGAGACGGTTGGACAGAAACGAGTTGCTTTACAATCTCTACATTTCCCTTTCGCGCAGCTTTGTGGAGAGCATTTTCTTGTCGATAATCTTTAGCAAAAAGGTTTGCTTTGGAATTGATAAGGAGTTGAACTACAGGGAAGTGACCTAACTCCGCTGCAATCAATAAAGGTGTGAAGTCCTTTGGGCAGACTGCTTCAATATCTGCTCCTCTCTTAAGCAATTCGCCGACGATTGTTGGCAAACCGAACATAGCCGCAGCGACAATTGGAGGAGGGAATTCGATCGTATGTCGTATGCTGAAAGGTATCATAGCAGCAGATGCGCTATTAACGAGTGTTTTCTGATTGAGGAAATGTAGGATATCATCCATGAGATCTATTTCCGCTGCACCTTGAGCATGTACACCGAGATATTGGCTCGCATATGATAATAAGGGATACTCCTTGAGTCGAGTCTTGATTGTCTCGCGATCTGGACTTTCGGGCTCTATGAAGTTGTCCAAGGACAAATATCTGATGCAAGCTTGAGTAATCAACACACCAGAATTAGGAAAAAACTTTTCACGATGGCGCTCAAAGTATTCCTGGAGAGTAAAATGACACAAACGGATAACACCGCTCTCTGGGTCGATCACCACGAGACCAGCACAGACTGTCAAAAGCAAATCTTGATCGTAAAAATCATCTTCATCTAATTCGCTCTCATCAGGGCCGAGTTCCATGATAGCCACAGCATGCTGCAGCTCACTCACAGTCAGAGGCTTTTTTGCACAAGAGAGCCACATCAAAATATTCATGGCCAAGATTTTGCGATTCGTCTCTTGCCCCTCCATGATTCTTTTCATGGCATCGTCATAAGTTTTGTAAATGATTTCTGGTAGAACTGTCAATGCTTTTCTAACACGACTGATCTTCAGTTCTGAAGCTATAGCTTCCATGTGCATATGGGCGAGGAGGAACCTAGTTGATAGATCAGCATGTGTCATGAAGCAGGGGGTCTCGGTTTGACTGACATTCCATGAGCTTTTTCGGCAATTTTTCCGACGATTGTTTTTCGTATCGTCGGGTCTTTCTTGCAGAATTTTAAGATGTTCTCCTCCATATCTATTCGTGCCTCCAAATACACACGAACATCATCATCACTAGCTCGAATCTCGAGGTGCGGATGATCAGATAGCTTCTCTTCGATATCTCCTAGGCGACGTGAAGTAAGGAGGAGATGTGCATTTGAGGGCAAATTCTGTAATTGCCGAATGAGATTCGTCCTTGTTTTCTTTGTTTCCTCGCACTCGTCTAGGGCATCAACAACTATATACAAACGAGGAAACTCGGATGCTAATATGTGCAGCAAGTGAACAGCTTCGGCGGCATTAATGTTGGTTCCCATAGACCTATGTTTGTGATATAAATCAAGAATGTAATCCGGTATTACATATCGTTGTCGGATAAGCTGCTGTATAATGCTAGCGAGATATTCGGCGATGCTTATTTTCTCTGCGTAGTTGCAATATATGAATGCTATTCCAACATTCGATACTGAAAATCTTGTTTCCAAATCATCAACAATGGCGGAAGTAAGGACTGTTTTGCCGGCTCCGGGGGGGCCTGAGCACCACAGTAACCTATCCTTTCCACCTAGCCAATTTTGGTATTCTTGGCTTTTGAAAAGCCATTCTCCGGTGCCCTCCTGTCTTCGGCTTAATATTTCGCGTTGCTTGGAATGGCAATCTATTGCTGATAACCATTTGAGAACCTTTAAACTCTCTTTATCCATCTGTTGAGTGATAATAGCGTCTACACTGTCACTAATCGTTGTAACTTGGTTCGAAATATCGACGACTTTCTCTGCAGTCGTCGATACCGTAGACCTAGACGGCGATTAGAATTTTTTGAAACATTTAGTGGATTCGAGACATACAAATTCAAAATATCCATAGCAAAAACCAGGTTACTCCTCACGTGTTCGACGCTCTCTTGCAACCTCATCAATGTACTTTTTCTGAATGGATATAAAATTCTTCTTCCCTGTTCTGTCATCTTGTCCCTAAAGCCCTGGTTGTCATGATTTTTTCTCGCGACCAAATCATCTACATTTACGACAGAAGGTTTGCAGACCATGACCTTCTTCAATTCATCACCCAACTCTGCGATACTGTCTTCACAGTCCAAAATCTTAGACTCCACAGTTGTCGTCATTGCCTTATCGAAAGCTGGACTTTGTAAGACTGCTTTCAGTAGCGCAAAGTTCGTCAAAAGGCCTTCGATAGACTTAATCATGTCGGCATTCTCCTTTTTACTACCTTTCCAGGTATTATAGTAATTGATTAGCCCCTCGCAAACTTGTATTCCGGCGGACAAAATGCCAGCAATGTTGCTGATTGTCCCTATCGCTTCCATAATTGGAAGTTGGGAATAATGTCGCAATTTTTGGGAAAAGAAAATGAAAATAACGAGAGGCAGCTCTGTTTGAGGATATATATTTTGTCAAGAGATGGAAGTGTGACCTTTATGTGTGGCTGACAGGAACACACCCATGAAGCGGACGAGTTTCGAATCCTAGCGAAAGAAGTGGAAATTGATCGTAACATTGACGGGACACCAACTCCAAAAGAATAATGATATCACGTCGGAGAATACCTACCTTTATACTCACTGTGCTGGTTACGGTCGGCCATCTGGTTGGGTGTCAGATTGTGGCAGAGTGAGTACCTTACAGGAGGGCTGTGTACGTGGAGCGACTCCAGAAAATGCATCCTTCGTGGATATGTGGCGACGTTATTAGATAGCGAAGCCATGAGCCCAGCAAGAATTAATTTTTACATTGTCAATTTGAAGTACGATTGAAATGAGTGGAATTGAGTTGAGTTGGGTTGAGTCTCCACGAAATCTTTGGTGGGATCCTAAGGACAGTAGACAGCATAAATCTCCGCGTGATTCGAACCCCTTCACCAATGTCAGAATAGCCGCAATTAGAATATCGTAGCAAACCTTCAGAAAATGTAACTTATATAGACGCTTGATGAGCTTAGGATGAAATTGATAACAATGAACACATTCTAGCCGAATCTTCAAAATCTCAGAACGATCTAGGGAAGAGAAAATAGTTCATGAACAAACGCGATGTAAATGTAGTCACGTGTCAGTGGCTCGGTACCTTTACCCCAGATTTCTCCATTCCCGGAGGCGGGCTGGCATGTGAAAGATGCGCCGAGGACCCAAGGAAACAGAAACATTAACGCAATAGGTAGAACAATGGCAACATTTTTAAATGCACAACGACGACATTACACTTGAAATATCGTCTGGGCCTTTCATCAGTAACTCATCGTACTCCTCATGAAGCGACTTAATCTGCAGACTCGTTGAGCTGCTTGCAACAGTATATCCGGAGTCTACTTCGAGCTCATCAAAATGGCTGCGCAATCCAAACTCAATTTCCTGCCACCCGATCGAACGATCAAGAGTATAATATCGGATCTCACATCATTGTACCTTAAGCATCGAACAAAGATTTCTCGGACGGTTTATTTGACATTATTCTTTGCTCTCCTTAATCGGATTCGTTCTGCCATTTCCGAACAAAAGGCTGCAGCTGTTCGTCATGCGGAATCACGAAGAAGAGGTCCCGTTGCACTAGGCAATGGCGCGCAAGGAGCCGGAAGAAAAAAGGTCGAGTTGAATAGGGAGTTCTTCAAGAACCTGATACGCCTTTTGAGAATATGTATACCTGGGTGGAGGAGTAAGGAAATGCGACTGCTTGTCAGTCACAGTATCTTCCTTGTCATTAGAACTTTGATCAGTCTGAAAGTTGCTGCCATGGATGGTGCCCTCGTTTCAAGTCTAGTAAGAGGGAAAGGGAAGGACTTCTTGATTGGGATTGTTTGGTGGATGTTAATCGCGGTTCCTGCAACATTCACGAATTCTATGGTATGTGGTACTTGGTACTTGGTACATGGCCTTACCCGGTAATGAAGCTAACACATGATGCTTACAGCTCTCATATCATCAATGCAAGCTTGCTCTTCAGTATCGAACACGGTTGACAGATTACATTCACGATAGATATCTATCCAATATGACATTCTACTCACTTTCCGCTCTCGACGATCGAATAAAGAATGCAGATCAATTAATCACTGTGGATGTATCAAAATTTGCGAATAGTTTGGCGGAGTTATATGGAAACCTTGCAAAACCAGCATTAGATATGGCAATATACAACTATTCTCTTTCCAAAAGTGTTGGTGGCGAAGGGCTTCTTTTCATGTCGTTACTGGTACAACTTTCAGCAAATGTCATGCGAGCCTTGACTCCACCTTTTGGCAAATTTGTGGCAGATGAAGCAAGACTAGAAGGAGAATTCCGATTTCAGCATTCAAGATTGATAGATTATAGTGAAGAGATTGCATTGTATAATGGACATGAAGCGGAAAAAGATACTTTGGATAAAGGTTATTTTACACTTATCAAACATGTAAACTGTGAGTATTCTCATATGCTTTTTCTGACCACCGACTAACATCGCGATAGACATATTGAGACGAAGATTCACACATGGAATAATGGAGGTATGGGTCGCGAACTCTGTTTTTGGAAGCCAATGCTAATTATTCTAGGATTTCGTCATCAAATACGTATGGGGAGCTTTGGGGCTTATTCTTTGTAGTGTTCCGGTATTCTTCAAGATACCAGGTGCAACTGCAGCAACTATGGGTGATCGAACGGAAAGTTTCGTAACCAATCGAAGGTTACTGCTATCTAGTTCTGATGCCTTCGGTCGAGTAATGTTCTCTTACAAAGAGGTTACTGAATTGGCTGGATATACTTCACGAGTTGCAACTCTCATGGAGGTTATGGATGATATCAAAGCTGGACGATTTGATAAAACTTTAGTATCTGACGATGACTCTGGAGAACAGCTAGAGTTGATGAGAGGTAGAGGTACTGTCATTGAGAGTGAAGATATTGAATTCGTTGATGTGTATGTTCTATCTAAACCTAACATTTACAATTGCTGACGATTCTTAGGCCAATTATCACTCCCGGTGGAAGTATTCTCGTACGGAAATTATCATTCTCCATGAAACGTGGTGATCACGTTTTAGTAGTTGGACCAAATGGATGTGGTAAATCATCCTTATTCAGGATTCTCGGAGGTTTATGGCCGGTTTATGGCGGTACCGTTCGCAAACCACCTCTTTCCCAGGTTTTCTACGTTCCTCAACGACCATACCTTAGCGCTGGATCCCTCCGTCAACAAATCATCTATCCCGATTCTCTCCGCACTATGCGTAGCAAAGGTATAACTGATTCCGACCTCCTCTCCATCCTCTCCATTCTCGATCTCGATCATCTCGTGACAGCTTTCCCCAATGGTTGGGACGCCGAAGCCGAATGGCGCGATGTCCTCTCAGGTGGCCTTCAACAACGCGTAGCTATGGCTCGTCTCTTCTACAATCGCCCCAAATATGCTATCCTGGATGAATGCACCAGTAGCGTTACTCTAGAGATGGAAAAAATCATGTATGAACATGCGAAAGCATTAGACATCACGTTGATGACAGTAAGTCATCGTAGAAGTTTGTGGAAATATCATAGTAAGATATTACAATTTGACGGACAGGGGAAATATATTTTTACCAAATTGGATGCGGAAAAGAGATTGAAATTGGAAGATGAAAAAGAGGAGCTGGAGGCGCATCTGAGAGCTATGCCGGAAGTGAAGAGGAGGTATGAGGAATTGATGTTGGGAAGGGGTGAGTGAGAGTTTAGGGAATCAGTCAGGGGGGGAGGGTTATGAGAGGGGGTTATGAGAGGGGAGCGAAGAATGCATATACTTTACACATATACTAATCCTATTGTATCTGCCCATCTCTGAAATTGGACTGTCATTTTCCATATCATATTTCTTCTAGGAAAATCATGTACCTAGACATTAAGACGATATCTCGTTAGTGTTTCCCGATTTTAAAGGCTCATTCTTTATCTTTAGTTTTTAAACATGGAGCCATTGTTACCCACAAGACAGGACACACACAGAATTGAACACTCCAACTATAGCCGAAACCCCATGAATTTAGCACAAACGATATATATCACTTCTATGACATAAAACTAATAGACACCTATCTACGAATACCAGATTCCCTCGTCCCATATACGCCATGTTCCAATTCAATTGTTTTATACACATCATAATCGATACAGCTTGTGATATATTCTTTTATTCATTACATACATAATGCATATCAATCCTGACTTAGGTACATAACAAACCCAATAACAAGTACACCATACTCCTTCTTCCCCAGATATCTTATCTATCCCATCCCATCCCATCCCATCCCATCCAATCCTCTCCAAAATAATACCATAATAGTATTCTATAAATCGATTTTCCACATCTGCTCTTCCTCTTCCTCTTCCTCTTCCTCTGCTTCATTTACTCCACTCTTCACCTCTTTCCCTTCTTCTTCTTCTTTTCCTTTTCCTTCAGCAGCACTCATCTTCTTCCCAAACTCCTCACTCTCAAAATCCATCTCTACTCCCTCAGGCATCTGCTCACATTCTCGCAACATCTCCTTCCCGTTCGCATCTCTCGTCATACCGTAGTATACCCATGTAATTTTATACGAGAAGGAGATTTCTCCTTCCTCTTTTCGCTCCGTCTGCGTTTTGAATTTTTGTTCTTCTTCTTCCCAGGATTTGATCACTTCACGCGGATACGCTGGTTTTTTCTCGGAAAGCGAAGACGAATCAGATGAAGAAGGAGAAGAAGAAAAAGAAAAAGGAAAAATTATATCCGACGGTCCCAACTTTTCTTTTCTCGCTCCTCGGTTACCACCTTTCTTCTTCTCAGAGTAGTAAGGAGTTTTCAAAGAAGGAAACTTCCCCTCCATTGCTAATCTTCCCCATCCCATTCCCTTCATTTCTCTCTCCAATCCCCTGTTAACCCCATGCAACAAGCCGATAAAACTTTTCCATTCCCCTTTTGATATCCCCGCGACGCCTGCGTGCGAAGCGGGGGAAATGGAGATGTAGAGGGATGATTTGAAATCTGTTCCTTTGGTTTTGGTGGGGAGGAGAATGCTGGAGGAGATGGTGTAGGTGTCTTGTGATGGGGAGGATGAGGAAGAGGATGAGTCTTGAGTGGGAGTGCCGGGTGAAAATGTGTAATAGGGACTAGAAGTTGGGCCGGAGGGGTAAAGGAGGAGGAGATTGGAGAGGAGATCGGTGGTGAGACAGGTCCAGTCGAGGTGTAGGCTGGGACAGGTGGATGTGAGGGTGAAGGGGATAGAGATGGGTGATGAGGTGGAAAAGTGGGAGATGGGTGGACGGACGTTTATAGTTCCGGAGCGGGAGGAGTGGAGATCTGGAAAGGAGAAAGATGGGGTTGTGTAGAGGGTGCGGGGGCTTTGGGGTGATAGTTGTGGTGACGATTGTTGTTGGTGGGTGGAGAGTGAGTGAGCTGGAAAGATGTTAATTTCTTTTCGCGACAGGAGAAGAGGGAGTTGGGATGAAAAGTTAGGGTATATGTATAAGTATAGAAATATATAACTTACGTTCCGACGAACTTATCCCAAGAAATGATTGTGTAGGATACGCATCTATCTTCCCCAACAAGCTGGCCAGCAGCGTCAAACTAGACCATGACGAGTACGAATACATGACTTTATCTTTTGTTCCTTCGTCCGAACTCCTCTACCTAATATCAGATGGAAATAGCAGAACCAAGAAGATAAGACGAATGACGAAATAAAAAGATTCCCGAATCTTTTTCCAACAAACAAAATCAAGGAAAATGAATAAGATAACAAAGTTCTCCAAAAATGTAACGCGCTCGAAACAAGAATATAGAGTTTGGATACTGATATCCACTTGAAAGAAACACAATGAAACCGGAGGCTTTAAAGTACACAGACCTAGTCGATATCATAGCTTTAGTATTCCTGCCAACATCTCGTGTATATATACTTTCTTTCTATTCTCTCCGCGCTACTCTAATCAAACCTACCTTTCTCTCGTCATACTGCAATACTACCATACTACCATACTACCATTTCCCCCCTCCCCTCTCCCCCCAGCTGTCGATCAATCAATCACCTCCCTCCCTCACCAACCAACCAACCAACCATTCATCACACCTAATCCCCAGTTCCCAACCCCCAATCTGCAATCTCCAACATCTCATCTCCCATCTCGCATACAGAATACCACTCTTCCCACCTCCCAAACCATACAAACTACCTCCAAACCCTCCGAAACACCAACATCCCATCAACACCCCCATAAAAACTCCCAACCCAGCACCTCCCGCGTCCCAAGCGGCTAATTCTGAAACCGGTTCCTCTTTCCCTCCCCTCCCCTACCCACACAACCAAAACAAAAGCACAATACCATCCGTACCTTACCATACCATACCATACCATACAAAAGAAAATGCCAAAATATGCACTCACGCTGCACGCACCGACATAAGCGCTGCGCGCTGCGTACTGCGCATGAACCTATGTATTTATACTTAACCTTACGGAGTATTTTTATATTTATATTTATAATTATACAACCAAGATACGTAGTACTCTACCCTACCTCATCTCGTACATTAAATGTATGTAACCTCAACCTCATCCCAGTTTACAAACAAACAATCAGATCACAATAATCAGTCAATCAGTCAATCATCAACTAGTAGGTACCTACGTAGTTGAACTAAGCGCACTATAGAGTACTTTACTGCAGAGTACTAGATACCAGGTAATCTTTACTTCGAGCATTAAACCACGCACTCACTCACGCACTCACTCACTCACTCACTCACTCACTTCACTCACTCACTCACTCACTCACTCACTCACTCACTCACTCACTCACTCACTCACTCACTCACTTACTCACTCACATACTTATTTACTTACTTACTTATTTACTTACTTATTTATTTATTTATTTATATACTTATTTATATACTTACTCATTTATTTACTTATATACTTACTTATTTACTTACTTACTTATTCACTTACTTATTCACTTATTTATTTACTTATACACTCATATACTTATACACTCACTCACTCACTCACTCACTCATTCACTCACTCACTCACAACCACACAAATAACACAATACAACACAATACATTACAATACAACACAATACCTCGTACTTCATACAGAGTATCCAATTCCATTCCATTCACATCCCCACGCTCACATCCCCGCGCTTATCCCATACATACCTATGTAGTATATCCCCTAACACAGAGCATCTAACCCTAACTAACCTTGATAACCGGGACTTATTGTGTGTGGATTCTCACCTACTACCTACTCTATCTAATGAAGTAAGGTTAATCAAATCAACCAACAGTTGTCTATATCTACCAATATACATATCTACCAATATACATACCTACCTACCTAGGTACTCCGTCCGTACGGAGTATACGGAGTATACTAATTTTTATTACTACATACCTACTGTTCTCTCACTCATGCCTATGCATCGCATCCTCTTCTCTCATCTCTACATAGGTATCAATCAATACACACTGCTCATCACTTAAAATCGTATACACAGTGCACACACATCCACAAATCCACAAATCTACATCCACAAATCTACAAACCCACACCCAAACCAAACCCTCCAACCAGTGAACCAGTGAACCCAACTCCTCAACGGATAATCCACGGTCGCGCGTACCTACCCTAGCCACCCTAGCCTAGTAACCTAACCTAACCTACCTCAACCCTCCCTACCTCAACCCTCTCCTTCCCTACTTCCCACTCTATACTCCGTAAAGAAAATGTTTCATAATCAACATTTAATCAACATTTCACGGGTACCGCGTAACCATACTCCTCGTATAAAATAGGTATCCCGATAAAATATCCCGATACAAACAAACAAACACCCAGCCAGCCAACCAACCAGCCAGCCAGCCAGCCAGCCCTGTAGTAAACCAGGGTCACCGGCGGTTAACCATCACTCACTTTACCTTACCCGTGCATCTACCGATGAGTGCCGAGGTTGTTTTAAATCTCAGTTCACATTGATATTTTATCTTCACATCACATGATTCTATTCTATCCTTTTGGTCTTGAATTTTCAGTCCCTATTGGAATAGTGGATTAGGGAGAAATCAAATATGACTTCCTTCACCCTGTAATGTATTTTGCTATCAAGCTTCATCTTCATGACTTTCAAATCACAAGCCTTGTTCATCTCATTTGTAGACAGCTGTGATGATTCTTCCTTCATCTTTCTTCCTCTACGCTCAACCTAAATTCGCTCTTTGGTATCTCGTTTTCCCAAAAGCCAAAGCAACTTCCTCATCCCATTTGTACCTCATCACCACTTGTTATCGTATTGATCCTCCCATCTACCCCATTTCAACCATGCAATAGCATGATACAAGAAAAAAATTCCGATGCCGAAGCCCAACCGAATTTTCACCACGAATGTGACAAAATCCTAATCTCCAATCCTCCTCCGGATAATCCCCATTCATCTGGGTCCATATCTACCATATGACGTGAAACAAAAACCAAAGAAAGGGAAGGGAAGACGAGACAATGTGTCGACATTTCGTTTATAACAAAAGGTCCAGAGGAAATCGAATCATGTAACGCCAAATCGCTATGCATCAAAACCTAGGCAAAAATCATAGTGTAGATGAGACTTGCTAGTCCGCTCAAAAGATTGGTTGTATAACTGAAAGTAAACGAGAGCGTGTCGGTGGAAACTCATTTACTATCCGCCACTATTGAAGGTATGAGCGAAATTCTTGAAATAGGCATTAAAAATACATACCAACTTTAGTTGCAATATCCGAAGCAGGAATAGGGTCTTCATGCTTTGCAACACTACCCTTACCACGCCAAGTACTGACAGCAGGGATCTGTGCATCGTAACGTACTTCTTGTGTACCATACGCACGCGGGGTGAGCTTAATGAGGGTGTGAAGAGGTACAGCCATCCATGGTGATTCATCTTGAGGTTTCTTCATGAAATAAGCGTAGATACAACTACACATAGTTAGTAGATTATGAGCAATCAGAAGAATGAAGCCTACCGAAGAACAGCCTGATGAGTAACAATCAAAATATCCTCTGATCGCTCCAATTCCATGATAATGGGTTCGAGACGAATAACAACATCGCGGTAAGACTCTCCTCCACGATATCTGTAGTTGTATTTATCCTCGTCACGGGCCTCGAAATCATCTGGATATCGCTCTTTGATATCTTGATAAGTAAGTCCATCACAAACACCAGAGTTGAGCTCGTCGAGTGCTTTCCATTGAAGCTGATTATACTCATTAGGTAGGTGACGAGCAGTGGCGATAGTGCGACGAAGAGTTGAAGTCCAGACAGTTAACGGGCGATTGTCCTATTTTAAATTAGCCATGGGAATCGACTGGAAGTCCATGGGAAAGTACATACTCCTACTGATTCGAGGACCAATGATGGCAATTTCTTGGCGTACATCTCTCCACGAGGGGATAACTCGGCATCACCACCAATCTTTCCTTCGAGGTTGTACATAGACTCCCCATGCTATATATTATTAGCAAAATGAGATTTCATAGGGACCAATGGTTTCTTACTCGTGACAGCCAAATAGATCTCGGCTTAATGTGTAAATTCATCAAGTAATAAACCACGCGACTTTGAAGATAGTCTTGAATTCGATTGATGATGACTTGTTTTCCAACATTCATGATCTTCAGATAAGTAAGATCACTCTCTTCGTCGTCAATTGTCTCGTAAACCTTTTCGTAGTTCTTGATCCTATTCCTAAAGTCTTGAGCTGCCTTTTCCGGGTCTGAGCCGGCGTAGTCTGGGGATGTCGTCTTGACTTCTAGAATGTTTGACATGATCAAATCTTCATCGTCGCATTTCGATTCGACAAAAAGGGTCTCGATTCCTTCAGCATCGCAACGGTCTTTGATCCATCTTCGGCGCTCTTTTGTACTATTCGTAGCATCGAGAATGGCAACAATTCCTTGTTTGTTCTTGAACCAATCGATCATATCATTGACGGCAGCTTCAGCGGCAGCTCTACGCATCCGTTCCCCCTCTGTATTGGTTGTATCGAAGAAATCGGCAGTCGGATTTGGGGTGGCATTTCGACGATAGTTACCGACGTTGAAAACTTGAGCATCGATGGATAACCACTTGAGGTAACGTTGAGCTGTAAAGTATGCGATGTTAGCATTTGTGCATTCCTACATCGATTGAAATTTGTACATACCTTTTTGAGCAATGAGAGATTTTCCTCTTGCAGGAAGACCGACCATTACCACGCAGATTTGTGTATCCTCAACCTGTACACCGAGGCCATTAGACTTTGTCTTGAATCGCGTCATGGTTGCTGTAAAGAATCTGCAGATTTGAAGATCAAAATTCCAAAGAAGAAGAGAAAGAGGAAGTCGAATAAAGGTTTAAATGGCAAATTATTGGAAAGAGAGAAAAAGATGATCGCGTGAGGATGTCAACGGCGGTCTCTTTAGTTTATTAAGGTAGGTAAGGAACGGGTGAGTTCGGAGGGATAGGCTATTTTTGCACAGGGAGAAGCAGAATTAGATTTCCCCGAATGGTGCCTTTGAAATGTCTTTTATGTTCTTGGGGGAAAAAAAAGAATTCAAAGCCCAAGTGAATTAAGAAATAAGCCGACGGGATGAAGGGAAGGATGTGAGGTATTTGTGCATCTATCGAGAGAGGTTTGAATTTTGTGGAGTGTAGAGTGTAGAGTGTAGAGTGTACGATAGAAAAAGGAATTTATGATTTCATCCTATCCCATCCTATCCCATCCTATCCTATCCTATCCTATCCTATCCTATCCTATCCTACGAGTACCCTATGACAGGATAATTATCCTTCTAGAAAGAAAGAAGGAAATGAAGAATCAGGGGAGGAAGGAGCCCCTGTAGACTGTAGGCTGTACGCTGTACGCTGTAGGGTACCGAAAGTAATGCTTGAGTGTGCTTGGGCCCTGTGAAATTCGAAAACATCGGAAATCCCCTCCAGAATCCCTGTTTTCCGATAAATTCCACTTCTAATCACCACAGCTGAACCTGGTCTGGTCTGGTCTGGTCTGGTCTGCGGTGCGATGTGTAATGTATGAGAAATTGCATCCTATGACGACGTTCTAAGGGGGAAGGTCAACTTTTGCATCCACTGGGAATCCGGATGGACAAGAAGAGTACTACTGTAGGTATGTATTTGATCCTTTCTACGATTTGAAGATGCTGCAAAAGGAAGGTACGTACTAGGTAGGCTCGAGGTACCTAGGTATACTGTGTAGGTACCGAGTAGGCAATCTCGCAATGAACGAGGTAACCTCAGAATAATTCAACCCCGCACAAGGCTGAGAGATGCAGAGGCTTGTTTCTACCCCTCGATCGGTTGGACATACAAGAGAATGGATTACGAGCAAAGTAACATACAATGTTGACCTCGAGAATTGGCTATTAAGAGGCTCATCTACCATTCTTCGCAATATCAACACATTCTTCCGTCTCAAAGAAGAAGAAGAAGAAGAAGAAAACTTCAAAAATAGCTTCAAAGCGGTTGGGTAAAGGGGAAAAAAGGAGAATCATCATATTTGGGTCGAAACCACATTGTGGATTTGCTTCCCACTATTCCACCAGAGATCCTCTTTTTTCTTCGGGACTTAATGCGCCACCCAGCATCTTCTTATTACGACCAAGACCAACGACATCAATTCATCACAACTACCACGCCAGAATTAGGTACTGGTCATGTCATGTACGGTGGAATGAATGATTAATACAAGGACATCTAGAACCTCTTCCCAAAACGTTGGGTTCATCGGAAAAAGGCCTTGCTAGCTTTTCTCCAGCCACCCCATCCCACAGAGTCAGATTGATGAGCGTTTAAAGTTCGCAAAAACATACTTTCAATGGTCTTCGCGATTGACGGTTTGTCTGTCTTACTCGTCCTGTCTTCTCATTGGCACATAGTTGTGTCAATCGTGTCAAGCTTCCCCGAGCCCCCAGGTGCACTCGTATAGGAGCCAGGAAAATTCTTTACCAATAGGTCGAGAAAATTCTTTTCCTGCAAGTTACTTCAAATGCAGCAACTCGCCTGGTTCATTTGTTGGCTTCTTCTCACCGCTGATCTTGCCACTTCAAACCTAGACTCCCAAAACTAGACTCTGCATCACGTGGATGAGATCTAAGTCTAAGATCTGTCTGGTTGCATAATTACACCATCTTTCTTTGCGTTCACCATCTTATCATCGGAATGGGGAGATGAAGTCAAAACTTTGACCATGATGGATTACTTCGAATCGTCAAGAATTGGATCATTGTGAATGAGATCTTGAAATAGAAAGTTCTGAAAGAATTATTTCACATACCTCGTTTCCCGCAGAATACATTTCCCCTTTCCTTCTCAATGGACCTCCGGCTGTAACTCCGTACATATTTGCTTGATTAGATAAGGATGCGTTGGTTCTGTGGAATAGGATTAGGACGATCAATGATCAATAAACCAGAGTAGAGTTGTAGGTGGGAATCGGAACTCGAAGAAACAGTTTATCACACTGTTGGAAAATAAGAGGAAGTGATGTTTGAATAATGGTGTTGGAAGTCTTGTTGATGTGATGGACTGTATTACTTTCTCTTGTTCCACCGCCAAACAAGCAAAGAGCAGTCATTATCTGCTTTGTTATTTATTCCCTTGCTTCCAAGGTTATCCCTTATCGTAAGATTGATAAGACTTTGCATGCTCGGGAGCTGTATTGAGGTACATAAAGCGGCGTACTATCTTGACAAATCAGGAGGTGAGATTAAACTTGTCGCAGTATTGTTCATTATAATCTGCTACCACTCAAGTATATGATTCTAATTTACTGCTGTATCCTTCAGTCTCTGATTCACCAAGAAGAAGATTGACTTCACAAGCAAGAAGAATAACAATGCTAACAAGGGCAACAAGGGCAGTAGAAAGTGTCTACCTACAAACGATCATTCAGCAAAAGCAATTCCATACACCATCTCAAGACCATTAGATAATTGGCTAGCAGTTGGTCCGTGCTCTACATAATCTACTCCTCAATTCAACTTCCATTTCCTACCCAGCATCACCTCACTCATCCACACACATAATCATTCTACCATTGACGACTTGGTTGTATTTTCTACTTTGATATGACTTAATGATATCCGACAAGAGTAGGGAATCATGCAATCTATAATCATCATCACGCAAGTCGAAGATCAAGCAGGAACATGGTGCCCGAAAAACTGAGCAATAATCTGAAGAACTTTAAGTGAAGCTCTCAAGCTAATAACAGAGAGTTCCTATATTTATGTGATCCTGATTATTTTCAAGCTAGATTTATACCGGACCGCTTGCGATATGTTGATAAGGTGTTATGTATGGCTGTTGGTTTGAAGAGACACGCCGCTCTGACACCAACAGCGCATGTTCCTAGAATTCGCCAGTACGACCTCTACTTGCAAATTAAGAGTCTTTTCCAAGAAAGAGAAATACTACTACATATTCTTCCTCGGCACAGCAGCTTCTGCTCGTGGGCAAGGCCTCTGTTCTAAAATGGTGAAGCATGATCAGTCTATTGCGGCGAAAGAAGGCCTTCCTATTTGGTTGGAGGCTGCCACGGAGTATGCCTTCAAGGTGTATTTGGAGTTGAGATTTGTGCTTATTGAGGAGATGAAGTTTGGTTGAGAAGGTCAATGAGGATGGAGAGATGTGTGCTAGGGGCAAGGGTGTGAAGATTCGGGGGATGATTTGGAGGCCAGAGGTGGGTGGTGGTGGAGTGGGATAAGTGGGTATTGATGTTGATAGTGTCGACTTTGTTCTGAGTCTTGGGACGGGTTGTTTAATGGGACGTGCAGATTCTCTAACATTATTAATCTAGGCAATTCTCCAAGTTATATTAGGAATCTATCTTAATAATCTCTTAAGCTAAACCGCAAATTTTCGGAAATAGCTCTGCAGTTATCGGCCTGTGTCTCCATGAGGAAGATCCGCTCTGACAATACTGGCTGATACAGTGCTATTACTACCGAAAATCCCCGCACCCGAAATATACAAACTATTTCGATCACGATCTGTCCTCCCAAATGCCACTGCCGTATCCTGAGACAGAAAAGTCGAATTGGCTATGATTCTAGCGGTTTTCCCTGGAATATCTACCTCAGCTAGTGTATTCTGTCCATTCAATGCGATCCATACTCGCTTCCCATCCTTCGACAAGACAAAATCGTCGCCAAATATTTTGTCGACAAGGACTTCCGCAGGTCCAGTTGCAACTCCCGTCGTGAGTGAGATTGGAATCTTCGCAAAGAGTCCCTGGTTAAGGCTGGTATAGTACAAATCTGATCCATGAACATGGATCCCGTCCACAGAAATCGGCGGAAACCCAGGAGGTACAAACCCAGTAGGCAGATTGGCCATCGTTGGATCTCGAATAACGATCTCATATGCTGCTGTATTGACATCAAGCTTTATGACTGTTCCAGCAGCAGAGTCCGCGATGAGAAGATTCGAAGTGTCATTGAGACCCATCCGACACATGCCATTGAGCATTTGTGCATCAAGAATCGTGGCAACCAGCGAAACATGGGCGGGTTGAGCGACAGCTCCCCTTGCTAAGGTGCGAGGTTGGCGCATATCAACTTTCCAAACGGAATTCGCCCCCGGAGCAGTGGCATTTCCAGTAATATTGGATGACGCAACGACATAGAAGACATCGTGTTCCAATTCGGCGATACCACCAAGACCAATGGCGTTAGGAATTTGGGCAACTTGAATGGGTGCTTTTGCTTTGTGTGGTGATACTTGGAATAGCGAAGTCGTCTTTGTCGATGTTACGAGTATCTCGCCATTGTGTCGTACAGCGAGGTTTTCGGCATTGGCCACATTGGGAATTTGTACGATCTCTCGAAGGACGACACCTCCAGAGACTGTTTGTCCGACTGGTGGGCTGGGTAATGCAAAGGAGCATTGAAGGAGCAGCACTACTCCTACGACGCTAAGAACTGGGTAATTGGAGAACATATTACACATGTTAAAAGATGGAATAGTTGAGGAACTGACGTGTTGCTGTGACGTGATGTTGAGAGAATGGGTCTATGGAAGAGCGGAGCACTTGGCGACTTTATCTAGAGCACTTGGCGCCTTTATCTATAGATACCCCGAACCTTAGAGCCGTTGATTTCTCCCTTAACATTGTCAGAACTTGGCTCAATAATACTCAAAACTTATGCCATGAAGCAAGTCTCAAGAGACCAGCAAGCCAGCAATATGCGGGGCGGACACCGGCGCTCACTCAAACTCCATTCTTCGACGAATTTTGCATCGAGGGGGCATGTATTGGCTTTCAGCTACTTCGTACGGGGTAAAATAAGTCCGGATTTATTTTCTCTCTACAATATACTTCCCACATAATGCCTCATCCAGGAAGAACGGAAGATTACTTTTTAGTCATCAACGGCCGGAATTGCACATGGTAAACGATATTAAATCAAATCCAAATCCAAATCCAAAATTACCAGCTCGTAAATGTTTTCGTTACAAATGAACTTTCGTCCTGGCTGGCTCTTGTATCGCTAGTTCTACTCTGTATGAAAGTAAGGTACGGTACTAACTTATAATTATACTTCCGGACTCTGCAACATTTGCAAGTCCGGCCGGGAAGCTTGGGCCACGTAATTTGGGAAACGCAAGGCAAGATATCGAGATATCTTAATTTTCAATGCGGATGGATCACTTTGGTGCACGGAACAGATTAACTAATAACATGACATACGTCACGTGAACGATGTAATGTTATGTTCTGATGTGCAGGGAGATCTTTAATAGCAAATGCTGAATTGAAAGACTACTGTGTATGTACGGTATTGAGAGGGTTGTTGTGAGTAGTAGATTTAGTAATAGTAAAATATAGGAGATTTTGATTTGTGATGGATGTTGTGTGATGGAGATGGAGAGATCGAGGGATGGGGATGGGGATTGAGGGATGGGGATGGGGATTGAGGGATGGGGATGGGGATGGAATGTCGGTGCTGTGCGATAGATAGTGTTGTGTAATGGTGATGGAAATGAATGGAAATGGTAATGGGAAAGAGAAAGAGTATAGGATAGCTCGAATAGGTCAATGAACTTGATACTTTAGTAAGCATAGAGCATAGGTACTCATAAGCGAGACCAAATACGAGAACCAACTATGTATATACGAGCCACTTAAATTCTCAAATGCTTGAGTAATCTAAAGGGAAAAAAAAGAAAAAAAAAGAAAATACAATTAGCAGATAAATATTGTATATTTCCTTTTCAAATCCTTCTTTAAATTAGTAATATTTCCTATGAAAAATTCGCGATAGCGAAGCGAAATATTAACGAATATGCGATTTCTTGAGATATGGTTTCTTTAGAATTCATATAATAAATTATAGATGGAAAATTTCGAGCGATTTAGTAAGATTAATCGAAGTATAGTAGAATCCGAAGAAATTCATAAGTTCGAGATATTAGATATTTGATATATATATTATCTAGTATTCGAAAGGGATTTATAGAAGTAAGTTTATATATTTATATACGATATAATATCTAACAGATATAGAGGTATAGTAAATATAGTAAGTAATAGAATAAGAGAACTTCGTTAGCAGATAGAATATATATAAAATGAATGAAAGAAATTAGAGATAATTTAAAAGTAATATCTAAGGAGAGATATTGACAAAAAAATAAAAACTTGATTTACTTCGACGAATTTATTAATTAGAATTTGGGAAATCGATTGATGTAATTATTTTTAGATTTTGTTGAAAATTGAAATTAGAATATAATAGTATAATAAAATTTTAATTTATTTAATTTAAATATAATTAATAATTTAATCTCTTTTCTTGTTATGATATTAATTTATTTAAAGTTACATCTTGAATTGAATGTTTTTTCTTCTTCTTATAAATACATCACTAAATTAAAAATACGTTTTTAGCCCAGGTAAAAATCTATTTTTAGGGTTTTGACCAAATGATTCAAATCGGCCTCGGTATCTGTACACACCTATGGAAAATCTATTCTCCGATAGGTTCTTTTGACTGCCTCTCCTCTTGCATTGTCATCTAGTCTTCTTCTTTCTGGGTCATTTTTGATGAGTTTTTTGATTTCCTGTTTACTTCCTGCTCATGGGCTTATGGAACTCCGTTGATCGATCTAGTGACAGAACTTTTTCGTGTTCTCAGATGGCAATCTGGGAGTCCGGACACATCTCTATCATCTCACAACCTCAGATGTGTGATTTGAATATCAGATCTTGTCTCGGGCTAGGATTAGTTCTCGGTCATCTAAATCAGAATACAACTCATTCACCAAGAAGTAGATAGATTCTTTACTTCCAACATCCTAGCTTCAAGGAAAGGGTCTAAATATCTTCTCATTATTTCTTGTTATCTGCTTGCTAGCTGTTCTCTTTCCTGCTTTGTCTGGTACAGATCATACGTTCCGAGTTTCTCTATAGCTAATGTCCACAAGTATCTATCCTTCTGCTCAAAGAGGAAGTTGAAAGAGTTACCCTTAGTCATGTCCTTTCGTGAGATACACTATGCATGCGCTGTCTTCCTGTCACCTCTAGCCCATCCTGAGAAGAAACGCAAGGAAATTTCAAAACAAAGGAAAGAGAAAAAAGAGAGAAGGGAAAAGGAACACATCCGCTATGCCTATGCCGCTTGCTACTTCGCTTCAGTATCTCGCTATATCGCTCGCTAATCGTCATGGATTGAATGCTTGTCCACGCTGTGCAGAAAACGCAATACATGCCAGGGGGATATTTCCAATCAGTTACATAGCCGCCGTTCTCAGAAGTCCATTCATTCTTCAATCGCTTCAAAAAGCCCTTTCATCTCGCCCATCTCCATAATTTGCTCTTCTTCAATCATGGCGTCCTCATATGCTCTTCTTCTACCCAATCCAACTCTGTCTATTGCGAACGATGTAATCTCCTCACCCGCCATTCCGTTCTCATATCCAACATTGCATTTTGGAGAGGGCAACCCCGCCTTTCTGATTCCTGCTTGTTTGAAATCTGCCAAAGTTGGCCAGTCTGCTCGTACAGGTGACTCCTCGTCCAAGCCAGGATGTCCCCAAATGGTCTTCCGAGCGAGCACACTTGACAATTCATCACTAAATGCTTTTCCTCTAAAAGCAGGCTTAACCTTGACAAAAGTTCCTTCGCTCTTCATTCGCATAACCTCCTCTTTGTTCTTGATCCGCTCGTTCATTTCATCTTTCGCGTCGTTTTTTCGCTCCTCTCGATGCTTAACCAAGTCCTCGGTGGACTTGGGAAAGTATGGCGATGCTGTTAGGCCGAGATGAGTACCTTGAATTCGGAGACGATCAAAGTTCTTTCCAACTTCATAGGTATCGCTTCGGTGAGTAAGGGATGTTCCCGCTGCCTGTGTCATGGCGAGCGGGTTCGGTGCAGAATTAGCAGCCTGGTATGCAGCGATAACTTTATTGGTTCTTGTCGAAGTTCCACTTGCATCAGAACGAGCTGGGACTGGGTTTCCACGACGAGATAATTGAGGAGGTCCTGTGTAGGATGGGACTCCAGCTCCATCTTGTGGCATTTCTCCCTTCTTGCCGCCCATGAATTCTCCAGTGGGAACGGAATAATTCGCAGAGATAGATTTCGCTCTCAAGACTCGTCGGTTTAAAGCTTGTTGGTTCATACTCATGCCAACAACACCTCCCAATTGGTTTCCTTCTCTTGTATTCGTCGCACCAGTAGGTCTGGCCAGGATACCCGTAATAGATGGTCTAACATTTGTACCTCCGACTGCATCCCCAAAAACACTCCCATCCTGCAAAGCATGAAAACCCAATGGTGGAAAGTCATTGACAGACGGTGGTGGTTGTCGTGCCGGCGCGGTAGGAGTACCATCGTTTTGGTGGGCATGGCGAGATCTAGAACCAGGACGGTTTCGACCGCTTGATCCACTGCCTCGGTGACGCTTCAACATCGCATTGTTTCCGGCGGGTGGTTGGGGGGTTGTTGTGCCTTGGATGTTTTCATTAATCGGTTCCATCTTTTGTTCTGTTTGTCCAAATCGACGTGGATTTGAATGGTGCAAATAAAGGGTTGAGAAGTGAGGCAGGTAGGTAAATAGATTGAAGGATCTTTTTCTTGCGCCTCTGCTTCTTTGATGTCGAAACTGTATGTATGTACTTTTATCTTGCTTGCTTGCAGTAACAAACCCCAACTTTCCAATTCCCAGAATCTCAAAGCTTTGTGAAGAAACTTGAAAGAAGTGCAGAATTTGAATAAGCAGGAGAAAAAGAAGTTCGATCTTGAAGCTGTATGTATCGTATCGGACTGTATTGTATTGTATTGTATTGTAAAGAAGCAGCAGCAGGAATAGCAGCAGGTGCAGCAATAAACAAGATTAAAACTGGGAGGAATTATTCAAAGTCTATACGGAAACGAAAAAAACGTAGTTCGGATCTATATTCAAAAATTGTGGTGGTGGTTATTTGCCAATCCGAGCCCCGATGTCGCAGAGGGGGGGGAGGTTTTTGATCTTTGACTTGACTTGACTTTTTTCTCTCCCTAGCTTTTGTCTTTTGTTTATGGATGTTGGTTTTTGGTTTTTGGGGGGGAGGGGTTTTTTGGAGAGAGAAGAGTGATATAAAAGAAAGAAAGGAAGAAAGAAAGAAAGCTGTGATTTATCTGGCTGGCAGTTTCTCTGTGTTGTTGGTGACACGGGAGTGGCTTGAGTAGTGATTGGGAGTTTTTTGAGAGAAGGTTAATGGTGGTTGATAAGAAGCTTTGGATGATTGGGCTGAGGGGCGAGTTTATGAGGATAGGATGAGACGAGATGATATGGAATGGAATGGGATAGAGAGAGAAGATTGAGGGAAGTGAATGGGAATTGTGATGAGTTGATTTGTTGCATGGGGGATTTGCTATGTGTGTATTTACGGGTTTAGGAGAGAGTGTAGTGTCATGGAATGGGAGTCTTGAATTTACCAAATTAGATGGGATGTTGTGTTTGGGTTTTATGGACTTCTGGTGGATTGTATGGTGTGGTATTGTAGTATGTTCTAAAGAATATCTACGTAGACATTGTCTTTAGGAGAGTGAATAGTCTCAATGTAAACTACATCTATATTCTTTGACACTTATTACACTAACACTCATACTAACACAAATCACAGCAACAAGACTTGATTATAAATGAATTTAACATGAACTATCATAGAATCCAAATCTTCTCGATAAATTCTAGCTACTAGGTATGTAGTTACAAGACTCACACCATATATACCCCCCCCCCTCTCTCTCTCTCTCTCTCTCTCTCTCTCTCTCTTCCTCTCAGAAATATCTACCTCCGAACTCGAAACTTCACCTTTGAATTTTGACTTAACCGATCTCGGAGCTGGAGTTATTTTTTGAAAAATAAAAAAAAATAGTTTGTCTATTGGTTGTAGTTTATATGAGCTTTAGAAAGTGAACTTTGAGTTTTTATAGTGAGTGGGTGTGTATGTGGGAAAGTGATGGTGATGGTGAGTAGACAGGTAGATAGGTAGAGATTTTGGGGTATGGGATTTTGATATGGGAGAGAGGTTTATACTCATGAATTGCAATATAGGTTTTCTTGTGAAATGTCTCGTTTGTGGGATATAGAATCTGGTGTGAAGTTGTATGATGTGGTATTATTTGCAATCACAAGTCATCTCATTTCAGCTCTCTTGTATATAATGGAAGAAAAGAGATGAGATGATACGACTCATCATCTAAGATCTGATATCAGGTGTCAGAATCTTGGGATGTTCTCTGAACAAGGAAGAGTTTCTCTCTAAGGTTCTCTAGTGTTTTTTTCCTTGATGGGTATTAATATCCTATGATCACTGCTGAAAACAATGGTATCTTGCAAAGAAAGGACTTTTTTTGTAATGTTGTCCTTGTATTTCTAAAAAGTATGGATTTTTTACATAGTTGGATGATTGAAGTTGACTGAATCAGTGAGTAGAGTGGGTTTGTCAGTTTAATGGAATATTTTCTTTGCAGGGCAGGTATATATTGTATACCCAGGAATTGTTTGGAGTTATTTTTCATTGATGTGCGCAGCTGGCAGAGAGTGAGTAGTGACGTGTTAGATATTGGGAATGGTGTCTTGAGTAGATGGATTTACTTGTCCGTGTGAATTGTGGGAAAAGATCTTTGGGTGGGAGGAGGAGTTCATGTTGTAAAGATTTATAATGGGGGAAATGGAGGTGCCTCACATCTACTTTGGAGTAGTATATTATGGCGATGGAGCTTTCGTGAGGGTTTGCTTTAATAGTGCGCAGTTCTTTGAATAATAGAAGGGAATGACCTTTATCTGCATCCGTAATTACATCTGAGTTCGCATATTTATCTTGTTTTCACCCATGAGAGCAAAACCATTTCTACCACTGCCATCACCCCATTCCCATCACAAACCGCAAGTTATGGCTCACTACCATCCCCCATGCCCCATCTCTTATCTAGCCTTCGGAGCCAAAAATAGTTCCCCAGATTTTCTCACTATCATATTCTTCATAGCCGCTAGTCAACTTCACAGGTCTGATGACGTTTTTTGAACGTCTTTTCTCCCTGAATCTATGTCCTACTCCTCCGAAATTCAATATCTGGGTGATTATGATCTTGCTACCAACTGCTGATTGAAAAAGAGCGGCAGCAAGGTTTCTTGTTCGCGATATCGAAATGATCCTCAGGAAGGACACATTATAGGTTCATAATTTCCCGCCTTTTGCTGTCTTGGGATTTTGGATACGTGACAATCTAGTCAACTTGAAATGCCATCTGCATTTCAGAGCCACGTCACTTTTATAGGAGGATAATTCCGACGAAGAAAATAGTTTTGAGATGCATGGGAAACGTGAATTGGGCGTTCTATCATGCGGAGACATTTGAATCGCATTTTTGGATGAGATTGAGAATGCTAAGTCGAGGATGCACCGGGTAGAAGCTTTTTTATATGCGGAAGGGTCGGAACTTGGGAGTATCTATGGGCATCATGGATATTCGGCTGTAAGGTTCAGGGGTGTTTCCTTTTGTTTTATTGGAGTAACAAATTTGCGGCTAGAAGTGATGGATCTGGTGGGCTGAACGATATGGTCCGTAATGTAGATCGAAGGGGAGCAGAGAACATCCTGAGCTTTGGGATGAAGGATGGCCTTTCGTGCGAAGATGGGGTGAACGTATTGTTGATGTAGATATTGAATACAGAGCCGATAGGATTTTCCA
This sequence comes from Botrytis deweyae, assembly GCF_014898535.1. Lineage (NCBI taxonomy): Eukaryota > Fungi > Ascomycota > Leotiomycetes > Helotiales > Sclerotiniaceae > Botrytis > Botrytis deweyae. The sequence continues at coordinate 967,404 of NW_024066214.1, forward strand.
AAATGGTAGGAGGGCCTTGGAACTCAACAGGTATAGATGCAAATAGCTGTCGAGAACCATATACAAGGATAGAACTTTCTGGATAACCTTGACCAAATCATCCTTGTTGAAGGGTCAGTCTAATTGTTTTTCTTCTCAAAAATAACAATAGAACAAAAGAATTATTTCAATCTAAACCACCCTTTCCTATTCTCCCCATACTGAAACTGCATATATCGATTTTGCTTCCCAAGTTCCCTTTCGTCTCTCTCCCTTTCACCACAGGCTAAAATTCGGAATCCGGATAACATCCCACCTTAGCTTCTCTCGGCCCGAAAAATAGACATTAGCTTCCTTCCGCCACATCCGAGTTCCGATCTATACGAACGGATCTAGAACATATGCTAAGTGGGACTTTGGGATACGTCATGACTGCTTTAACGCTCGAAATTCTTGTTGACTTTGTATATTGGGAATCAGATTCTCAATTCTTGGATTTATTATTTCGTATACTTAACAAGAGCTTCCTCCTTATTGATCTCCCTACTATTACCCAGTGAAACACTTTGAATATCTAGGATTTCTAAAGATTCTTGAAGAATTCGAGCGGATCAAGGGAAAAAGAAATAATGTCAAATCCTCAAGAAAAAAGAGTGCAAGCCGGCGAGGTAGAAAAAGCTCACGATATATCTACTCTGAAAAATACAGAATGTAAGAAAGTTCTATCCGCCATCCCTGCTTCCTTATGTCTTCTGCCTTCTCCCCAGCCTCCAAGTCCTCTCTCTGTTTATGCATCCCTCAATTCCTTTCCTCTGCATCCAAAACTGCCCCCATTTCATCAAAATACCGTGCATCTCAAGTTGACAACCCAAACACAGGGTCAAAACCTGAATACACCCTTCCTACCCCCTCCCTTCAATTCCTTTTCCACCTCGAATGCGACATGGAGGAATTCCACCCGATCGGTGATGGAGGACATGGTAATCGCGCTACTGTTATTTTCAAAGGTTTGTCCTTCCTCCCCTTTCCTAGTTTCATTCCCTCCTATCTCATTCCACTCTTTAACTTCCCCACGAGTTACAAAATCAAGCTCACCCCATCCAGGCGGCCGTTTCGAAGGTCCTCATCTCCGGGGCACCATTCTCCCCGGCGGCGGCGACTGGGAAACCATTCAAAACACTCCTTCCGAATCTCTCCAAACAGCTCATCTTGATACCCGCTATAATCTTCTAACTCATGATAACCACTGTATCTACCTGCGTACAACTGGCGTACGCACTGGTCCCCGAGATGTTCTAGAGGCACTTGGGGAAGAGGATAAGCATACTGCCCATGACTATAAGATGCGGTTGAACCTCACATTTGAATGTGATGATGCGGGGAAGTATGGGTGGTTGAATCGGGTTGTGGGGATTGCTAGTAGTGGGAGAAATGGAGGGAGGGTGATTTATGATGCTTTTGAGGTTTTGTAGGGGGAAAGAGAGAAGTTGAAGAGGAAATGGCTGGTATAGAGAGGCATTGTATATATAGTTGTATGATTGTAAATAATGAGTGTGATGATTGTTCGAAGAAAATCGCTCGCATAAATGGGAGGTTCTGATGTCGATCATAAAATGAAACACAACCACTAAGAATAGTCGATGATAGATCAAAAGCACGCTCGTATGAAAAATCCAAGACACTTGTTTTGCAACATAACTCTTAAAGCCAAACAATCCTCCGAATAATCTTCACACCGTATAAAACGACCTATAACCAGAGTGTTCCCATTGCTCCACTCTGCACCTCTACCCAAGAAATCCCATGACAAACCCAGCCCGCACCAAATCAGCTCATTCTAACATCTCACTCAACTCATCCCCGAAGCCGAAGTTCGAATGGAACTAGAGGACGGCTCCGACCTGGATACATTCGTTGATGTAGAAGATTCCTCGGTATCTATGGCCTCCATATGTTCCATACTTCCGGTTTCTCCTTCTTTTCCTTTCCCCTTATCTTGCCCAATGCTAGTGGGGTGGGTACCATTTGATTCATGTGCAGAAGTATTGCCATGTGTATTCGAATCCGTCATATGCGTATCGATGTTCCCCTCATTACTTCCATCACTCCCATTCGAACCTACGCTTCCCTCTCTTTCACCTCCTCCATTTCTTTCATACTCACTCCAATCACTTTCACTCCCACTCCATTGCTCACTCTCCCCATCAACCAACCTCAAAACTTCCTCCACGACCAAAAAATCTCTCTCTAGCACCTCCGCCCAATTTTGCACGTTTCCCAATTCCTTCACCTTCCTCTGTCCCTCCCTAACAACTTTCTCCAATTTATCCCCCTCTTTCCCTAGCTTTCCTATCTCCTTCTTCAAATCGTTTTCCTGTTTCGTCAATGCGCTGCTATTTTGATGGAGATTTTGCGCTCGAAGTTTCAGCGCATGTTCGTGAGGCGTGAAGATATTTTGGATTGATGCATTGAGAGCAGTGCGCGCTTCAGCTATTTGACGGGTAGTTTCTGGAGAGGGAGGCAATGGTGGAAGAGAGGAGGTAGAGGGGTTGCTTTGAGCATGGGAGTGAGTAGATGTGGAGGCTGAAGCGGATACTGAGTGGGAGCGCGAATGTGAAGATGCAGAAGAGGGACCGGGAACATCGGGAAGTGGTGGTGCGAGAGAGGAGATGGGCATTATTATGTAAAGAATTGGTATATGTGAAGGATTGTCGAGATAATGCGATTGAGGATCTGATGCCGAGAATGAAGATAGGCGGTGTATTGTAATCTTACAATACCAAACAGTAGATTAGTCTCTTTATTACTTATCAGATGTCTTATTGAACGGCAAAATTATAGAGCACAACTCATATATGCAAATAAGAGAAATAATATGGATTCATTCCTGGCAGGTTAGAGAAGGCCATTGAGAGTAGAAACATCACGAGGTTGATAAGAAATGCGGGGAGGAGCATGGGCTACATGTGGTTACACAAGGGTCTTGCAGCCAATTCAGGTCCAGGTCGATCATTTTGATTTCCCCAGCTTTTTTTAATATCGAAAAGATTGTCTTGAACGATGGATACGTTTTGGTTAGTAAAATGATTTAAAATTGGATGTGGGCAAGGAAAGATGTCGATAGAATCATTGAGAATGGGTTCACACAATTCACGATTGCACCGGCATTCAAATGCTTCATTGTACGAACAAATGGCAAAGGGGGTATTCTTATTGCTTTTGAATTCATCATAGCCTATTGTAGAGAACCATTTTTCGCATGATTCCATATCAGGAACTCCATGCCATGAATCCCAATGAAATACAACCCATCCCAAATCCCATAGAAGATGATTTACTTTCTCAATTGGCGTTGGTAAAAAGCCAACTCCTCACCCTCCAAAATGTATCCATCGACACGTCCAGATTGTCCAGGTCTGGATGAGACTGCGGCGTAAAGACGACCAGCCTCGAATTGCTTCTCCAAAGCGGGGTCAACCTTTCCTGCGGCAGCGAATCTCTCGTGGTGCTTCTTCTCAACGGACTTGCTCTTCTTGGTGTCTGGCTCCTCGACAGCTTGACCGGCCTTTTGTTGACGTCTACGTCCCAAGTTTTGACCATAGTGTGCCTCGTACCATTGTCTGAATGGCGCAGCATCGACTTGAACAATGGCGGATCTGGTGAGGGTGTTGGTTCGGACCAACTCGTTGTTGGAAGGATGGAAAGCGACAACGATCACACGGACCTTGCGGGCAATACCCTCAGAGGCCCATGAGAAGTTACCGGCTTCGAGACGGAGAGCACGGAATTTGCGGTTACCACCACGGGTACGGACGAGATGAATTCTCTTGGTTCCGATACGGGTACCTGCTTCTTGTCTTCCGGCTTCGAAAGCGCGCTTCTTCCCTGTAAAAGTCTTAGTTTTCAGGTTGGAACATATATCAATCAAGATATATGGGCTATCTACTACGCACGGTAATGGGATCGCTTGGCGCCAGAGGCGGAGCGTTTATGTCTGCTGTCACGGCTGATACCCATGATTGCTAATTCTGTGGTATGAATATTATTAGCCAAAGTTGAACAGATATGTAGATGATTTCGTTCTCAATGCAAGTATTTGAAATGTCTTATCGAGAAATCGAATGCGCAACCAGCTATGCGATGGCAAAAATGCCTGAAGAGATGTGCGAAAGAAGTATTGATATGTGATATGGTGTGCAGTCGATTGGAGAAGGGCTGACTCCATCTGAATTATCCACTGTGCAATCATTCCCAATCTTTTTGTTCTTTTTTGCTCGATAGCCCTCCGTTCCCGCATATTCTGGTTTCGATTTCGTTCTCGATATTCGATCGTAATACAAATAGCAGTTGAGACGTTGGTAAAGTACTGACCTGATGGATTCGAATTACAATCGTTGTCGTCGAAGAATTTGTCGTGAGAGTTTGAAGAATTTCGAATCGAACTTTTGCAAAAATGAAAACGGTGCGAGAAGCTAGTGTGAAGGCTAAGATTAAGCGAATTTTTTCGTCTTCCAGGATGAGTATCACGTGACTATTCCTCGAGCTCCCCGGCCCCTCCATTATTTTACGACCCAACATACTCGCCTTTTTCATTCATTGAAAATGAGAACGACACCAAGTTTGATTTTATACTCAGAACTCACGATAAGCAACAATTGATGTCATAGTTAATGGCAATTCATGTGTATTATTAACATATTAGTATCCTACTCACTTCCCGGGAAATCTTTTATTGTATGATCGAGTTTACGACATTGAACCATCTGCATTACTACATAGCATACCAGATATGTTTCTAAACTTGCTAACAGATGTTAGCTGGTATACTATCCTTTTCGTGGGTCTTTATGCACCTGCTTATCCTTCCTCCATACTCATACTAAATCGTGATGATGCAAACGAACAGGCCATCCAATGGATGGAGAGACCCACCTGTATCTTTAATCCAAGTATCTGTTCAGAACGTCTTACAAGACAATCTGAGCATCAGGAGAAGGAGATGATCACTTGTTCGGTCAATCTTGGACAATTTGCCCTGGTCTAGTCTGATGACAGATATATCGCCCGTGCTTAATTCCTACGACACATGGTTTGACGATTCCAGTTTTAGAGGTCTTGATTACTAGTTGTGCATCAAATTCATAAAATGAGATTCTCTCCCTTAGAAGGATCTGACTGCTGTGGACGTTTACCCCTCCTCGATCGATCAGAGCTACGAGGGGTAAAAACAGAAGCGTTGTGCGGATCTTACTTGCTGAAGGCGTACACATAGGGAATACCCTAATCTATACAGGTGTGGAGGTGAGGAGTAGTACGACCATTGCTTGGAGAGTATGTTAGCGGGGGTTCGAGTGGCTGTTAGAGTATGGTGCAGATATAGGGCAATGAATGCGCAAGAGAAGATGCTGGTGAGTGTCTGAACAGGCAATGCTTTGTTCGAGCCGTTGAACAGCGGTTGTCTTGCTTGAGTGTGAGGATGGAAAAGACGAAAGTGTAAAGGAGATGAATGATGAGTCTGCAATTGACTTTATCCTTAGCACCATCTAAGGTTCAGTTGACTTTTTTGTCTTAAGAAATGTACGAAAAGATAGCATACAAAGGTGCTTCAATTACTTTTTTCAACACTCGATGGATGTATTGAAAATACAATACTAGGTTGTCCCATATCAATTCAATGCGATATACCGAGAATGGAATTGAGTTGCCTTTCACTCCCTTCAACCTCACTCCCGGCTTCACATTTCACTATCATCATAATCGCCGTGCTAGTCTCTGAATTACATAGAGTTCGACTTTCATTGCTTATTTCCAGATATTTTGTTGAGTTGTATCAGACTTGTTGTGTTACTACGGTATCGAGTTATTCTAATACACCCCCCTGTCTACGACAAGAGCCCCCATTGGTATCACAATGAGGGGTAAAATGGATGTAACCTCCCATCACACTTTCGCGCTCGAAAGTTAATTGACAACACTTTCATTCCATACCAAGTCTCCATAGTCACTCAATTTCAAGATGGCCGAAGTCTACAAGTTGCCTGGTCATAGAGTCGACGTCAAGCTCTGTGTCTTCGATCATGAGATTCATTGCCATTCATTGATGCTGAAGCTTGGTTCGGCTTATTTCAGAAAATTCCTCGACTCAGCAGACAAAACCCCAGCTCCTGCGAATGCAACTTTCAGTTACGAATATGTTACCATTCAAGATACCCCTGAAGATGTTCCAGGCCTTGAAGTCGCATCCAAGGTTAGTTCTCTTGATCGCTACGAGTTGAACAAATTCTCGAATTCTATATCTCACATTTGACTTAAGGCTAATGGAACCACTGCCAGGTTGAGGGCAGAGGTGATAAGCCTGTCGACACTGGATCCGATAATTGGTACATTGCTGTTAAACATATGATTGATTGTATGTACGGGAAATCCTTCACACTCGCCAGTTTCGACGATATCAACTTTTTGGCCAAGGTTGCAGATTTTTATGGTGCGCTGCCAGTCGTTTCAAGGACATTGGATACAGTGTTTTTCCGAAGCCCGAACTTCATCGAGCGAATACCCGAGAATGCTGGTTCTCTTTTGAAGATTTCCTGCCAACTCAGAAATCAAACTCTGTACAAGGAATGCATGATTCATGTTGCTGGTCGGTGGAAAAGCAACCCTTGCATACCAGAAGATGATATGGATCTTCGTATCCGAGTTCTCATTGCATATGGAAGCGTTTGCCAAAAGCTTGTCACAGCAAATCAAAATTTGATCAGATTGGTTGCAGATGAGTATATGGATAAAAAGGTCCATGAAGAGCTACGTTCTATGGCGCTCAACTATAGCTGGTCGCTAGCCCTTTACTATCGACAATTCTACGATAAACACTACAGTCAGGATATCGATCAGGTTCTGACTAAAATATTGTCTAGTAATCTAATCCTTGATCCTTCTAAGCTTGGAGCAGGCCAAGGAAAGTTCCAAAATTATTTCCTTTGCGCGGAAATCACAGACAAGGAACTCCCATGGGATAGGGAGGAAGAAGACTGGTAGAGCTTCGGATTCCAGTTGTCGCAATCGGCTGTCAAGCTTATCACTTTCATGGTTCCTGGATTTCAGTGTCAGATGAGAATTTCCAAAGCTCGGTATGGCTTGTACCACGATATTTCAATTGGTAAGTCGATTGCACCTGTTCCCTCAATCTCAACATCTAATCTTTGAAAGCCAAGATGCCTGTACCCTCAACTGATACACGCTAGTGTCTTTCTCCAACATTTTTATGCAGTAGTTCACGAATGCAGGCTAGTTACTCACATGTTGCAACGACAGGATGGAAGTGGTATCTAGGCTGATACTTTCTCATGAGATTTTTGCGAATGTAGTTTGGGGTTCTCGACAGACAATGTCTTACAATTGCAAAACAATTTCAATGATGTTACACGGCTCAAGACGGCTTCTGCTAGTGGTAGAGTGAATTAATCTCCAAGCATTATGAATTATATGTGCTTTGACTGGTATATCCGATAGAAGAAAGTATGCACTTCATTTTTGTACCGTGTTACAAGACCCTCAAACTCAACAACTTCATGATTCTACACCATATGATCGTTATCGACCCTCAAAAAGGAGATTTGACAAAGGCCAAAGTTATATCGTCCTACCAATAGACTTCACACATATACCAATTTCATCATAATACTAGTATCATAAATTATCAAGATAGCAGGTCCATCCATTGACCCTGTGAACAAAACGATACAAAATGTCTTAGGGCTCCAAATATCTATCTTTCCTCTACTTCCCGAGCCCTTTCAATCACACATCATACATTCCCCGGAGGTTCCATTTAAACCGAAAGTGGAAATTCAGATGATTGGATTTCAGATGGAGAAATGGCAAGCAAGAATTCGCCAAAATGTCGAGGGGGATGAAGTTGAGAGTTGCTGGGACGAGACTGCAGAAAATTTGGGGCGAGGCTATTGGGGGAATGGCAGAGGATTCAATGGCGCTTAAGGGGATGTATGGGACTATTGATGATATGACTGGGTTTCCAACGGGGGTTCGCGGGAAAGGAAATGGGTTTCTAGTTGATAGATTCGTGTAGAACTAGCTATTAACTTGCTTGCCTTTGAATCACAAGCATGAGCTATCCTTCGAATGAATGTACAGCATTTAACAGAACATACACGAAAAAATAACCATCGTAAGATCTCAGTCACCCCGAATTTTACAATATACACAGTCGTCCAAGACTCTGAACAATTCTTACTATGTATTGACTCATGTATAGCAATAGTCAGACCAATTAATAAAAAAGTAGCAAGAAATCAGAAATAGCACCAGCGGCGAATAATCGCGATAGCGATATCTAATTTCCTATTCCCCATAACAAAAAAATACGGAAGCACTCCCAGACTCTACGATTTCATCTGCTTATCTGGGCAAGTAACACAGGGCTTAGCCTCAAGAATAACCGAGGTGTAGCGCCTATTTCTGTACGACGTATTGATGACTTCTGTCTCATATTACACGAGATGGATGTAAAAGGCTGTGTAACTAATACGAGAAACCCACCGACCGCCTGAATATATTCTCAAGCAATGAGATATTGGTTCCTTCTGCGCTGTTTGCCCAAAACGTAATTGTATGAGCATTTTTTACGAATAGCAGCGCGGAGATAAGAGATATCTTCCGAGACTTGCTGCGACGTCGGGTGCACTTACCATTGTTGATTGGCAAATGCATAGCCCAAGTTGCCTGATAATGTCCTACCTGCTGAATATCAAGTGAATGAATTGGCCAGAGTACGAAGATGTAGGATGGTCGTCGGATCTCGATTGCCACACAACTGCCCCTGGAAAAGAAATGAGAAATGTAAGAGTCTAGAATCAGGCGCAAGGTTCTCCGCATTTCGAAATTGCTGACCTAGAAGTATAATCATAAATGCGCTCGACGCAAAATTGAAGGTCAGATTGTACCTTGGCGGGTAGCATATACTGTTGCCTGAGGGGCATGCGAACATGTTGAACAAATTCCATACTACCCTAGCCTAGAGCACTGAAACCTTAGAAATGAGATGTGTGCATAACACGGTTTACGGCAAAGATCGAGATTCCAAATGCATGTGCAGCTTTTGCTACTGTGCTAGCCGTTTTGTAGGATTACATGCATGCAGCTCAAGAATATTTCGAATCTAAGCAGCAGTTACGAGAGCTTTGCCATCGGGTCCTTCTTATCAAGACTTGCAACACTTGGAAACAGACAATACAATCTGTGAATAATACCGTGGATTATGTTTGGATGACGGCCGAAGCGTTCTCTTCATCCTTGCTGCTTGTCGATATGTTATGAAGTTACATTTGATGGGAGTGTGTGTGGTTCCATCAGGTATATTACACAACTCCTAGTGATTGAACGACGTGACCTTAGCGTATGTTTGCACACTTCTCAAGCCTAAAGACCAACATTCTATGGTAGGAAATTATCACCACATCGAATCATAAGAGCTGTTGGCGAGCAGGCCAATTCTCGGCCAACTGCAAAGTATTTTTAGATCGGTCCCGTGTCGAATCAAGGTTCATGTCCGTGACTGTCTCCTGTAGCATGTTCAACCAAACTATCGGTATCAGCGTAATCCTGACAATCATACTGTGTCATCCAATTTCATTTCGCAGCATGCCATCAACATCGAAATTTCATGTGCATCGATCACAAGATTCCAATTTGAAGATCGATGCAGCTGCTGCCTGTTGTCAGTCAGACATGGCCCCTTTTGAATGTGTACATAACGAATGAGATAACATGCAAGGGGTAAGGGGGTGAAGGAGGGGAAGAGCGGTCAATACTACCCTAGAGAAAATTCAAAAGAAGGATTCAAAAATCAAAAGCAGACGATTAAGAACTAGATGGAAGAGCACAAGGTTTCTCATCCAATTCGGAGACAAAAATGGGCGCCATTACATACACAAGAAATGATGTTTCGAGAGGGTAGTTACAAAGAGAGCACTAGCTTGTAGAAACCGTTATTTTGCTAGGAGTACCTTGAGGTGATAATTTCAAACCCAGATACATCTTCAACCGGATTCCCAGACCAATTTACCCGGAAGCGCTGAAGAAGTGGGGGCCGATTTGGCAACGTGGCCAAGGCGGGAACGAGTACGAAAATCGAAATAGTTGGACCTCTTTAACTAAAAACTCGGTACTCAATAGGTGAACCAGACTACTGGGTCCGCATTCGTGGTCTGATAGTTCCAAACTTGGACACGGAGAGCGAGGATCCACTTTATAAATACATCTGACAATTTATCCAGCAGCAATAAAGCTACCACATGAAACGATATGTTGAAAGAGGCCCTCCAAAAGGTCCACTGCTGACAATCACTTCAAAAAGCTCCACACGCAATGGAACGTGATTTTCGAGTCATCGGTGATGCCACTCGGATGTAAGGATCAGCTGCGGCGTGAACTTTCAACACACCTGCATTCCACATCCAAATGCAGCTATCGGCATGCCGATAGATTCGGGCTCGGATGTCAGCAATGTTACTGTTATTCCTAGTGGTACAGGATTTTCAAGTGTTGGTTTTTAGTAATCCCTTCAAATTTTGCTCGATTTATTCGAGGTCCTGAATTAGGGGCGGCTGGCATGATTTGACTCAGAGGATGATTGGCTGTGTTGCAATTTTTGTGTTCGTGCTACGGACTCTCATCACACCCGTTTAAATGCGTGTCGATATGATTTACTGTGGAGCTGGTCATCAACCTATCTCAGTCTGCGCGTAAGAGGCTTATGCAAACTGGTATGCCAATAAGCGAGCATCCCAATGTGAGAATGACTGCATTTGTGCTACCAATGCTAGAATTGCAGATCAGCGATTGTAAATTAAAAGAGTTAGGTTGATTTTCCAGAATTTTGGAAGGCAGGGAGATTTCTCGGTCCCGAAATAACTTATCTTTTCTGGCAACAATTTGTCATACCGAAGAGTCGGTTCATGAAGCGTCCATCTCGTGTGTGTTGGGATCTGCTATATTCAGATCTTTGTTTTCCCCCCTTGAATAGCACAAAATTTGTCGCGTCAGGCGGCAGTGTAGGCAAGTAAATCCTACAAAATGGCATACGCACACTGAAGAAAGACCACTCGTAAGCTGGCGTATCAAAATTGTTATAGGTGGGAGTTATGGCCCATGTCGATAACACCAAGGGGTGATTCTAAATTTGTGTGGAAGCTTTGGCGTCTGACTGTGCCAAGCATAAGTTTCTCTAACCCGCAAAGTTGTATGCAGAAGCGATCTTGGTCCGTGGTGGATGCCCATACCAAGCTTTAGCGACTGCTACCGACAGATCTGAGACGGGTAAGGCTAAATACCGTTTTCTTCTATAAAATTCCAACAGCTAATAACAAGTAGGCGACCGAAGCGACGCCGATAATCTTGAACATGCGGATTATATTGTTTACTGTAACTCTCCCCTCCATTTAATCCGCGAATACAATGTTTATATGTACCCCTTGCAGTATACTAAAATGAAACTTTGACGGCTTTTAGGTGGCTGATAAGATAAAAGCAGTAATGTTGGTTTGTTCTATGTGTCATGCTGACAACACCTTCCCCTTCAATCAGGAAATCGATTAAGCTATCGGAAATTGATTGACTTTACATGTAATACAGATGGGACTAATGGCAACGATTGAAAGCGAAATTACAGCTTCCCGGAGATGATTGTAAATATTTTTTTGGCATTAACATTAGTGATAGATCTGAGTAAAGACAACAGAACCATCTGATAGAAGATAATGATTAGATATTATGGCGACAAAATCGAAGGTATAACCTGGTCTAGACTCGAGCAAAAGAGCTCATCCGCTGTTTCTCCATATTGAAGTATGTCTGTCACTATCCGGTAGCCCTCAGGTAACCTCTCGTCATTCTGCCTACAAGTAACCCGAATTTCTTTATTCCATCGATCGACCTCGAAAGACTCTCCATAGTATCTTGCATTTTCACGGATCGTTCCAGATTCATCCATCCCTGGTTGTTCGAGTGCCATCTTCCATACCGCGATTCTTGCAATCACACGGCTATCCCATGCACCCTCTCGACGATGAGAAGAAAGTAGCAGCTTCAATGCTTCACCGCGTAATGCCGGCGAATTGCGGCAGTTTAATGCGACTTCGAATAATGGTATCGTGGTGCGAATATCAAAATTAAAGGATGATTTGCCTGTGAATTTAGTGAGCATATCATAAAATATCACCAAGAAAGATAAAATGTACTTCGCAACAAATGTTTTTCATAGTTAATGATATCTTGCGTGTAAGAGACGATATACTGAAACGGCTCCAGGAGCTCGTCCGTGACCGATTGCGGTTCGTTGAGACTTGTGGCAAGCTTGATAATACTGATCAATATTCGCATTCTCAATGATTCTGGTCTTAGCACTGGATGTCCAGTAACATCAGTTTTGCAATCGGACATCCATATAGACCGACGAAAGACAGTGTCCCATTGTCTCAATTGCGCTACATAATAGTCTCTCAGCTTGATGGCCGAGCGAGGAATATTTCTTCTCGGCGTGAATCTATATTTGAACATCTCTATATAGAGGTTGTTGGCTCTTGTGACAAGTATACTTCGAGTTTTGACTGCTTCCTCTATACCAGAGAAGAATTCCGGGATATAAATCTGCTCTTTTCCAAATATAGCTTGGCGATAAGAGAACTCCGATTCGAAGCCCATAGTGGAGTAGTTGACACTATCGAGACTCATCAAGATACTAACGAATCTACAGTCCAGGAGTTTTGAGGTCTCTTTTGTAAGCAATGATCGGGCACATTGCATATGAGAAGTTGCTAAATCTCGATTCCCATAGAAGCAATCAAAGTGGGCTAGTATCGTAGCGGCAATAAACAGTGTTCTTGAACGTTCAGGTGTACTTTTTGTATCTGCTATGAAGTCTCTCGTTGACTGCAATGCTTTGCCGTATTGTTTAAGAGCGAATTGTTCATGGTCTTGAATTTGTTGTGAGCTGGTAGTGTCCATCTGAAAGCTCCGCACAAGAGCAGAAATAGCGACAATTCCATGACGAATACATGGCGTGAAAAAGCTTTCCTGGAGAACGACTTCGGTCCAAAAGAATGACTCGATCGATCTGGCTGTACGACGCGTTGTGTCCGGGATCATGCAATATGGATCGGCAGAAGTCGCAGATGTAAAGTCTTGAAAGTATAGCCATTCTTGCTCATTAAGATTTAGGTAAGAGGGCTCATGATTTGGTAGAGATGGTGGTGCCGGGCGTATAGGAACTAAGCTTTGTCGAACAGTTTCTTTCTTTTTTGTTGATATTGGTGCTTGAGTAGTATAACCACGGCATCGAATCCCGGAATTTGAACATCGAAAACAAGCCGGTTTTCCTTCATCACATTTCAGTCTTCGAAATCTAAGTATATCAAATCAAAATTGTGCTCAGAATATCGTAAAGTGATGATAAAACCTACTTGCAAGTCACGCAACCCGATCTGACTTTGGGCCTAGAAGCTCTTTTTCTAATATAATCTGACATTTCGGACATTATTGATTGGTGACGTTGAATAAACAATTCATGAAACTACAAACTTTGAGAAATATGCGAGGACTGACAGGTAATATTTAAAGTTCTATGTCAATGTACCGAAGACTTCCCCTCGAATCCACCTTGAAAATGGCTGAGGTTTGCGGCTAAGGTTGCAAGGGTTGGCCGTTGACAGGGCTGGACATGGTAGGTAATAGGCAATCTTCTGGGGTCGTAACGAAAGGGCTTGCAGGATACATAATCATGCCAGGGTCATTAGCGGCGTAATACTGCATATCAGACAACAGTGAGATTAATATCAAGGTGAGGGACTAATCGGATATTTGACGAATGAGAAGACCGGCTGAATTTGCTGCATTCAAGAAGCTCTCGTCTCATCTATCTACAAACTTCTTGATTGCTCATATGGTAGTGGTTGCACTTGCATGGTTTTTTCTAAAGAAAAATACAATTGTAGTACTAGATGATTGAAAAACAATATGGACAGCGTTTACCTACAAAGACAATCCCCAAGGCATGTAGCCAACAATTCTAAGAAATAAATGTTTAAACTTCCCAACATCTTTGCCCCATGAGATATCCATGCGAATCGCAGTCTTCTAAAAGCCAACGAGAATTTGAAGGATTGTTGTAACACGCTCAAAAGCTTGCTAGACTTTGCACCAACTGGTGTACATTCTGCATCTGAACTATGCCGGTATGTGAGGCATAGGTTATCCGACCGATTTCAAATCGGCGTTGAAACCAAACTTTGACATCAAACTCTTTGCTGGGCATCAGACAATGATTTGACAGCAAGGCAAATAAGAAACAATAAGAAATAACTAGCACAGCTATGTCTATAAAAAGGGTACCCAATAAGATGCAGAGGATTCGATGATATGAGAGACTTCGTGACATTGTAATATCTGACTCTGCTTTGAAAGACACAGCCGCCTAAAGCATCTAGAACTAAGAATATCTTGAGCATTTGGGCACTTTGCCGTGTAATAGGATAATCTTTTTGGTTCTAGAAACAGAAACCAACAGTTGGAGGTCTACGAGTAAGCAATGCAATGCAATCTCGTTTGGCCAGACACGTGCCGGACTAGCTAGAGCGGGGGTTGATTGGTCCACCAGGTCCACCAGGTCACCTGTCCACCAGTCCCGAACAATTGATTACCTAATCCGAGCCAATTTTTTTCTTTGTCAATTTGTGATCCCCGCCGTCATTATCTACAACCTTATGACCCCTCTGAGAAAAATAAATCTCACACGTTAAAAAATCAAACCGGCGACTTTGCGCTTCCGAGATCATTGCAGAAGAAAAGAAAATATGGCCGAGAATATTTACGACGAAATCGAGATCGAGGATATGACTTATGATCCAGTCCTACAAATTTATCATTATCCATGTCCATGTGGCGATCGATTTGAAATCGGTATTGCTGATTTGAGAGATGGCGAAGACATTGGTGTCTGTCCAAGTTGTAGTTTGATGATCAAAGTTATTTTCGAGGTGGTAAGTTTCACTCTTTCTGACGGGAAAATTGCTCGAAGCCAATATGATGGCATACCATTACGGTTTCTCTTATGCGAAAGATGTTCTTGAACCAGATGCTAATCCTGCTGTGATGTAGGATGATTTACCAAAGCCGGAAGGAGATCAAGGTGGCCCTCAAGTGACGATTGCGACATGAGTACGTTGATGATCCGAAGCTATATACATATCATGCATCGACCCGAGAATGAAGGTTTTGCTGGAAGATAGGATAATTGAGGGTCATATGAAAGTGAGGACGGAAATTTCCAAAACATAATTCGCGCCCAACGATGAACGTCCAATCCAGCGCCATTCTGCGAAGAAACATTCCGCAAGAATAGAACCAGATTGGATCAAGCCGAGGTCACAGGGGACAAGCAATAAAGAGAATTAGATCTCTTGGAGAAGCTATATTGTGTCTATGATGAGCAGGTAGTCAGAAATTCAGACTGTGTCCATTATCATTAGGTAATGCCCAAATTAAAAAGCTACCTCAATGTCTCATCGGTTCCCTATATTCATGAATCTCAAGTCGTGAAAATGCCACTGCCAGAAAACGCCGATTGATGTTCGATTTATAGCCCACCATTTGCAAAAACAAAAAAATCGCTCTCGAGATCCGTCCGTAGATTTATCACGAATGTGTAAGGTGATCACTCATTCCCTTGTATATCAGGAGTGTATGAACTTGATAAGTCGACACCGACCTCATTCAACAGTAGTTCGTTCAAAGGCGACCCATCTCTCAAATATATCCACTCCCCTGATCCTGTGCCTTCTTTTGAGTCTTGACCCTCACTCGTAATCACAAAATCGTAGCGCTTTGGCCCGGATGTGGGAGAAGAAAGCCAAATTTGTTTATTTGGTGGCTGCTTGTTGATGACATAGGTGCCGATGGGTGGAAATGAGAGTGTAAGAACCCCAGCCTATATAAAGATCTCAGTCAATTCTAGGAAAGCACCTCATAGAAGGCGCGTGAACCTGGAGAAGAAACGTACGCTATATTCGACATCGACATCTTCCCTCTCCTCTTGCAACTCCTCTAACTTCTCAACCATCATGTCCATGTACTTATCCGATAACTCATTGTATTCTTCTTGACTGAGCTCAGCAGCTTGTTTTGGTTCTGGATTGCTTTCCAGTATCTTAGGTTTAGGATTCTCGGATTCCGGGGACAATCCTTTGCCAACTTTGTTCGAAATTGTGATAGGGCGGAAGGTTTGATAAGCAACACTTGGTCGAATGGTTGGAAATGTTCGACCTCGCGCAAGCAAATTTCGAGAGGTGCCACATTGGCGGGGCGCACTGCGAAGAATCTTTGCGAGGAATGTGCGAGTCATTGTTTCTTTTGAACGAAGTGCTTTGTAGGATAGAAGAGGAGGATTGATGGGATGGGTTCTGGGTGGATGGATGAATTGATCGTTCCAATTCTACTTCGTAGGGTTGATAAACAGATTGGTCGCACAGAGCTCAATTGAATTAAGCTTTGAGCTAGCTACCCCACGTTCTTTCGCTTCATTGGCATATCGGGATTTCCACACCACGATCCTATCATCTGCATCGTGTTCAGCCTTCTTTTGTCGGCCTTTAACATAATTCTTTGCAAACAACAAACTCATCTGGTTCTCCATATACTTGCACTCAAAGATGATCAACGCAGTTCTTGTCTTCAATAATGCTGGGCAACCACGGCTTACAAAATTCTACACACAACTAGTGAGTACTAGCCACTTACCATCCTCCAAATAATCTTTACTAACAGCCCAAACAGGAAACATCAGTTCAACAGCGACTTATTTCAGAAATATTCACACTCGTATCTAATCGTCCTGCGGGTTCATGCAATTTCCTTCCGCTTCCGCCTCTTCTCGCCTCCTCCTCCACATCCAAAACAGATTCATCTCCTCACAACGATATCCCTTCCCTCGTCACATATCGGCATTATGCGACACTATACTTCATCATTATTTCAACATCCACCGAATCACCACTTGCTCTTATCGATCTGATACAAGTATATGTGGAGGCACTCGATCGTTTATTTGAGAATGTATGCGAACTAGATTTGATCTTCAATTTTGAGACGCTGCATGCAACTTTGAGCGAGATGATCGTGGGCGGTGTTGTTATTGAGACACAGTTAGAGAGAGTTGTGGAAGGGGTGAAGGCACAGGGAAAGGTAGCAAAGAGACCCTTGAATGAAGGAAGGGGCGGAGCATTAGGAGGCATGGGAATGGGGGGAAATTTTGCCTGGGCTACTCGATGAAAGCTAGCGACTGCTTTGGTATACTCAAGACCAACTACAATAAGAGAACGCCCATCATTAAGCAAGACCACAAGGCTGCAGAAATACTTGACCGAAGGCTGGCATCGAGGAACATGCCGGAGAGTATTTGTAGAGGGCATTTCAACACTCTCAACACCAAAGTCGGTTCAGCTGCTTGAAATAACATAAGTCTCACATCTACTAGTTATGAGCACAAAAGAGCCCCAAATGTTGTCAGCACATCGCTCTTCTTGGTTACATATACATCACCGCCAAACTGTGCTCTCAACATCTAACGATGATTCAAGGTTACAGAGAGTGTCCTCGAGTGAACGAGATCTATGAAGGATTGAAGAGAAAGCAAAGATATCTTGAGCAAGATTTCTGGTCCATGCATCATGTACACTTCCAACCCATTGGTATTTAACGCCTCCACGCCGAGAATATACTACTACAAATTATACAATATCGCGACGTTCTAGCATAGCTTCGTAAACATGACCTGTGCTTCAGGTGCTATTCTTTGCTACAGGTGATACATCTTCGGCTTGATCTACACGTTTGTGAACTTGATCCTTTGACCACAGTGATCCTGTAAGTCCAAAAAACCATTCCCGGACCTACGATTCGTCAATATTTCATGTCTTTATTAAATGCATAGGTATTCATACTCCTTGAAATGGTGCCCCCTCGTGAACCAAGTTGTCTTTATTCCAATCCGCGAAGAGTACTCCGTAAACTATCACAACTGTTTCCCATATATCAGCATTCTGTAATCTGATGTACCCTCGCATAATCTACCCACATAGAATAGAACTCAATTGAGCGACTTTAACAGCTTTTGTCCATTTCGGTCTCGCCCACTTGAGCTTCGTTCTCCTTTTGTATCTTCGTTCAAGTCGGAATTGATGCTTTTGTGACAACTTCGAGAAATCGGGAGGCCACAGTCTTTTCGCCTTATACGGATTTGCATTCGGATCGTATGGTAGCTCTAACCGGGTTTGCTGGGCAGCACGTCTAACAAGTGTGCGAAACATTCTTGTTGATGTTATAACTATAAAATCGTTTCAAGCTTCACTTGAAGCTGGACGAGACTGTAACTATTTTGGCCTTAGGCATCTATACATAAACATCCCACCAGCCCGCAATTTCTAAGTTGGTGACCCGAATTTCAGTGCGGTCTCTCTGACTCAGTGAAACTTCTGAAACAACAGCATATACTCTGCAGAGAGGATATTGAAAGGCCTAGAATTTCAATATCGCAATCATGGCAGCTGTTGAAGCCACTGCGAAGGCTTTGGAGAATGCCACAATCTCCAAAACTAAGGAGTTAAAAGGCGTAAGTACCCCTCAATTGGCTGAATCACAATAGTTACTAACCACGAAATCTTTTAGACTGAGAAGAGAGACAAACTTATTGCAATCGAGAGAAAGTACCAAGCACAATGGGAAAAGGATGGTGTATTTCAACCGGATGCTCCTTCAACTTCCGATGTGCCCCTCCACTCTGTCTCCGCCGCAGAGTTGCGCGAACAGCACCCTAAATTCTTTGGTACCATGGCATATCCTTACATGAACGGCACTCTTCATGCTGGTCACAGTTTCACCGTCAGTAAGATCGAATTTACTGCAGGTTTCGCACGTATGCAAGGAAAGAGAACTCTGTTTCCTATGGGTTTCCATTTGACAGGTTTACCTATCAAAGCAGCCGCCGACAAGCTTGTGAAGGAGATCAAGCTTTTCGGAAAGAATTTTGAAAACTACAAGGAAGAAGAGGTCTCGGAAGAGAAGACAAACACCCCTACACCAACCACCCATCACGAAGACGTCACTAAATTCACCGCGAAAAAAGGAAAGGCTGCCGCAAAAGTTGTCAAGATGAAGTACCAATTCCAGATCATGGGGGCATTAGGCATTCCATTGGAAGACATCCATCAATTCGCAGACCCACATTACTGGGGTGCCTACTTCTCTCCTCTGTGTAAACGAGACCTTACGAATTTTGGAGCTCGTATTGATTGGAGGAGATCGTTTGTTACAACTGACGCCAACCCATACTATGATGCTTTCGTCCGATGGCAGATGAACCGCCTCAAGGAGCTTAAGAAAATTAAGTTCGGAAAGAGATACACAATTTACTCGCCAAAGGACGGACAACCATGCATGGACCATGATCGAAGTGACGGAGAGGGTGTTGGCCCACAAGATTACTTAGCCATGAAGTTAAAGGTCTTGGAATGGTCGTCAGAAGCCGAAGCTGCTATTAAGGATAAAGTCCCAGCGGATGCGGATATTTTCTTCGTACCCGCTACTCTTAGACCAGAGACGATGTATGGTCAAAATTGTTGTTTTGTCGGACCTAAGATTACGTATGGTGTTTTCAAAGTTTCAGAAAAGGAATACTTCGTAATTACCGATCGCGCGGCAAAAAACATGTCATATCAAGATATTTTCTCTGAAAATGGTAAAGTCGACAAGGTTGCAGAGATTGTTGGTTCAGCATGTGTTGGAACCTTAGTCAAAGCTCCTCTCTCTGTACACAAGGATGGTATCAGGATACTTCCTATGGAGTCGGTCCTTCCTACCAAAGGTACTGGAGTTGTCACCTGTGTACCATCTGACAGTCCAGATGATTATGCGACTATCATGGATCTCGCGAAGAAGGCGGAGTATTATGGTATCAAAAAAGAATGGGCCGAATTGGAAATTATTTCTGTCATCAACACGCCTTCATTTGGAGATATGTGCGCTCCGTTCTTGGTGAAGAAGCTCAAGATTGCTTCACCAAAGGACAAGACAAAATTGGAAGAGGCAAAAGAGCTTGCTTACAAGGAGGGTTACTATCAAGGTACCATGACATTCGGAGAGTTCAAGGGAGAGAAGGTCGAAGTTGCCAAACCTAAGGTCAGAAAGCAAATTATCGAGGCTGGTGAGGGCTTTGCATACTCAGAACCCGAGCGAAAGGTCACCAGTCGATCTGGAGATGATTGCTGTGTTGCATTAATGGATCAATGGTACCTTGACTATGGGGAGGACTCCTGGAGAAAGGAGGCCCTCGCACATGTTGATTCTGGTTTAAACTCTTACTCGCAAGAGACCAAAAATGGATTTGAAGGTGTCCTCAACTGGCTCAATCAATGGGCCTGTGCCAGAACTTATGGTCTAGGATCGAAACTTCCCTGGGATCCTCATTTCTTGGTTGAAAGTTTGAGTGACAGTACCATTTATATGGCATACTACACCATTGCTCACTATCTTCACAACGATATTTTCGGTAAGACTCAAGGTCTTGCTGGAATAAAAGCAGAACAGATGACAGACGAGATTTGGGATTATGTCTTTGCTCGTCGGGATATCAGTGATGAAATCTTGAACCAGAGCAAGATTCCAAAGGAGACTCTCGAGTCTATGAGGAGAGAATTCGAGTACTGGTATCCACTTGACCTTAGAGTATCAGGAAAGGATCTTATTCCTAACCATCTCACTTTCTTCCTTTACATTCATATTGCCATATTCCCTCCAGAGTACTGGCCAAAGGGTGTCCGTGCCAATGGCCACT
Source organism: Botrytis deweyae (assembly GCF_014898535.1). Taxonomy (NCBI): domain Eukaryota; kingdom Fungi; phylum Ascomycota; class Leotiomycetes; order Helotiales; family Sclerotiniaceae; genus Botrytis; species Botrytis deweyae. Next base: position 988,279 of record NW_024066214.1, read on the forward strand.
TGCTCTTGAATGGAGAGAAGATGAGTAAATCTACTGGTAACTTCATGACATTATTTGACATGATCAACAAATATGGTGCAGATGCCAGTCGTATCGCGTTGGCTGATGCAGGAGATGGAGTTGCAGATGCCAATTTCGAGGAAGACGTTGCTGATAACAATGTTCTCCGTCTCTACACCCTTCGAGAATGGTGCGAAGACATGGTCAAGGATCAAAATAACCTTCGTACTGGAGAGAAGAACGATTTTCTTGATGCGCTCTTCGAGAACGAAATGAATGCTATTGTTCACGAATGTCGTCAACATTACGAAGCAACAGACTACAAACTTGCCCTCAAATTGGCTCTTTATGACTTCACAGGCGCTCGTGACTTTTATCGTGAAGCAAGCATCGCTGCCGGAATCAAGATGCATAAAGATCTGATCTTCCAATATATCGAGCTTCAAGCTCTCCTTCTAGCTGTTATTGCGCCTCATTGGTCTGAATATATCTGGCTTGAGGTCCTCCACAAACCCACTACTATTCAAAAGGCCCTTTACCCCGACGTTCCAGCCCCAATTCCAGCTCTCAGTGCTGCTCGTGATTACGTCCGATCTACATCCTCGAATATCACTTCTGCAGAAGCCGCTCAACAAAAGAAGAAAGCGAAAGGAAAGGACATCGGATACGACCTCAAGAAACCCAAGAAGCTTACCATTTTCTCTGCCGCTAAATTCCCTGTTTGGCAACAAAAGTACATCGACCTTGTTCGCGAGTCTTGGAACCCAGAAACAAAGGCTGCTAATGACAAGGAACTGAATGGAAAGATTGCTAAGATGGGTGAAATGAAGAAAGCTATGCCTTTCGTACAAGTCTTGAAGAGGAGATTGCAAAGTGGTGAGGCTCCAGAGCAAGTTTTCGAGCGAAAGTTGGCCTTCGATGAGAAATCAACACTCAAGAACATGGTAGCTGGCCTTAAAAAGGCAGCTGGACTGTCGGTGATAGAATTAGTCATTGTAGATGGTGAGGAGGGCGCAAAGAAGGGTGTTATCGTCCCAGTTGAGGGTGGTGAGGAAAAGGAGTATGGTACTTTGCCAAACATGGCTGAGCAAGCAATTCCTGGCAGCCCAACCTTCTTATTTGAGAATGTTGAGATTTAAATAGTAAATTAGATATCAAATTGAAATGTTTTAAGTAATTTGATTGTCTTAATGATTTGATTAATCGGATCTGGAAAGGTTTAAAGCTTCCAAGCTCTCAAGCTTTTAGATTTTGATGATTTGAAAGTTCGAATTCAGCTCATGGTTCTAGATTTCAAATGTTCTAGTGAAGCAATCTAATTTTTAATTCATCGCCCAAGAATTGAATCGTATGAGAAAGACAATTTGGCTATTGGCAGCATCAAGCGTATGAAGAAAATTTGGGGCTGTTCCGCCGTGAATTGAATTCGGCAATAAAAAACTTCTTATGGAGCATTTGAAACTCTGCACCGCTCTAGTTGTCCTGGGTCTCAACCATTGATTTGAGGATATAGCTATATTTAGATCTGTATGGAATGTAGATGTAGAATGTTTTGATTGCGATATGAAGAGATCTCACATTCCGAATGCGTGTATGGAACGATGAGCGCGGTTCAGAGTGCTAAATGGTGCAATTTTGCGAATTGCTCTTTTCTAGTGGTGAGATCTGAATTATTCAGGAACTTTGATTCGCAGGTGAGTATTTGTTCGTTCATGGTCATATTTTTGGTGGTCTTCGTAGATACTTTCTCGCATGGATTCAGGTTTTACCTGCTCTTCTGTACTTACAACTATCTATTTTTTTTTTTTTTTTAAAAAAAAGACACAACCTGACTTTTAATTCATAGTTGTTATGTGCTTAGAGCGGTCACTTAACTACGACCTATTGTAAATATATATGGAATACTAATTAAGGGCTGCTTCAAACCGTGCCCCTGGGAGGATGGCACAAGTTGTTCTTCAATTCTTTTTTTGGTTTGTCATTCTGAACTTCTTGGTATCTGATCACTAGGAAATGCGCTGGATACTTTTATTTGCGATGAACGCAATAGAGAATGTAGGTAGTGTGTAGGAAACCAAGAGGGGATCTTGAAAAGCTTGAGAATATTGATGATCGAAAGTTCGCAGGTGTATAGAGGGTGCGGAGACACGAGCTAAATGTAAATTCGCCCTTTACAGAGCAAAGAGAAACAAAAATTCGCAGACATAAAAAAGCATTGAAGACCCGAGAATTGCATGCAGCAATGCCCGAGTTCGGCATGCTGAAGAATGCGGACGGCTTAAGCGAGACTGGAAGCATCTCCGTCTATCCGAAGTCTGCGAACAAAAGTTCCGTTAGCTAACATCAAAAGTAAGGGATCTAGATTGCGATGAGTAATCGTGAATAGAACGATGTGATGAACACAAATATTAGAGGATATTTGGTCGATTCAAGTGCAGGTTTTCGAAAGCGGTTATTCAAGGAATAAAGAAGTGGATTTGCCTGCTGTCAAGCTTAAGCAAGCAGTCGATCCGTCAGTCTCAGTATTTTTCCATAAATAACTTTGCTCCTATCCCAATATCTGTTTTCGTAACCGATAGAGAGGAAGCTAAAATCATAAATTGCTTTGTTCACGCACTGATATCTTACCATCCTCTACGTTTTCATGATGAGGTCTCTCCAAACCTATTCCTAAACCGAGTTCACTCCCGCAATCATGGACGTCATATATGTGCAAACGATCCCAATATCTATAGATAGGACAATTTGCCCCCCTGAACTCCCGCTTGCGGTAATACTCGGATAAAGAAGCTCTCCAGAGAGATAGTTGTATATAACCATGCTAGTCATGTCTGAGCCAGGTTTTGATCTCGTGAAACTTTTCTCATCAGATACCTTCGTTCTAAAGTTTAGAATTCCGATACCTCCCTCGTTCGAACTTTCCAATATCAAGCATTTAGAACCACACTGTCAAGATGCGTTTTCACTACGCTATCGTAGCGGGTCTAGCTACCCTTTCGCTCGCAGCTCCGCAGGCTGAAATTCAAGGTCAAATTGATAATGCCCTTGCTGAAATCAATGCAAATACCAATGGAAATGGCAATGGAAACGGCAACGGAAATTCAAATGGCAATGTCAACGAGAATGGAAATAGCAATTCAAACAGCAACAGCAACACCAATGTCAATGAAAACACGAATGTAAATGTCAATGACAATGACAACGAAAATGGACATCATAGTTCCAAACCCGTCAAGCCAACTTCTGAAAAACCTCCACCAACTTCCCATAAACCTCCACCAACCTCTCAGAGACCTTCCACGACGACCATCAGAAGCACCATCGATGTCACTTCTACCATAACGGTCCGTCCAACCAGTACGGTTCAGCCCACTACTCGATCAAGTTCTTCAACAGGCTCCTCAACCGGTACTATATCGGGTATTACAACCAGCCGAACATCAACTTCTAGCACCAGCAGAAGCACCTCTGAGTCGTCTTCAAGAACTTCTAGTACTTCCAGTACTTCCAGTACTTCGAGAAGCTCTTCTTCCACTTCTTCTTCCATCTCATCCTCATTCTCATCCTCATCTTCCTCCTCTTCGTCAGGCACTGGAACTGGCACCCGATCTGGTCTTACAACCAGTCGTGAAAGTTCTCAAACCGGTAGTGCTACAGGTGGAAGTTCTGGTGTCGTCACTACGACTTCTCCCCCACCTGTTACCACCGCTACCAACACTGGAAGCGGGACCGGTGGCAACTCCGGCATCGTTACTACACCCACAACCCCAATTGTTCCTCCTCCTCCTCAAACAACCACCAATGTTGTCCCACCTCCTCTCATCCCAACCACCAATGTTGTCCCACCTCCTCTCATCCCAACAACCAATGTTATCCCACCTCCTCTCATCCCAACAACCAATGTGGTTCCTCCACCCGTTGTAACCAATACTGGTACTCAACAAGGCAACGTTGTTCCACCACCCAACACCAATTTCCCCGAAATCACCATCCTCCCCGTCCTCACAACAATCACCACCGTCAATCCACCCATCACAACTATTACCTCTATCCCCATTGTCCCCATTGCTCCTATCGTTCCCCTTACCATCTCAGCCAACAACAGAGTTCAAACCGTCCAAGGTGTCGAAATCACCGTCAACGGCGAAGCCACTGTTGTACCTGCCACAGAGGGTCCCGTCAATATCGTCTCCACAACTGTTGTTTCGGGACTTACCCTCACGACTACAATTCCGGCTGGAGTCATTACCACCTTTACATCTGCCGGACAAACATTCACGACCCTGGCTCCTGGAGGCGGACCTGCTGAAACTAGTGCTGGAGCTATTCTCGGACAGTTTACTGGTGGTGCTGAGAGAGTTAAGGCACTTGAAGGCGGTGCTGTCATCGGACTTGTTGGATTTGCTGTTGGAGGATTATTGTTACTTTAAAGTTTCCATTTTGGATGTTATTGATTTGATGTTTTGAATGACTTTTGTTGAGACTTTGCTTGGATTTGGATTTTTCGGATTTTATCTTGTTCTGCGTTGATATCTTGTGTTGCTTGCGTTTGATAGTTTGTTTACCAGAGTTTACACGAGGTGGTAATGGACGAGAGGGGAAAACAATGGACACCTAGTGCAATGGGAAAGATCGTTATGATTGATATAAATACACGGCAAAAATATAATGCATTAATGTTTAATTTAGAAACATATGAACTTGGCATGTTATTGCCATCTATCTGAGCTTGAGATTTCTCTTATTTGTGGTGCACTTCTTCGAGAGAGAACGGTTAAAAGTGCAAGATGTGTGTGGGGAAGCAGAGGGATTCTTCTACCGGTACTGATTCGTCATCGGTAGTGGTATTCGATACTGCATGCAGCATCCCGCCCAGGAAGATATGCATTAAGATAAAGAAAGAACACGCACAATTATGTGCATACCTTTTCCCTTACTGTGGTATATGTGACACGCCCAAAGTGATACCCTGTCAACATCAGTAAAACTACACGTCAACTAATCATCACTCCATCTATTGCTACTCACCTCTCGCCCGACTTTGGCCCACTGTATCCACTCGTCCTTCCACCTTCATTCATCATCCGCAATTTTCCATTCAAACTCGGGTTCAGATTCAGATATGCAACAAAATCTTTTCCATACCCATTCCCTCGCTCTCCCCCCCCCCCCACACTTTGCCTCCCATCCAATACCATACACCGCACAAACTCGGGCCCAAATTCAGACATGCAACAAATCACTTGATTTCTTTATCACCGGTACTTCTAAACATCTTCCAACCCCATTCGCTAGTCAAAAGTCATGAAGGAGTCTCATCGTACGACATCATACTATTTCGCTTAGAAATCGTACGACTGTTGTTGGTGGTGAGACGCTTATTTTGACTATTTTGCCGCTTTCGCAGGGGCCAAGAGGAATAGGCGAAGGTCATAAGATGTAGATGCAGTACATTTGGTTAGTAGAGTGGGTGATGGAAGAAAGATGTATTCTATTAATGTGCAATTCAAGGAGGCATTCACAGTGGTTGAGCATCATTCACAAAAATTGTCATATATTAAGGCAGCATACGATTTTTTAAAGTATAATAAAATTAAACTAAGTTGGAACCGAAAGACAGGGAGAAAAACGAAATCAACATACGCTGTGGAAGGCAATTTGCCCGTTGGAGTACAAGATCTAATGATTATGTTAGCAAAAGGTGCTTTCAAGTCTTTTCAAGAACATAATGATGAAGTTGAGAGTAATCAGACAGCAGTTGGTACTTTTTTTGTCCACATAGAAGATTACAGAACAGGTCTGTGAATAAGGTATATCATCATATTACTCTCCATCCTCCGATAAAATAAAAACAGATATGCTTACCAAAATTGTATCATCCAAGCTTTCTCTTTTTGAAGAACGAGTCCATGGTTCTTTGAGTGGAATCATGTTTTAAGCTTCCTAATCCACCTCGGGTTTTCTTAAGCCCTTTGAGATGATCCACATAATTAACAGACTTTATCATCAGCGACATGGTAATCTCAACCTTGTCAACAGCATGATTTAGTGGCTTCACTGTGTCTTGAACATTTGATTGATTATCCAAAGAAGAAATCTCGGAATGATCAATCTTGTTCTTTAGTAACTCCATCGAGGTTTGAGCATTGGATTGTTCATCCAATAATGAAGGCACCGAACCAACTTTGGAAGGTGACACTTCTTGAATAGGCTTGATATCCAAATCCAAGTAGCCAGTATTTGACCAACCACCAAGATATTCTAGTCCACGTTCAGGACGTAAAACATCAGGACCAATGGAGACATTCTTTGGATTGAACCGTCTTAGGATGACTCGCCAGAGATGATTCAAAATGATACCATGAGCCACGATAGCAATGGTATGATCAATCAGATTGTTTTCATCGATATTGAGAAAATGCATCAGATGCTCATTGACAAATGTTTCCATCCGCCTCTTCATCGATTCCTTCGACTCCACATCTTTGAATCCTGGATCCATTCGGTGTGCCTCGGAATGAACTTCCTTGCCGGTTTTGTTTGAATCTTTTGAACGTTCATGAAATGGTTTCCTTTCGTAGTGACCAAAGTCTTGTTCTCGAAGAAGCTTAAGCTTTGTCACTTCGAAAGAAGGGACATTGTCTTGAGCAACACGAACAGCTTCTGCCGTCTTGATGGCTCGTTGAAGATCGGAAGAGAATATATGGGAAATTTTCGAAGCGGCGAGATGGGTGCCAAGTCTATTGGCTTGCAATACGCCATGGTTCGTTAGTGCAGAGTCTGTGACGCCGGCACTTGAAAACGTTAGCTAAAGGAAAGATTGAAAATATTGCAAAGCGGAATAAGCTTACTATACGTTGGCAACATTATCGACGGTCTCGCCGTGCCGAATTAGAAGAACCCTCATCCCGCCATATGGGAGAGGAAAGAAGCAATCATCAATGGAATTTTACCATAATTGTTGAATTGTACAAAGTTGTGTTCGTTGATGACTAGGTATGTTGGAGGCAAAACATTTTATGGTTGCAAAGAAAATGTAAAATTTGATTTGCCGAGTTTGCTTAGTCATCATGCTAGTTGCATCCACCAATCTTTACTCTAGGCCGAATTTGAGCCGGTGACATGTCAATCGGATCTAGCTGACTTGCGGTTGTCATTAAAATATGCGTTCAGTATTTCACTATCATGAATCAGAAACTTATTTTCTTCCAATCGTATCTTCGGAGTATCTGATAGTTCGGTTCTCTAATGCATGATGGGGTGTCACCATAGATTCCTTACCTCGAAGCACAAGAAATCTACTTGGAGCTTGAAAACATGGGGAAATAAGTTAACATTAACATATCTGAAGCTAGGGTTGATATTGAATGGTCTCATTCTTTGCAATTTTAAAAGTAGAGGCATGCCCTTTCCAATAAGTGAGCAGAATGTTGACAAGTTAATCGATTCTTTCACGAGACACAAACACTCTATACATGACTCTAACTTTCCTTTTCTTCCTTAAGAGTTAGAAGCTACCTACCAATTTACTTTGTGTAAACCTTTAAAGAATCCAAAACAAAACTTTCGAATATTTTGAAGGTGCCAGGTTTCTTGATTTTCGAGGTACTGCCGATCTGTATCCATAACCCACAAATCAGACCTAGGGAAGGAACTATTTAACGTCATGTTGTAAGAAAGCTTGAATTAGCTTTGGTCACCTTCAGACCTTCCCCTCATGGCATCAACGTTTGATGTGGGTAGAAAGAGTCAAACAGACAATTCTCTGCTTCTTCTAATCGTCAAATCGACTTAACAACGCCAGAATATCTACTCATTACGGGATAGAGCTCCGATCACCTCTTCATAATAACAATTGGTATCCCATTCTCCACCTCACAGCAACGATACAATGGAATCGTTGGACCAAAGGAATGTACAAGACTTCTTTTGGGGTGCAGGACGTCTATTTGGATTTTCGGTACTTATCTATTTGGAGTACATGAAATATATGCTTCGAGAATTACGAGACCAGACATCAAAAGACCCGACATGCGAAACCGTTCAACTATTGTATTTATTGCTTGGATTCTTCGCTTTAGGCGTACAGATATTCGTCTTCCTCGATGGATTCACATCGATTCTGGTGCGGACAACGTCTTTCCTGATCAATAGATCTGATAAGATGGCCCGACTCCTGTTGTGGACTCTTCGACCCTCAATTGTGACGTTGATCATGTGCTCGTCCATGGTACTTCAAATTGTGCACTTGTGCGTTCTCATGCTTGTTATCAAGGATTTTTGGATTGGAAAGAGTGTGAGGTGTAGCATTTCGTGCCCTATACCATCAGATAGTGTCCAAGGGGGCTCAGTCTACCGCGCGATAAATGGTTCCTTCTATTCTATTGAGAGATAGCAAAGAATGAGCTCGGACCATGATGCAATCATCTTCGGATATTGTTAGGATCTATTCGGAGCATTAATGGCTTCATCAGCGATATTGAAGGTTGATAGTGAATGAATGGCCTCTAGCAAAGACACTAAGAAGGTAAGTCGATGAACTCAAGCAAGGCTAGAGACTCGTTGGATGTCTGCTAAAATTCTCAGAATTCTAATCTAACATGTTTTCCTTGTATGTCTCTTGCACCAGCTTCATACACCGAACAGCCTCTCGAACAACCTCCCAGGAATTGATTCTGACCTCGGCGGCATGACTTGTATACATTTGATCAGCGAAAGTTGTTAGTGGTACAAAGGGTTATTGACATAGTTTAAATTCGTGCTTAGAGCCTGTATTCAGTCCAGTAATTACATAGTCTTGTTTCATTTCTTTGTTGCTGGTTGTTGCAAAAGTGTACTGTGGGTGATTATAGATTATTCGGAAGGGACAAGATAGCTTTGCTGCTAATGAAAAATTTCTTTAGCCATGGAACTTGCTGGATACAAGAAAATGTATTTTCAGCATAGAACTGTGCTGTATTCTTCTTCACACTTCTGTGCATCTTTCATGTTGCCTTCACCAAGTTCTAAGAGCTCATACAAGATTTGTTATACACCTTAATACCAATAAGCAGAAAGTAGTGTACACACGGGCCATGTCAAACTGGTAGTGACCAAGTCCTTCGGACGCCTCAGCCCACTTTTCCATCCTACAACAATATCCAATATCCAACAGAACTTACACAACTCCACCACCACAGCTCCAAATCACTTGTCATTAACTGAAAATTATTCCCCAGGATCTCTAATATCTTTCTACAAATTCTCGGAGGAAAATTCGAAGGTAAATTGACCTTTTTATTGTAGTAGTTTTTCACCTTTTCGGTTCATTAGTTTTGTGGTTCTGCATTTTAGGGGAACGAAGTTCGCTTCATCAGCACTCGCCAATTTCACTTCATCAACTGAATGTAGTGTCTTTCATCGGGGTTTCATTAACGATGAACGATTTATTTTTCACTTTGTATTTCCTCTACATCTTATATTATACTTACCTATATGTAACTCGCACTTGCCTTTTTGTCAAATGGCATAAAATATATGGTATATCGGCGATACTTCATACTCTACGACAACAACTACTGTTGATGATAGCAACCTTGTCGTCTTTTACCTTTGACATGCACTTTTAGTTTTAAGTCAACTTTATGCTCAAGGAGTATATACAATGCCTGGCATTGTCGTTTCGTTTCTTCATCGCTGTCTTGATAGATTCGTCACTAACAAGTCTGAATCAATTTAGTATTCAACAATGGTAAATATGGACAACAAATCCCATCCCAATCAGGATGATGACAACCCAAATGTCACAAACAACAACAATCAAGAGAATCTCAATGAAAGCATCTTCAGCCTTCCCAATATGTTTAACAGCGCAAACTTCGCTCAGGCTAGTATTCTTTCTAAAGATGCCGAAAGCGCCATGACAAGCCCAGTTACTGGCTACACTAGCATTTTCTCTGATGTTCCTAGCAGCACCTATAACAGCCCCAGCTCTGCTCATACAAGTACACTTTCAAATGGCTCGGGTAGTATTATGAGTAGTCCAGTTTTTGCTCAAACTAGCATATTTGGAAGCGTTTCAAACACTCATTCGAAAAGCCCTGTTCCTGCTCAGACTAGCATCTTCGGAGATATTCCGAGCAGCAAGTCGACCAGAACAACCTCAGCGCAAGCGAGCACTTTCTCGAATGCACCAGATAGCACCGTTGAAACTTCAAAGACTGTTCAGTCCATCATCCCAAGCTCCGAAGTGGATTTACTTCCTGCTGACCCTGAGCCGGAGCAAGACCCCGATATCGATCCAGACGCTAGCCTCGATGACAACTCAGACGTTGAAATGGATAGCAACACCAGCTCCCGCTCCATCAGCTCTTCCCCCGAAGCCCCTGATTTCAACGCCCCTGCTGCTCCAGCCTCGGAAACTTTCTCTGTCCCCTCATACCGCTCCTCTCCATCCATGCGATGTAACATGCCCCGTAATTTCCAAGAACTAAGTATCATGTTCAACAGCACCAAACGCACTGCCGCTATTAAAGGACAAGCGCATCGAATTGGAACCGCTGGCGCTGATAGAGATGATAGCGGAACCTATGATCCGAGTTTAGAACGGAAACGAAATACGAGGAGTACGAGAGCGATGACTAAGAAGAATAAGGAGAATAGAGGAGAAACTGTAAAGAGCGTGGGTACGGGTAGTGAGAGAAAAACGAAGGAACAGGGGTCATTTGAGCTGGTGGTTACGATTAGATTGACTAGTGAAAGAGGATTGGAGTATTTGAGAACAATCACGCTGGGTCCTGAAGATGACGAGAGGAACTTTCCACCGATTCAAGAAGCGGATGATGAGGATTCGAGTGATGATGATGATGATAAAGATGATAAAGATGAGGAGATTGCGATTGATTATCCGACCCCCTCAACACGGAGGAAGAGGATCAAAACTTCACATAACCGAAGGTACGCTCTATTTTCCTTCCCCTGATTACTTTACAGAAAAACAAAACTAACAACCCCAGATCTGACGGCCTAACTCTCTCTGATCTCAACAACGGCCACCCCCAACGTCGTGGCTGCAAAGGCTGTTTCGAAGCCGGTGACGACGAATGTTCTCTCATAGAATATAGTCACGAATGGCCTTGTGAGAGTTGTGAAGATGCAGGTATCGATTGCGAACTCATCATCCCGCCCGAACTAAAACTTTCCTGTATTCGGTGCAAGGAAAAGCTGCGAAAGCGATGTTCCTATGCGGATGATGGTGGAAAGGATGTTGATTCTTGCAAAGCGTGCGAGGAAGCTGGTGCAAAATGTATTGCTGGTCCCAAAGCTGGTTCGGGACCTTCAATGCGGATGACGGATGTTCTTGAGAATATTGGGGCTAAGAAAAAGGGAAGCTCGAATAGTAAAAAAGAGATTGCGAATAAACTGTTGGCAACAGCTATAGCTACGGTCACCAACGTTGCGAAACCAAAAGCCGCGCCCAGGAAATACGTTTCGTGCAACCGATGCAGACTCGAATTCAAAGCCAAATGTACGCTGAAGCGCGATGAAGAAGGACCATGCAGTCGCTGCATCAAAGCAAAAGTACCTTGTACTTTCACAATGCTACCACTCCCAGTCCCCACACCTTCCAATGAGGAAAAAGGCAAATCAAATCGAAAAGAAACCGTTCCAGTTCTCAGAACCCCTCAAGATATTACTCAAACCATCATTCTCGAATCAACTAGACTCAATGATCGAGAGTGGCGCACTACAAATCCTCATGCTCGACGCACCAAAGTCCAACAAAAAGCCTACGAGAGAGCTATATCTTCTGCTTCTCCCGATGAGCACTTCTCAATGGCCAACTCCACCAACAAACACGATTCCTTCAGCAGACTGCCTTCATACGACCTCAAATACTCCACACAAGCTACGAAGCAACTCATTCCTCCAACCTTCGCCCTCCATCACAAAGGCATCCGCACCATAATTATTCCCACTTCCTTTGCGCACCCCCTCACATTCAACTACAAGCGCGACCCAATGGCTCTCTACCCTCCTTGCGATTTCCACTCCACTCCCTTCTTCGGGCTGTTCGGTTACGGCATCCGCCACGTCACTGTTGTCCCCTGGCCCTCCATCACCGGAGCCGGCTACGAAGAACTCGAAAACGGGTGGGGAGATAGTGGAGCCGGCCATGACGCCACGAGAATGTGTGTAAAATGTACATACGAGCGAGTCAAAATTCTCGGGTGCGCAGAACACGAATTAAGACCATTAGAAGGACTGGATGAGCGAATGAGAGATGATAGGTTAGTGAGAGATAGTGTGAAGGCCTGCGAGGAAGGAATGATGCAGGGGAAATGGATGAAAGGTAGCGGGGAGACGCCGGAGCGGGGAAGTCGGGCGGATTTGGTGTGGAGAGCGAAATGGTGTGCGGTTTGTCCGAGGCCTGGGGATTGGATCTGTAAATTTGGGGATACGTGTAATGGGCGGAGGAGTCTGTCGCATTCTACGCAGGGTAGTCAATCACATGTGAAAGGATGTGGTTTGATTCTTTGTGATACGTGTTATGAACTCCATGGGAAGGTTCAAAAGGGAGGGAAGAAGGGTGGAAGAATTGTTCTGGGCAGGGTTATTCAGTTGGCGGGGAGTCCGAGTAGAAGGGATGATTATCCAGATGGGGTGAGGGCTGATGCGGGATTATTGAGGGAAAACGGGGAGCTATTTGTTAGGACACTGAGAGGAGGCTGCGCAGGGAGCAAAGGAGAAGTCAAAGATGGCGAAAGAAGTTTAACGGCAGGCGAAACAGAAATTGCGGGGAGAGGAATAAATGGGGGTCATAATGGTATGAATTCGGTTGGGAACAGAAAGCGACAAGGAAAAGGCCTTGATGCAGCTCGACAACGACAGACCCTAGACTCGGTTACAGTAAGTAGAGGAGTCGTGGTGAAAAAAGAATTTGCGAACGTAGCGAAATCGAAAGCAAACAATAGGGTTGAAGCTGAGGACAGAGATGAGGAGATAAATGAAGATATCAAGGAAGAAGATAGAATGGAGGGAATGTCAGGTGGAGTGCTGAGAACGGTTGCAACTCCAGCTGCCAGGGCACGCGAGGCATTCACCGGCGATTTCACTGGTGATGGAGTGGCCAGTGGAAGGTGGAAGGGAAAAGGAGTAGATAGACGATATCGTCGGGAAATAGGAGCGAATGATGTGATGAGAAGTAGTACTGGGAGTGAAGTTATTGAGTTGAGCGACTAGACAAATAAAGCTTGACTGAGCTTTATCTATCTAACACTTAACTTCTTTCATCATCTATGTTCCTTATTCCAGACTTACATATCAAGAGATATCTCAAGTGGCATTTTGGGAATATTATTCTTATTATTATTATATTTTTTTTTTTTTAAAAAAAAGGAAATTTAGCGCTTGTTGTCTACATCTCTTAACACAAAACGCATATAGAACGACACGGGATGTACTCCAGCCAGAAAAAAGGTATCCATAGCATAAGAAATAGGAAAGGTGGCGGGGGAAGATTTCCTCTACATCAGATAACAAGGAATTTGCATACACAGTTTTCTTTCTTAGATTATCTTTAGCTTTAGCTTTAGCTTTACCTATCAAATATTAGTTTCAAATATTTCTGATACATGATCTGGGTCATCGCCGAACTATCGGAATATCTCTTGTGTCCGACTAGGTAACACAACTGAAGTTCGACGAGCGTCTTGTGCGAACTTGCAAAGACATGTGGCATCATGCTGGATACATGAAGAACTAAATGGATAGACATTTCGGTTCATGAAGACCTAGATCAAAAGATCAAGAGAATCAATCATCTTCAGAGTCATCTCAACCAATCCCGAACACATCAAAAAAGTGCAATCAACAATCCACACAAAAACTCCATAAATTCTTGAGTTCTCATTATCCGCTGGGAAATAAACTGCACCCCTCCTTCCATAGAACAAAACAAAAACAGTAACAGAATAAAACACAAAATAAAACCCTGAATAGAACAGCCACTTGATCTACCTAGGTACCATTCTCTCGGAAAGTCAACACGCACAATATGAGTTGCATTCCCCGTACATACAGAGATGACGGTTGAATCCAAATCTTAAATGCATGCTGCACAGTATGTAAAAAGTCCTCATCAGGCTATCTCGGAAAATTTTCCTTTCACCTGCTCTCGTCTAAATTATGTTAGAAGCTAGGCAGCCACAAAAGTAAGTCTTTTGATTCCAAGAAAGTCAACAGGACAGAAGACATGAAGCCAAGAACTTTAGAAATATATTGGTATACCATTTCGCATGTCTCGTTTAATATTTACCGCGCTATCCATGTATCTATTTATCTAAGCTCATTTATCTCCCCTCTCTACTTCATTGTAACCAACTCCTCGGCACTAGTAGGATGAATAGCCACACAGCTATCGAAATCCTTCTTTGTAGCTCCCATCTTGACAGCCACTCCAAAGCCTTGCAACATCTCACCACTACCCAATCCCAAGATATGAAGACCAACAACCTTCTCCTCGGGCAATTTACAGACTAACTTATATTTAGTTGGAGCCTTATCTTCTGGTTCCATCATAGCGTAATACATTGCTGTGAAACTAGTATTGTAGCATTTAATATTTTCCTTTCCATAGCGTTCAATAGCTTCCGGTTCTGTAAGACCAATAGAACCGACTTCTGGATGGGCAAAAACGACAGAAGGAACGTTATCATAGTCGAGTTTTGAGTCCTTAAATTGAGGGCCTCCAAATAGACGATCGGCGAGTTTGCGACCAGCGGCAATGGCCACAGGGGTTAATTCAACCTTGCCGACGACATCACCTAGAGAGAAGATGTTTTCGACATTGGTGTTTTGATATTCGTCAGCGATGATTTGACCTCTCTCGTTTTGTTTGACGCCTGCTTTGTCCAAGCCGAGCCTCTCAACTTCCGGAGATCTTCCAATACCCCAGATCAAATCATCCACATCTTCGAGAACACCCTTTCCGTTGGAATCCTCGTAGTGGATGGTAAGTTTACCAGTCTTCTCATCTTTTTCTATTTTGCTCTGGCTAGAGTTCTTGTGCAATTTAACGCCCAAACGTTCATATTCATTTGTGATAGCTTCTTGAACCATAGGATCGAAGTTTCGGAGAAACTTGTCATGACGGATGAACAAATGTGTTTCCGTACCAAGAGCATTGAACATGCCTGCAAATTCAACTGCAATATATCCAGCGCCAACCAAAGCGACCTTCTTGGGTTGTCTCTCGATATCAAAAAATCCATCACTGTCAACACCGTACTCTGCACCAGGAATACCCTTGGGAACAGTAGGACGACCTCCAACTGCCAAAAGAATCTTCTTGGCCTTGATTATTTGCTTGGTGCCATCGTCTAATGTAACTTCTGCTTCATTCTTTCCAGTCAAAGATGCGTAGCCGTGAATATATTCGACTTTATCATTGCCGAGATTTCTCTCGTAAATACCATTCAATCTCTTGATGTATGCATCTCTCTTGTTCTTGAAATATGACCAATTGAATGGTGCGGTGGTTTCGACCGAGAATCCGTAAGCTTTGGACTCATGGATGGCTTCTGCGATTGCGGCAGCGTTGAATGTAACTTTCTTTGGTACACAACTGTTATTCATTAGTGGATATCTTTGAAAGAGATGAAGAAGACGAAGAATAACCCTTCACTCACCCAACATTGACACAAGTACCACCAAGTCTCTTGCTCTCTACTGCAATAGTCTTTACACCATAAACACCACTTGCTTTTCTGGCTGTAGCCAAACCGCCACTACCACCACCAATGACCAAAAAGTCACACTCCTTAGGGACTGGCGCCATATTGAAAGTTGTCGCTGAAAATTGGCGAGAAAGAGAAGAAAGTCTAGTATTTGCCGTCTTGGAAGATGATCGGGCAAGAAAAGTAAATCTTTGCATGAGAGCTATTTTTCAAAGCAAAGCAAAGAGGAAGGAGGGGTGGATTTCTATAGCTTTTGGCGGCGGCCTTGTTTACAAGGGTGGAGGTAGGATTGGGTGACGTCTGAGGAGGTGCTCGATGTCGATTACCAATTGTGTCAGATTGGGTTACACTATACGAAAGTCTAGACTTGAATAGCTTGGAGGTATTCGATAACGATGAAGGGGGTTGTTAGATGGAATTCGAAATTTTGAGTTGTTATCACGATTTATTGATTTCTCAGCAGAAACCTCGGCTCTTCCATTTGTTAATTGTTAAGCCTATCTAGCCAGATCCCTTGATGTTTATGAATATCGTACACATGGTGAAGGTATTTGGAATATCAAAAATGAATGTTATTAAACTGCTTCAATGAGCACTGTGTTTAACAGACGGACAATCTCTCAAGGATTCAATTGACGAGTACCTGCTAGGTAGGTAGGCAGGCTGTACATATTATTCTTATTGGATGCGGAAGGCCCGCGTTGCTGCAATTCATTCCATCATCGACTTCTTGCTCTCGTTCAGGCCATTCCCATAGCCAATGTAGTGGCCTGTTAACCCGAATCTAGTAGATATACGAGAGACCCGAGTACCTGAGCTAGAATTAGTTGAGTAGTCCAGTGCTCCTTCCCGGTGAGCACCTTCTGCATGCACACCAAGCAGCATAGTTCTTATCGTAAGGTTACTTCTTATCGTAATAAGGCTCAAGCAAGGGTAAAAAAAAAAGTTTGGGAATTGCTATCCAGATCACTCTCACATCGATCAACACCAGCCTGCATAAACGATCATGAATGGCAATCACCGTTCCCAGCACCCTCAAAGCTGCGGCTCTCAAACAAATTGCCTTCAAATGTGGCATCTCGACTTCTGGCACCAAACCTCTCATCATTCAACGTCTCCAAGATGAGCTTCCACAAATTACTTCGACAAACACGAAAGGCTCGTCAGCCGACGCCAAACCTCTGCGTATCTTGAGCATTGATATGGGAATCCGTAATTTCTCATTCTGTCTCCTCGAAATTCCCTCCTCGAAACCTACCTCCAAGTCGCGATCTTCCAAGAAGAACTTAAATCCTACAATTCCCATCCCTATCCTTCAATCCTGGCAAAAACTTTCTCTCCTCCCGCAATCCCCTCCAAATGCCGATCCGGAAACCAAAGAAAAAACCCGCAACGAGTTTACTCCCTCCATTCTCAGCACCGCAGCCTACTCCTTAATTCGACATACTCTTCTTCCTCTCTCCCCCACCCACATTCTGATAGAGCGCCAACGCTTCCGCTCCATGGGCTCCAAACATATTTTAGAATGGACGATTAGAGTGAACATGTTAGAAAGTATGCTGTGGGCTACTCTCAAAACATTGGCTGAAGAGAAAGTATGGAGCGGAGAAGTAATTGAGATTGCGCCAAGGAAAGTAGGGAGCTTCTGGGTTGAAGAGAGCGGATTGTTAGATGGAGAGGAGGAGAAGTTCAAGAAGGTTAGGAACACAAAGGAAGTGAAGGCGAGGACCAAGGGTGCCAAGATTGATTTAGTTAGAGGGTGGTTGGAAGCTGGGGAAAAGGAAAATAGAACGTCTCAGAATCATCTTGAAATGGTACAGATAGGTAGTCAACAGGTTAGAGAGGTGAAGGAGAGATACACGGCAAAATGGGATAGGAAAGCTGGGAGAGCGAAGGGATTCAAGGTTAAAAGTAAAACGAGAAACAACGAGGATAAGGAAGAAGAAGATGAGATAATAACAGAGAAAGAAAACGAGGTAGGTAAACTTGACGATCTAGCAGATTGCCTACTGCAAGGAATGGCCTGGCTTAAATGGCAGGAAAACAAAAAGAGGGCAATAGAGGAGGGCGTAGAAGTTTTGCTTGAATGCTGATTGAACGATTCCCTTTCATAACACGTTTTTCTATGCTCCAACAAAATACCTATCTACCACCCAATCCCACTTCAAGGATTTCCTACTCGTCCTCGAAAATCAAACCAACTCATCCAAGAGCTCAAGAAGTCAAGCCATCGAGATCCTAACAAATTAACGACCTATAAATCATCAATTTATGAAACATAGCACACCTGCCCATCCATCCATCCCACCTTACACAACTCAACCTCTCGCTGTCATTAGCCCTATATGAACTACACCATGCACAATAACACCTCATTCCATACCTCAACATCTTAACAAACTCCAAATATTAATCCCACAGATATGCAACATAACCTGCTCATCACCATCCCGACCTTCCTCTTTCCCTTTCCGATCATCGTCTGTTCTTTTACTCATATATATCGTCTCAGAACATCCATGCTAAGATTTCATGCGGGGACGGATCACTACCAATTCTTGTATCTCATGTCCGTCATGAGCTATGGTCCCCTAGCGATGTCAAGGGTTCGACGATCAAACACGAGATGAGGCTATATCATATGATTAGAGGCTATATAAAGCGCTATAAATAGTATGAATAGGACTATCCCCTAGACCGCCAACTCAGGACTCCTCGCGTATACAGGGTCATACTGACCAATCAAATCGTTAGGATTTAAAGAGATCTCATTATTTTGAAACGTTTTTTATAATAAATATCGACTAGTTATAATTGTAATAAAAATAAATAGTACATTCGTTATATTTCTATATAATCTTATATATATCTTTAACTTTTGAATAAATATTGAGTTTTTGATTTGATATCTTATTATTATTATAAATTATTTATAAATCACATCTAAAGTTCTCTTCTTTTGGGAAGCAAAATATAATAATATTTATAAAAGTTTTCAATCAATTTTTTTTAAATTAAAAATATATAGGAATAAACTTCATATATTTATTATGATTTATTTAAGAAATTTGAATCTTTAATTCTAAATATAAGCATTTTTATTTTTAATACTACAGATAAACCTGGATATACGGGCACGGGCCATACGGGAATCTCCTTTATACGGATATATTTTTCAACTACAAAAAATTTTATATGGTGAAATCGATCTATATGAGTATACTCTTATATAAGAGTATACGGTTCTATTTATAGTTATACTCTTATATAAAATTTTATTAATCTAAAATAAAATCTTTTGAGAGTATCGAAAATATCTCTATAATATCATTATTATTATCTAAAAAGCCTATAAAACATTATGATTATATTACTTCTCGAATTTTTTATATAAATCAATAATATAAAATTTTAAAAGCTTAGTAATAGGATTCTAAATATGATAAAAGGATTTATAGAAATACTATTATATAATAAAGAGTTATATATAATAACAATCTCTCAAGATAAATCTTAAGCTATATATTAAGCTTTGAATATATATAACTTGATTTACAAGATCTTTCGAAATATCAATCAACCTTTTTAAAAAATCGAAAACCTCTTTATCCTATTCTTGAAAAAGTTCTATTTGAATAGTAGATATAATATAATTATTACTCTAATATAGGACCTACTATAGATGATATATTATAAATAAAAGCTATAGAACTTTAGTAAAAGCTCTCTGAATATAAAAAATTATCTTTTCCTTTTGAGAAGGATAAGATATAATTAAATGAGTTTTTATATAACTTTAAAATATATATAAATATATAAGAAAAACATCGATTCAAAGAAATTTCATTAACTCAAACAAATACAGAATTAAAGATTAAAATAAAAGAAATTTGATGTATATATATACAATATTATATAAATAATATTTATAATTGTAATGAAATAGCTATTTTCTGGAAATCCAGGTTGGAATGTACCTTTACTATTCTCGATATACTAGGTAAAAAGCAAAATAAAGCTAGAATTATATTCAATCTTACTATAAATACTTTTAGAACCAACAAGCTCTCTCTTTAAATAATAAATATAACTAAAATATCTAATACATTTAGAGCAATTAGGTTTATAAATTTTGATAATCTAGAAGTTAAATATTGATTTAATAAAAAAACTTAGATAAGGAATAGAATCTTTTTTGAATACCTTATATAGTTTGATAATCTAATAAAAGCTTGAAAAAAGAAAATGCTTTTATTAATAAATAACTTCTCGGTTTATATATTAATATTAAAAAAACTAATATTATTGTTGGTTTGAGAGAGATACGGAAGACGTGGTTCCTACTATGTGTAGGCCCCTAAATGTCTATTTGTATTCAATCTAAGGAGCTAGCTAAATGAGGGAAATAGTAGGCCTTATATAGGCACTACTGAAAGAGCTAGTCTCCTTCGCTTTCGCCTAATACCCTTAATACAGTTTGCTATTGTATTGAAGTGAATCCTTTAAAGTGAATTCCCTTGAATGAATTCCCTTGTCTATACAATTATTCAATATCTTATTAATACTAAAATCGAATTCCTATTACCTAATATTACAGCAAAGCATCAACCTCTTGATCAAGGTATTATAGTTAATTGGAAACTCCATCTACGATATCACTCAGTACCTATATTATATAATTAAATGCTTTGATTAAGACCTTAACTACTCCCGGAAGCTTAATATACTGAAATTCATTTGATAGGGAATACAAGCTTGAAATGATATTAAAGTTAGTACTATATCGAATTGCTAGAATAAATCAGAATATATTAATCTGAGCTTATACCCTAAAATGTTATATAATATATAAAAAAAATTAGAGAAAGGATTAAAAGTATTACGATTGATTTTAATATAGTTATATATACTAAATATTATTATTAATATATCCGATATCAAGAAGTATATATTATTATATTCAAAATGTATAATTAATAGAAAAAATAATCTGAATTTATTTATCAATATAATTATAGTAAAAAGAGAAATAATAAAATAGAATGAAAAAGATATAGATGAAATTGTTTAAGAAAAGGTTATTAATAATATTAAAGCTTTTAAAGCTATTAAAATTTTAATTTCATTTTAGAAATAGTAAAATATTGAAAATTTATATTTAAAGAAATTATTAGAATAAAAAGAATAGGATTTAATATTAAAAACAATTATAGATTGGTAGTAGAACTTATTATTAAAATATTTTAATAGAAAAAATTGAAGCTATTCAAAGTTGATACCTTATTGTTTGACCTTATTATACAGGAAACCTCTATATACGGGTATTTAGGTCTCGAAATTTTTAGGCCTGTATATTCAGATTTATCTGTATTTATGAGGTTATTGATGTTCTTACTCAGCGCACGGACCACAAAGGAGTCCTGAGTTGGCGGTCTAGGGGATATAAGCCTATGTTATACTGTCTTAAATTTCCGTTGGATTTTCCACCAATGAGGTTTCATATACACAACAAACTCAGGGGTCCAAATTAGGAATGCTTTGCATATAAAGACTTCTCAATTCATATTACTTTCGCAGAAGCACTCGTATGCGATCCAGGTATCTAGTATCCATCCTAACCACGAACGAACTTGTGAATCGCCGAAGAATTAATAATTCAAACGCCTTCTCGCCTTTTGATGCTCAATTTTCCCTCTCAGTTTCACCCAGTACGCCATGCCAATTTTCACGCAAGCCCAGTGACATACACAAACCTCATTGTCCGCTCACAAAACTAGATTCTCGATCTACCTACCAACCATCTCCCCAATCAGCATCCTCATCTGTAGCTTTTGGAGCTGTATCTATTTTCTTAGCCACAACTGGCTTAGTCGCTACAGGAGCTGCCTTTTTCGTTCCCAAAGAACTAGTTGTGGTAGTTCTTGACGATGATAAAGGTCTTCCGTTTGTTTTCGCTGCGGGCTTGGCCAAGCCTTTTGGTAATGACTTTTGAGCTGGTTTCTTTTGTTGGGCTGCTAACCAACCCGCGAAATCCGGTTCGCCATTATCTTCGAAGGGGGTTGCAGTCGAAGATGGGGCTACAGTATTTTTTGATGCCGATTCGCTAGGAGCATCGAAGAAGGCATCCTCTTCCATGTCACCCCATGCTTCTATATCGTCCTCTCCTGCGTTCGCATCTCCGAAATAAGAGTGACTGGCCGAAGGCGTGTTAGCTGAAGTAACAGCTGGTGAAGTCACAGCTTGGCGATGCAAAGCCGATGCAGACTGAGTTGAATGACGAGCTTCATTTTCTTGTCGTGCTGATGTTGGACGTGCGTCTGGAGTCACAGCACCACTCGATGGTTGAATTTCACCAGTTGCAGCAGCTACTTTATTGGTGAATGAAGAAATAGCCCAGCCTGCCCATGACGAACCTGCATCACTAGGCTGTGGCGTACTCATTCGGGGTGTAGATGATGAGGCAGCTTCACCTGTGGTGGGTGGTGGTAAGGCAGTATCAGGCATTGCGGCAGCAGATTTGCGAATACGCTGCAGGTAAACGTCCATTGTCTTGTTTGTTTGGTCTCGAATGAGTTTCTCCTTGTCTATTAGACTAGGACATAACGCCGGTAATATGCGATTAGCGCAATCATCATCACTGAATGAGTCAGCTGTGACAGCTAATGCTAATAAGGCTGCATTTCTAGCATGAACGAATGGATCGCGAAGGGACCTTGTGAAAGCGGCGATTAACACCTTTGATCTCGTGCTAATTCCCAGATTCTTGGCAATTTTGCCCAAACAGATTGTCGTGTTTGTTCGAATACCAGGTTGTTCATCGTTGGAAGTTTTGGCTAAATATTTCAACAATTCTCCATTAATTGTCCGGTCTGATAATTTCCCAATAATTGTCAATACTGCTTTAACTGTCTGCTCTCGTACTACCGGTGCAAGATCCGTAAAGCCAGTGACCTGTTTCAATCAGCATGTGCTTGCAAATAAAGCGCAATTACCCTTACCATTTGGGGGAAGATTTTATCATTGACCACTTTCTGTGGTAGTCGATCTATCATAAGGGGAAGATTGTCCAAAAGACACACCCGAATAGCTCTGTCAGGACTGCTAAATAGTCGAACGACAACAGGTGTGACCTTTGCTTCAAAATCGTCATCTGTAAGCTTAGTGCTAATCTTCGTAACAACACTAAATACTTTTGGACCACCACCCCCAAATTCAACAGATTTCAGTAACTCTGGAAGGATCTTCATCTTGAAATAATCCTCCGGGAAGTCATTTGAAAGCTCATCAAGGTCGCTCCACAAGTCAGCTTAAATTCGGTGTGCTTTTGATATGATAATTTACCTCAAGAACTCTTCTCGTTCAGCTTCCGTTTTCATCCCTAGATTATCTACGCCTTCAGTAAGCTTGATAAGGGGAGTCTCAAAAAAACCTCCACTTCGACGACCTTGCTCAAGGAAATGGCCAACGCTCAGTCGAGCTTTGGGGTTGCTATTAACCAAACGTCTATAGCTTGACTGCATACTGGGAGGTATATTCTTTGTCTGGCCGGCTTGATCACCCCCTGTGAAGTCCCCATTGAAGATTTCAAAAATCAAAGTTCCAAAATTATAAGAATCAGTCGCATATATTGGGTGTTTCTTGATAGAATCCCAGCCAGTATTCGCCAATTCTGGTGGAGTGTATCGTCCGGCATCGGGTACAAGACTGCCATAGTTCTGCAGGATTTAGCATTCGGTATTCCATATACCGGAAACGCATATTGCTCACATAAATAATTGCCTCAGTATCATTCATATTGCTTAATACCTCGAATCCTCCAACTCTCCACTCCCCACTCTCACTTGTGTAGATCGATCCTACTCGAAGCATTCCATGGACGGACGATGCCTCGTCATTGACAAATTTAATTGTTTGCTATATGTTCCATTAGACTTAAGCATAACAGATGGTACTAACCATAAACTTACTGCTATGCTAAATAATCCCCATTTCAATGTCTCCGGGCTCATGCTCTTTCTCTTGATATGCCATCTCAAAGGAACCACTCTCTCAGTAGCGATATAGATGTATGTGTCGGTCTATTCCCATATCGCAAGTCAGATATACCACATAATTCGATGGTTGATCATTCATACCTCGACTGTGTCCAGCACTTTGATAACTCCAGGATGTCTCAACGTTCGAAGCTTCTTAACTGCATTTTTGGCTAGGGGTAATCGAGACTTGTTTGCGCTAACATCGAAGGAGAATATACTACAATTAGAACCGTCTTCCTATGATACCATTAATTCCATATTCTGTACCAAAATCATCTCTGGCGCATACTCTTTTGGTTCCATTGTATAACTTCCATATGGATTGCTCTATGTCAACCTGATCCCCGAATGTGTAGGGAAATGGAGGTCCCTTTGATATCGCAGATGCGACTGCAGACTTCAAGAAATCCATAAGCAATCTGCAATAAGAAAAATGCTAAGAATACAATACTCAGTAAGGTGGTATTAAATAATTGTGAAAGAGAAGTAGACAGCTTTGCCTATCGATTCGATGATTGACCCTCGCTATACCAAATCAAGCACAAAACGAGGCGGTGTATTTAGGCAAAATCAATGACCAGCGGCCGCAAAAACCCGTGCACCCGTGCCTAACGTCTCGTCCACAGTCGCGTCTTCTTTTATTTATTCATGCTTGATATACCCGACATCTCAACACATTTCACGATACAACCTGATGCCTCTTCCTTTAGGTACAACTATACGGTTGAGAAAGAAGATTTGAGAATGGAGGACTAGAACTCTTATCGTTATTCTGAAGTTTCTGTCGAGAAAATATGGACTTTGACAGCAAGCAGGTCGCTCCAACCAGATCAGCAACTAACTTCGACAATAATTTCAGATCGCAATCATTCTCAAGCATAAAAAGAAATGCAGGCGTATGTAGAACTCTCACTTTTTGACTTTCATACATATGTCAATGATGAACATCTGGTAAAAGGTCTGAGTGCTCAAAAATGCTTCTTCTGGTTCTGCTTTGGTTATACTGTCTCCTTGCTATGGTCGATGATACTACCTTTTGCGATTATCAAACCCTGGCGGCGTCCTCCATTTCAGGCAAGACTGTTCTAGCTCAAGGCTATCAGCTTCAACAATGAAAATATGAGGGCAAATTGATGTCTTTGGACACTATTGCTATACGGAGTTAGACATCACATGGCTCCAAGATGTATGACCAAAGGCTGTGATAGAAAGCGGGATTGAAATTGCTGCAAAAGGGACTCGATCTTCTGTAGAAGTCAGTTAAGACGTACATTGGTTGTTTACAACTCATTGCACAACCGCTGGAGCAAGCCATATGACGACTCTTTATAGACTGAAAAGACCTGAGACAAAATCAGTTCTCTTCTTTGACAAATTTGGACTATCATGTTCAAAGAGATTTGCTAACTTGTTAGTTTCAAGCTCAGTCCGAAGACAAGCTCGACGAGACGAGTTCAACCGCCTCACTCTCAACTACTAGCAAAGCCATAAAATGTCTGGTGTGTAAACGAGAGGAACTCGTACTCGATCCTTTATATCGTTGTTCAAAATGTTTAGCCCGATGGCATGCTAGTTGTCATAAGCCACGTCCACCGGTTGGAGCTGACATCACGTATGTAATATCTCCCCTTGTGCTAGTTGGCAATCGCTAAAAATTAAATAGTGATTGGTACTGCAATCATTGTATTAGAAAACATGGCCTACCACCAACAGAGTTTTCGCCAGAGAGGCAATCGCTGGGCGGTGTGTGTGAGATACCTGGATGCAACAAGCAGATTTACAGCATGTTGGGTAAAACCAAAGATGATAGAGTCTTGTGTACTCTGCACGAGATGACAGAGAAAAATAAGAGGTCTAAGCTTGCTAGCAAAGCACAAATATCAGCCATGTCAAGACCGGTCTCGAAACCCATTAAAAAAACAAGACTTTACCCTGTCAAGTATGACGAGGACATGCAAGGAATGAAGCGTAAACGAGGTAGAAAGCCTGGAGATTTGAATAATAAACAAATGCCTCCAAGTAGTTTTTCTGTTCAGTCAGTTTCCAATGATAAATCAACCGCAAGACCTCAGGAGACTTCAAATTCGGAGGGCCCGTTGTCGACTCTAGGACCGCGACCTCCCCGGGCTGAAAACTTGCCCCATTCTCCCACATCGAGGAAACTCCTTCAATCACAAATGAGAACAAGCAAAGCACCGAATATGGACGGTAGCCGGGAAGTGTAAGTTTAATGTATTGAAAACTGAGTGAATATGTCTAATATAACCCATTCAGACCTAAAATTCCGAGTCGAACCATAATTCAATCAACGTCAGAACTCCCATCGTCGCCAGAGTATGAGCCTCCACCGCCAGGTGAAGTCAAAGATAATATTAGCTGTTCGCCAGAATACGAACCACCGTCGCCAGATAAAGTTGACGGTGATGTCAATATTTGGCAATCTGACGCGGAGCAACTCGACATTGAACAGGACGATAGCCCTGGCTCTCAAATACAAGACGAGCTCAGAGTTTTGCAGAAAATTGGACGACCGCTTGAAACAGTATTAACCTCTACGGAGAATCAGAATCCTGATAGCAAAGCTTCCCTCCTCGACAGAAACGAGGTTGTCGAGGAACAATCCTCGGCAGCTTCTTCTACGAGCCCATTTCTAACAATTCCTTTGATCAGGAAGCCATTAAAGCCTATATCACCAAAGTCTAATCTAGATACCACAGCTCAAAACATGCAGTTCCTTAACCCAGAAAGTGAAAACTGCGACGTCTTATGTCCAGCTCAGAAGCAAAAAGCTGAAACTATGGTTGCAAGAAAGATAGCTCCGTCTAAGCAAGTACTTCATCAAAAAATCACCAATAATGCAATGAATCAGTTTATACCTCTCCAGCCCACCGAAAATTCTCGGGAGTTGGAGTCTACGGTTTCAGAATTATACCAGGAGGGACCGAACCAGGAGAGATCGAACCAACAGAGTCCGAATCAGCAAGAGCCGAAGCACTCTGCGCCACTTTATGGCGATTACAAGCCCAACACTATCGAGTATCAACGTCAATTGCGCTGCTTAACATATGATCCCAGCGTTCTTGATCATTATCTAGATCTACAAAAAGAATCACAGGCTAGGGCTGAGGTTGAAAAAGAACAGAACATTATGCCCCAATCAGATAACGCCGCCGAAATGCAAATCTGGGGTAATATTGATCCTAGAGTCGTCTGGCCAAAAGAACAATCTGAGAGTTGGTACGAGGCTAAACGCAAAGAAATCGACGCACGGGGTGGAAAGAAAGCGAATTTCGGGATATTACTTACGGCACAAGTGAGAAAGGAGAGAGCTGATAGGGGTTGGCATCTTAATCAGAACAAAGAATATGTTCCCAAGACGGACAGAAAAGGTGGTTCGATCTTTGTGGGAGATGATGATAGTCGAGACGATATCCAATTGGCGATTAGGGGTGGAAAGTTAGGAGTTCTTGTACCGGTGACAGGAAGGGACGGGAAAAAAACTTCGAAAAAGCAATTTCTCCCAAAAGATATTTGATGGGTAATTGGGAGTATGGATTGGGGTTCCGTTTTCTTGGGGCGTTTGGTTTGGATGTGGGAACGATGATTTATGACCCCCTTACACTCTTACATGGCCTCTAATTGGAGTAGATAGGAGTGTGGCATAATGGATAACTATGGGCGAGACTGGGAAAGTCTCAGATGTCACGGAGTCTTTTGGTACTACCCACATAACATACATACAAGAGGGTATGAAAATGGATATACAATGCATTAACAGAATCCACTGTCTTTGGTGCACGCTATTGATGTCTATACAAAGTTGCACTTGACTGCTCTGGTAAATCCGTCAGTAATATCTTCGTATCTGAGCAATTATTGATGGTCCTATTAAACTGCCCCTTCGGTACTTGAACCGATGGTACTTGACGTAAATTAAGAATGAAGACAGACACATTACCAACCGAAGTATTTGTATTGTATTGCTAGTAAATAGACATCAATTTGTTATACTTGGGGAAGAAGAGAGATGTGATCAGTTGCCCAGCTGAACTTCTACATTCCGCTCCCGAAGTTCTGAGCTGTTAGTGTAATGTCAAGGTCTGAGGAAGGGTCTGGGAAGCATACATATCTATTTTCAGGTTTGGAGTTGAGTTAAGGAGAGTGGATCCAGATTTATTCCATGTAGACTGGTCCGGGCTCAGGGGTGCAACAACCATTTTGGTGGGAAGGGTGAAATGGCTACTGGGCGGGCGGAATAATGATCGCCTAGGAGACTGTGATGGGATGGAATATAGAAGTTGGATATTTGAGATATTGTTGAATTGTTGGATGTGTGCAGATAGGAGGTTCTTTCTTATCAGAATGGGGTGGACCAAGAGATGAGATGAAGGAGGTGAGACGAGTGATAAAAGGATAAATCAATGGAATTGACGGGAGCAGGGTAAAGGTTTCATGGAGGCGGGATTGCATCTGCCGCTGGCGCTTTAGGTAAGGCTTTCATAATCATACCAGTCTCTGTACCTTAAGACATATCACCACTTATCAACTACTAGACAAGACGAGATCATGATGTTATTGATGTTAACCTCAAAATGCTTTCGCCCATTTTCTTCACTCCCAAAAACCCCACACTTTCCGATTCTCCTTTCTCATGAATCCTTCGAGACAACCAATGCACACTGCAGAAATGAGGCTCGCGTTCTGAAATCCTGCTCTCATAAGCACTTTCGGTTCGTCTCATGTATCTGATCCTAGACTAAAATGCCCTAATTGTTTGGGGGGCACCAGGCAATTCCGTCGAGTTTACTGTCTTTGACAACACAGTGGATGACTGCATTGTTATTCGTCGATAACTTTCCCCGCTATGCCAAGACCATCAAGTTAGCTTTCCCCATCGTTATATTATGTTTGCAGAAGACGACCTCATGAATGAAAAAAGAAGGAGAAAATGAGAAATTTTGATGTCTCACAACTCCAGATAGGTTGAATTCCGTCACAAGAGTCCGCTGCGATGGCCAGTCGCCAGCCGAAAGGCCTTGCCAATCAACGCTCAAACCTTCGATACCATCACCTTGTCTAAGGGCGGCTCCCAAAGGAAGATTGGTTCGGTCGGAGGAGCTACCATCTCTCTCTATAACAGTGAAGTAATCCCAAATGCGCTTGTAAACAGACTGAAGCCCGTTTCTGAGGCCAGATGGCGTGTCACCGGCAGAAATGTTCACAGGGAGGAGAGCCGAACTGGTTTCGTGGCCGTCTTCCCATCGAGTCAGCTTTACCAGGAACCAATCATTGGGAACATCGTTACTCATGGTGAAATCGTTTGATGTTGTCCGAATTCGAGAGCTGAAGTTGTGCTGTGTTGAAATGGATTGTAAGTAAAATGGGTTGCTAAAATGAAAAGCGAGTGATCTTGTTGAATTGAGTGGCAATGCTGATGGTCGAAAGCCCAGAATATATAGCATTCGACCGTCAATACAGTTTGGGTTGTTCTCTTTTACAATAGCAATATCTTTCAATATTCTCAAAAGGGTAGGTAGTGAGGGAAAATAGGCTCTTTCATTCGTGTTTTCCATGGGCATGGAACCTGCTTTGTAGCAATCATTCTTCTAAAGTGGATTCCCTGGGGTATAACTAACCCAATGGCATTCCCAACATGCGTGCACCAAATGTAAGCAGTACTTAGCCATTGCCATGATAAGCTAGCAAGATAAAGATATTATGATCAATCATACTCATCATATCCATTGTCGAAGCGGCCTTGTTCTCTTTGTGTGCTAACAAATTCTTCAGTCATCAAATTGTTGAGCTTTGCTCTCTTCAAAGCTTTCACGTCTTTGTGCCAATCACAAGCGTAATCACAAGCAGGCACTTCGTTCTCTCCGAAGTATTTGCAGATCAGCTTGTGTCGACATTCATCAGTTTCTTCGCAGTATGAAACCAAAGCTTTCAAGCTATTAATCCTAGCTTCTAGATTGACTCTTTCTTTGGCATCTCGAGAAACTCTGTTGTATGCTCGGTCACGATCTTCGCGGCTGTAGTACATAATATGTATGCTGGCCTTTCCATCCCTTCCGGCTCGTCCAGCCTCTTGGTAGAAGCCTTCGAAAGATTTTGGAATTTGCCAATGAATAACAAACCGTACATTTTCCTTGTCTATACCCATGCCAAAGGCGGTTGTCGCAACTATCACGTCATAGCCCTTATCATTATTGATCCATCGATTTAATGTTTCGGTCTTTTCTTCGTGAGTGAGTCCGGCATGGTAGGCTCTGGCCCCTATTCCGCTATGTCTCAATCTAGACGCGAGATTCTCACAATCTTGCCTAAAAAGAGTGTAGATAATTCCTGACACATTATCCAAGCGTTCACGCTTCTGTTCCAGTTCGGCCCGACGTTCTGGGTTTTCCATTCGATTTCTGTGAACACCCTTGAGCCAATGTAAGAAATCATTGAAATGGTCTGATTCATCTGATTTGAATCTCACTTCATAATGAAGGTTCTCGCGGTTCGTTGACATTCTAAAAACCTTCAAATTTGTTTCTGAGAGACCCATAGTGCCTATAACATCTTGCCGTACTTGATCCGTAGCTGTTGCCGTTAAACAAATAATTGGTATATCAGGAAATGTCTCTCGGAACCAGGAGAGATTCTTGAAGGACTTTCTAAAGTCATGGCCCCATTCGCTAATACAATGTGCTTCATCAACGGCAATCCTAGCAAGCTCTCGCTGTTCATGCACAGTGCGAAGATGTTTGCGGAAATTGTCTGTAGAGCAATACTCAGGAGTCACATACAAAAGTCTTGTTAGGGGGTGACCAGATTCAAGGTCTGCAAGGAGTCGTTGTCGTTCGGGCCAAGCTGTATTTCCATTAATGGTACCCGCTACGATTCCTGCAGACTGTAAGGCATTTACTTGATCGGTCTAGCTTGATGTAAGTATAGAGAAACGCATGGCTGATTCTGACTTACCATCAATGAAAGTAATGGCGAGATAACAATGGTTACTGAAGGCGTAAGTATTGGCGCTGAGAGATGAATGAAAACAGGCGTCGAGACTTACTCCCTTGATCGATCACTGCAGGCAGTTGGAAACATAAGCTTTTCCCAAATGAAGTGGCAGCCTGAATGAAAACATCGTGTCCATCCAGTGCAGCAACGATAACCTCTCGCTGTAAGGGCCTGAGAAATTTTAGCTTACATTTTGGGAAATATTGCCAAGGGGGGCTACCTGAATGAGGTCTTTTTGAATATACGGCGCAATGTAAAGTCAATGTCAACACAAGAATCGGATCTTGAAAGGGTCCTTGACAAGGGCATTTTGTAAGAATTCAGAGGGGAGATCTTGGAGAGTTGGGTGGTTTTAGTCGTTTGCTATTGTAGTGTAGCAGAAGGAAACTTATCAGTTATTAGACTCCTGAAGTGTGAACAAATCGAATGCCTTCTCTTTGTCAGTAGAAAATATCCTTACTCTTGGTTTCTCACAATGTCTTTGCTCGTTTTGTTTGGTGATTCAGCCTCCAGCAGAAGATATTCTGGGGTTCTGTATAACACAGCAAATATATTGAAGTATATTATGGAACTGGTTTGAAATCAAAGACTTAGTATGATCTGAGATCTATCAATGATTGTTTATCATCTGAACAGTCAAGATCCATTTGTAAGGATCAAGTAAAGCTGGAGGAAGAACGATATCAAAATGTATCTAGCAGGCAGGAGTTGTCAAGAACCTCTCTAACCCTTTGGATGTGATACAGACAACAATGAAGATAGATGAAAAATTCTGTGGTCTTAACTATCTTCTAACTTAACGTATCACCTCCATGAAAGTATGAAGATATAAGTTCTGAGGTTACACTGCCGTCGTACTCAAAATCAAAGGGAGAAATGCATATTTTATTAAACACATCGGTACCTGCATCAATTTAAAGCCGGCGCTTACCTATTTCGAGAAAGCTTAACCGAAAATCATGATGCTAGAGAAATGATCAATGTGACAACAAGCAGTTCAATTGCGACAGAAGAGAGAGAAGACCCTCGAATATTGCCCCTTCTTGAAAATATTACGGATGCATGGTGTTACATAGGACATAAACCCCTCATTATGCTGCTTGTCCTTTCTTCTCGACCAATTCTCAACTTTACCGCCCATTCAAAGGCACGGATTCTTAAGTAGTTCCCATCGAGTTGATAAGGGTCTGGTCCCTTTTTCGCGAAACAAGAAAGTGTTGAAACATCCTCAGCCACATCTTACGGAAAACACCGACAACATTATTGAAAAGGTTGGAGTGGAAGATATCATGGGTCCCACTGGTCCTCCCCTTGGAGCAGCAATAATGTCATCAGGTCGACCGAAATTCGAAAATGGCATGCCAGTTCCAGGCCCAGGTCCTAGACCACAGAATCTAAGCGCATCTCGACGTGGTCTTCCCCTTCGGCATGCTCAGTCGAACTCTTCGCTATCTTCCAAAGTCCCGCCATCGCAAGGGCAAGTTGTCGCCTTAGTACGGGAATCTATGAATAAGGCTTTGGAGGAAAACATAGTGAAAGCTGCAGAGTCGAGCGCTGTCAGCAACGAGCTGATGCCAGGAGTCACGATCGATTTGAGCCATAGACGTATACAAAGATTTCCAGAAGAGGTTGTCGACATCATAAAAGTCGAACTCGTACGGTATTTATAATCTTTCATTCCTTGCATGAGGCTTGGAACTTGTCTCACATGTTGAGCTCTTTCCAGCATCTCGGAAATTAAATATATTTTTTAATGATAACTAATGCATATTCATGGTACAGACTTGCATTATCCCACAACGAGATCCAAACATTCCCCTCCAGATTCGCAGAATGTACCTCGTTACGATATCTGAACCTTCGAAACAACATCATTCGAGAATTCCCTTCAGCAGTATGCAAGGTCAAAATAGCGTGAGGCAAGCTCAAAGACGCTGACTTTGTTTTAGATATGCCAGTTAAACTTCCTCGAAATTCTCGACCTTGGACGAAATAAACTACGGACGTTGCCACCGGGCATTATAAATTTGACATCATTGAAGGTTTTGTCCGTTCAAAGGAACAGGATTGAGGAACTTCCTTTATGTGTGGCAGATATGACATCTCTTCAAATCCTGAAACTGGATGGGAATCCCCTGAGATTTCCACCCAAAGAGATCCTTCAGGCGCAAGCTTTGAACTCCCCTAGCGGCGGTCCCCTCCAAGAAGGTGAGATAGATGATCTTGCTGTCACAGCACAGATCAAAAGATTCTTGAGGTCCAAAGCCATGGGTCGACCCGAAACCGAATCTGGCGGAGAAGAATCGAGCGAGGGTACCGAGACTCCACGGCCTACGATGAAGCGTGTTGTGAGTGGTCGCTTCCCCATAAAGGTCGACGGCGTTCCCCCATCGCCAGCTCAACCTCGACCACCACCTATACCTTCTAGATCACACCAAAGAGGTTTCTCGCAACAAAACGCAGCGCTTCGACGACCTGGGGTAATGCCTCTCACAATTGGAAGCACAAACGAAAGGGTTCGCAGTAACAGCGAGAGCCTTTTGCAGGCTAATCGTGATCGACCGGACCGCTCTTCAACGGATCGCTCGCGACGAATGGGTATCGTTTCAAGGAAGGCGGCGGAGTTAGGGACGGTCGACGAGACGAACAAATCGAATCGTTACAGTCTCCACAACAGGGGCCTCAGTCATGGATCTGCAATGCAGGGTAATGGTACTGGGTCTAATGGCAATACGATTAGCCCAGCAAGCCCGGCAGATTCGGCGGGGCAGAGAGCTACCTACGTCCGCCGCTTATCAAGCTTACCGGAACGCAAACGAGAATCTACTTCCCCAGATCCTATTATTGAAGGGGCTAAAGGTGTACTGTACGCTTTGTTTCAAGTCCATCCTCTTATTGAAACCTTGATTGGCCTGGTTCGGAATCCTGGCGAGAAGAAGTCAACTTTGGAGAGGGTATTTTACAATGCCAAAACACATGTGGAAGAGCTAGATCAGGATGTTCAACGTTATGATTCTTACTCGGAGGAAGACGAGGAAGCTTCTCCTCGATCAAACGAAAACGTGAAACGTGCCTGTTTGACTTGTGTTGGTGCATACATTCACGTATGTGCCCAATTATCACAAAATGTCGAGATTCTTCTTATCAATGGCGATCCTCGATACATTCGGACCCTACTACTTCAATTGTACGGAAGCGTAGCAGAAGTACGAAATGCTGGCGCGAGCTTGTTTCCCCCTGGACAAAGCCGATCTGGTAGACACCTAGGAAGTAACCACGAGGTAGGATATCCAATCAGAGACAAGTCAGTTACTCCGACACGAGAGAGGCCTGGCACGAACTTTAGATCGAGAAGTGCGACTGTAATTCAACATTCAAATAATCTACGAGTAGCGATAGATGCCCCCCCACCATTTGTCAGTGGAAATGGGCGTTCCGCAACTATGACAAGCGCTACTCCACGCTCTGGAGAATCATTTGGTTCAACAGGCACTAGTGGACGTCTGGTGGGAGACTTTACTGAGGAGGATAAAATCTTTGAGAAGATATTTCTTCGTCTACAGCAGACATCAGAAATGGCCCTCAAAACTCTTCCAAATGTTAACGCCCATTTTCTCGGATCGATGCAAAAAAGTGCAATATCAAGTAATGCAGACCACGGTAAACAGTATTGGCAAGTGTTAATACACAAATGCACGCACGCGTTACACATAGCGGATGCGCTTAAATCTCGTCTATCACAAATTAAATTGAAGGATCCTGGCATCAGAGAACAAAAGGGTTTCTGGGAGATATGTTGGGCGATGGTAGATGTAAGTATACCTAATTATGATAACATACCATTATGTACTAATAGATTCAGTCATATCTAGACTTAGTCACCAAGGTCAGGGAAGTTAAAGGCGTCATCAGCTTCATCCCGTCTGAAATTATTGTTCTTCTCAGACCTCTTCAAAAGGCCATCAAAGAAACAGGTTCAATGATTACAGCATCACCGTGGGGCTTCTTGGCCAACAGGCAAGCAAATGGTGGTTCGAATGGCTCCTATACAACGCAATCGCCTGCCTCCCAAGTCCCCTTGCCCATGACTCCTCAGAGTGCAGCATTAGGACCAGCGGTTCAGGCAACTGTTCCATCTACTCCACAGAGTGTTTCTTTTGGTGCCATGTTTAATGGCAATGTTTATGAGCGCGCAGATACTTACTTGTCGAATGGATCAAGAACCGGTACCATGTCTTCTCAGTTGGGTGTTAATGATGGACCGACTATTATGTTAAGCCCGTCGCATTACATGAATAATCGGTTTAATAGTAATGGGAAAGTGGCCTATTGAAACCGAGGCTTATTCCATGAGTCATAACTTTAGGTATCTTAATATTGGATGAGATGCACTATCCTGGTTGTCTCTGCCCAGTTTGTTTGGTATCGGTATATCGGCGGGACTCTTTTAGCGGGCATATAAAGATTGAAGTTTGAAATGAATGAATGGGGCGAGAAATGAGAGGATGGATTTTCATATTTAGCGTGAATGATACGGAAGGAAAGGAATGGAAGGCTTGCAAATGGATCGAATGGGATGGGATGAAGTCATTGAAGGCAATTTTTCAATCATA
The DNA here is from genome assembly GCF_014898535.1 of Botrytis deweyae. Taxonomy (NCBI): domain Eukaryota; kingdom Fungi; phylum Ascomycota; class Leotiomycetes; order Helotiales; family Sclerotiniaceae; genus Botrytis; species Botrytis deweyae. Next base: position 1,023,652 of record NW_024066214.1, read on the forward strand.
GCATATACCACTGTCATTAGCGTTTTGATCATTTAAAGAGTTTTGGTTATTTTTGGTAACTTTTGGGGGATTGTATGGATTAGATGTTGGCGTGTTTTATACGAGGGATGTATGATGGGTGTAGGAATACTGGAATTCGAGGGGCGTTATTGGTTGGGTGCATGGTCTGGTGCTCTGGGTGTTGTTTGGGTTTGAGTTTTAGTTTTAGCGTGGAGATTGATTGGTAGGGTGAGAGATGTTGTATGTTAGATGTTTTGATAGGGGAGTGTGGGTTTGTGGTCAAGAGGAGGATATGAAGAGGAAAGAGGAGAAAGGGGGAAGTGAATATGGGAATTTGGGGTACGGGGTGCGGAGTAGAAGGATAGTGCGTGTACTGGACTATTGAGGGATTTGGCATGGATGGATTGGGATTAAACAGTTCGATTTGACACTTTGAAATCCAGGGTGAAGGATAGAAAAAGATGATGAAGTGGAATGAATAGAAACCGTGGTATATACAAGAGATTGAGCACTTACCTAGCTAGTACTGAAGGCATAGGCCCTCGGATAGATAGGTAGCGATTGTTAGATTGAAGTCAAAGAAGGGTGTGAGATGGAAGTAGGTAGTTCTTCAGAGGTAGTGGAGCAGTGGGGTTTAGATGGATTGAATGATTGAGATGAGATAAACAGAGATGAAGAAGAGAGGGAGAAGGAGAATAGGTATCTAGGATTATTAGTTCATGCAGTCAGTACAAATATACGAATACGATTATTGAATGAATAAATGGATGAGAGATGAGATTATTTGTACCTTGGTAAATAAATGTGTGTGTGTGTGTAGAGAGAGAGAATTACATAGTAAATACATATTACGAAGGTAGGAAGGATATGATGGATGGATAATTTAAAAGAATAATGAGATAATAGGATGGGATGGGATGGGATCTTGAGTGATGTGATGTGAGTTTTGAAGTCTGAGAGAATAGAGTATCAGAGTATCAGAGTATCTAAATGAGAATTGTATACCTAGGTAGGTAGTTCAAAAGATGAGATTTACTGGATTTATTAGAATCACGGGGGCAAGGGGGGAAGTTGGTAGTTGGGTAAAATTTTAGGATTTGGGATTTGGGTTTTGATTTTGATGATGATTTATTATTTTTAAGATGAGGATGGGGGATAAGGGTTGTGGGGGGAGATATCAAGAGGGAGGAGGAGTTAGAGGAGTTAGAGGAAAATGCAAGGAAAATACGAGGAAAGGTAGAGTTAGGGGAGAGGAGAGGAGAGAAGAGGAGGAAAATGCGAGGAAAAAAAGGAGTTAGAGGAGCGAAGAAGAAGAGAATCGAGATGAGATTTCTCTTTTCGTCTCTTCTTTTCTTTTCGCTTCGCTTGTTTTTTTCTCCTTTTCTGGGGGGGGGTTTGTTTTAGTGGAGAGAGGAATTGGATTGGATTGTGCTAAGTAAGTAAGTAAGGAAGCAAGTAGGGAAGTAAGTAAATAAGTAAGTAAGTACCTAAGGAAGTAAGCAAGTAAATAAATAAGTAAGTAAATATTTAAACTTTAAACTTAGACCTTAGAAAGAATGGAGATAGTGGAGGTGAGGTGGTGAGAAATAGAAGGATATATAAAGAAAGAAAGAAAGAAAGAAATAAGGAAAGAAAGGGATGCGTACTCATTGTAAATTATAAAGTATAATCTATTCTATAAACTCATATATAAACCTACAAATCTAGATATCTAGATATCAATTAGATATATAAACTTTGTTACATTGATTATATTAATTATATTATTTTCTGAATTCTAAGCTGTATTTCTATCCTGTCTAATTCTAATGAATCTTGCTTCTCATCTTACGTCTTATCTTATAACTCAACTATATATCCCTCAATCTATATACTCAATTACCTTCCTCCTCCTCATCTTCCTCCCATCTTCCTCCCATCTCCTCCCATCTTCCTCCCATCTTCCTCCCATCTTCCTCCCATCTTCCTCCCATCTTCCTTTCACTCATTTTACAAACTATAAACTATACAAAATATAAGATATATAATACACAATACATATTACAAATATAAGACAAAGTATTATATATATAAAAGTAAGATGAAATAAAATAAGACGTAATAGTAAGATTTATATAGATAGGATATCTATCTATCTATTTATTAAAGATAATATAAATATAAATATAAATATACATATAAATATAAATATAAATATAAATACATATACCCGGGATTACTAAAGAAGAGAGAGAGAAAGGGCTTTATATATTTAATCGATTATAGATAGATCCTATATTATTTATTTATTTATGATTTCATTGTATTATTTATGTAGTTTAGTTATTTATTTATTTATTGATATTATAATCTCCTGTTACACCTTACCCTTATCTTGTTACAACCTCACCTCGTTACAACCTCAACCTCATCTCGTGACAACCTCACCTCATCTCACCTCGTTACAATCTCACCTCAACCTACCCTATCTCAACTCTACCTCAACCCATTCCATCTCAACCTCATCTCACCTCATCACAACTTCGAACCTCACCTCAACCCACCCTACCTCAACCTCAACCTCACCTCACTACAACTAAGACTACTCAGGCTACTCAGGCTACTCAGGCTACTCAGGCTACTCAGGCTACTCAGGCTACTCAGGCTACTCAGGCTACTCAGGCTACTCAGGCTACTCAGGCTACTCAGGCTACTCAGGCTACCTACTCAGTACAAGACGAGTCAGGTTGAGTCAGATCGATTCAGGTTGAGTTAAGTTAAGTTAATAAGTCAAGCCTAGTACATCCACATCCACATCTATAACCACAAATACAACATCCCACTACATCCACCAATTCCCCATCCTCCATCCCCCATCCTTCACCTACAAACACCAACACCAACCCCATCACACCACACCACACCACACCACACCACATATTCCATCTCTCTATCGCAGCATCACCAAACCATACATATCATCGCACACAACTCACATACACACACAACTCACATACACACACAACTCACATACACACACACACACACACACCACTCACTACATGCACATCCACTCACTACATGCACATCTACAGCCACGCCTCCCCGCGCAAGCATACTGCAGTACTCACCCAAAACATGCGTAGCACGTGTTGCACCTACCACACCATTTTGACAGTGCGTTGCACAGAGAGCGGCGTTGAGCCTTGGAGGCTTTAGACAGGTGTGATGATTGGTAATTCTAGCGGATTTTATTTTCAAAAGAAAGTTCAAAAGAAAGAAAGAAAGACTCTTTTCCCAATGGTGGCGATGGGGATGAGGATGTAGGTATCCGCGAGGTGCTTCTTGTAACATGTGTGGTGATGAATTATAATTTGTACTGGATGTTAGTTGTCGCCACGTGCATTATGTAGATTTATGTGGTTTGATGGGATGGGATGGAATGGGAAAATGAACAAAAGAATAGGAGATGATGATTGGGAGACGAGGATGGAGCGAGAATGATTGGACGACAATGAATAGATCAAAATGCATCTCGACTAAAGAGCTAGAAAATTCGGGAAACCGCAGGATCGCAGAAAGGTATGTGACTCACTCTATTTCGCCTTTGCATTTAGATAACTACTTTCATGTGATGTATAGAATGGTCATTGTATGGAGCCAGATGAAAGTATGGAACTATCATTCATTCGCCAAGAACTGACGTTCACTCATTTCATCACATCTGCATAGATATTGTTCCGAAATGCGGACTCGAGCCCCGGAGCATTCCATAGGTATTTAATGTTCCTTCGTCTTCGGTCGACTCGAGTATCAAGTATCAAGTAAGCAGTTGTGAAACCACACTCTGAAAGATGAACCGCATATTCGATTCTGCACATCGCTTGGAAAAGCAAGAAAGCATTCGAGGACCAAGCGTTTTGAGTAACACCTTGACCATCTCCGAATCCAACAGAAACTTTGATTCGTGAACCTGTCAAGTATGGAAAATTCCATGTAACCTTTATGGTATATACGTCACATTTATCAATATCGATAATATGTCGTGAAGTATGAGGTTGGCTGAAATTCTTCCGAGTCCGCCCGCGCGCAAAGTAATATATTTATTGCCTTGGAATTTATTGTATGCAAGTGCAAGCACTCAATAATTCATTTACCGCATAGATCATTAATTCCGAGACGTGTGTTTTCAATACCGCGACGTAGCGCAAAAATGCAAGGACATCCATTTTGAAACGAAGATGCCTTGGAAAAGTATAATGGGATTATCCTTGATTCAATAAACTTTTCGAAAGAATGGAGTAGATAACAACTGTTCATCTCATCGTCGGATGGTAATGATACCGGTACGAGAAATGAGAAATGAGAACTGGACGATCAAAGCATGCGGAAAACTTCATGCCGTAACTCCCGGATTTCCAATCTTGAAATTGGCCCCCCCAGACCTTTGGATAGCTTGGTAATATCAAAATGGCAGAAATGATAAGAAATGGATAAATGAATGGGGAAGAGAAAAATCAATCAATTTTTTTTTTAAAATTGATATGCAAAGCGAACCTTGAAATATTGACGGCGATTAATAGATTCCAGGTTACGAACAAGTGGTGGCTGAGATTGTGAGCACCGAGAAAGGGTTCATATGAGGCAAGACGGATGAATAAACCAAGAACTGTTTTTTCAAAGTCTTCGGCGCATTTTCCAAACTTGTAACTTCTCTGGCAACTTGAGTCATTCGTTCAGTCGTCCAAGGGGGTTGCAGGATGAGCATGTAGGATCTTACTGATCTTACTTTCATAGTCCCAAGCCGTCTCGTAGGTCATGTATGGTAAGATTGGTAACCTTCAAGAGTTGCCCGAGAGATACGAGTCAATGGTATGATATGATAGTGTTCCTAGACAGGTCGTACTCGATTGTATACAAGTAGGTTTCGAGATGCTTTGGGATGCTTTGGGATGCTTTGGCTTGCTTTGAGGAATCTCAGAGTCTTAGAATCTGACCACATTGATTCCAAACATCGCGAGACTTTTGCTTCCAAAAACATTCAACACGTGATGATGAGATAAGATGAGATTGTCCGAGACTCGTCCGTTCCCTTTGTGGCGCAAAATCTCGCACGCCTCACTTTTTTGGGGGGGATGGGGGGTGGAAGCGTCGGGTGTTTTTGATTTGAGTTTTCTCTTGAGTCTTGAGTCGATCTCCAAAACTATCGATGTTTGATCCATAATCTTCCATCATGACACCAAAGTTTCATTTCACCGTAGCCGCAGAAACCCCTGGTTGTTACTAGAAACTCATGTTACTGCTACCAATGCATTCTTCGGTAGCCTCGAACCTCTTTTGGGCTACTTTCCGTTCGCAGGGAGTGGATAAGGCGGAGGCGATAGTGAAAGGGGAGGGAAGGAGGGGGAAAGAATTCGATAAAACGGACAAACAAACAGAAGTTGATCGTTCCGCTTCTTGCGTTTGTTTGCATATCGATTTCATATTAGACTGTGATCAAATAGTACGTCTAGTAAGGAGGTACCCAGGTATGCCAATGTCCGTCTCTCGTGAGCTTTGCAGCGAGTTAATATATCGGACCCATCTCTTATAGTAATGTACGTGTTGAGTACGACATAGACGTGGAGGTTGCAAGAATTGAAAAGACTTGTGAAATTGTGTTTGATGAGTTTTACCTGGTCTTTCTTACGTGTGGGATAGGTGACGAGCGACGGGCTTGCCGATGTTGTGACTACGTTGTGTATAGATTCTCATATACGAAGTAACAGTGTGAGCCCTGCGAGGAACACCAAGTCTTGCAGATGATTTGGAAAAGACGGGACAGAGTTTTATACACGTAGATATGTTGCAATTCCTCTGTTGTCACAAGAGCCCGTCCTTCTTCAAGATTTCCCGTTGTTCAGAGGAAGAGGATTGTCTGAGATTACATTCGGTTGAATCTATTTTCCGTGTCCCCGGGCGTCATCTGAATAAAAGTACGTAGTAAGACGTGAACACTGGAGAAGGGGCTTGTAGGATCATGAACAGCTTTTCGCATCGGTCATATTACAGTTTGAGAAGCGAAATCTGACGCCCCTGGCGACGCCCTACATCGGTGGAAATGATCTGAGTAATAAAATCTTGATGCTCCTGAACGGCGACCTTTGCGAATTCAGCTACTGCTGCATACTTATGTTTTCAGATGGTAAGGCTGCGTGCAGCAATGATGGTGTCCCTACCCGAGTTGGAGCGTTTCTTTGGTTAAGCATTGATCCGTTGGGTGAGAAGGTCCCGTCCGTTTTGGCCACGATCTAATTTTTTTTACCTTCGTTGGCCCTGTTGTGCTGATAAGCTGATACGGATGTATCTTTCAGATTGTTTCGAGGAATCCTGTAGGGAATATCCTTTCTGAGCTAACAAGACGATAGCTTCTAGAAGGAAATGGAGAGATTGTTTATAATCGGGCTTCGAGGATACCCATGGTTACTTGAGGTGATTCGGTGAAAAAATGGTGAGCACGAGGCTGAAGAAGAGGGGACAATCCAGCACCCAGTCAATTGGTAGGGATCTAACCTATTATGACATAAAGATGAACCCGGCCACAAGGGTTTGGAATCCCAGAAGATCGAATTAGGAAACGCGCTATGCTCTGTAGAATCAAAGTATCAGAGAAGTGGTTTTGGTAGCGGAAGATATCAGGCGAGACGGCTCAGACCGTCAGGCGAGACGAGGGATCGATGGATAAGGATTAAAAAGCGAGAAAAGGCGGTAGTTGCGGGATTCCTAATTGTTTCTGACTGGATAGTGCACCCCCGACCCCATAGCACGGCTGCCGATTGTTAAAACGAGAAGGAAAAATGAAATGACTTTAAACCAGGGGTTTAGCACATGGAGTTCAAAACTCTAATAATGAGGCCTGGAACAAGCCTAGAAGAGGCTAGTGTTGATCCTGGTATGAAGGCTGTACCGAGTACAGGTGAAGTACGGAGTATACAGAGGATAGAGTATAGGATATAGAGGATAGAGGATAGAGGATAGAGTAATCAATGTAGAATGTAGAATGTAGAATGTAGGGTATACGGACTGTTAGCCTTTGTACTACTTATTAGGTATTCTGGAGTCTGTACGGAGTTAAGCTGGATGATAATAGACTTTGAGCTGCATCGGTTTCGCCGACATTCAACCCTGCTTTGGAGTTCTGAGTTCTGAGTTCTGAGTTCTGAGTTCTAAGTTCTACGAAGTAAAGTTCTCAGTTCTCAGTTCTCAGTTCTCTCCCTCCCCTCACACTTAATCAACGAGTCAGCATCTCGCATTGGCGTATGAATGCGTGTATCATCAGCAGCATGAAAAGTAATCTTCAACGTCCACCAAGGCTAAGATTAACCAAACTCCCAAACTCACTAGAAAGTTTACTAAATCCTTAATGGACTTGGTATTCCTCTAGGATGTTATCACCTCCCACTCACCTAGGCTCCTGGGTTCTGTATCATACGGGCCACGGCTGATTCCTTCCCTTACCACAGCTTCCCGTGTCTCCTAAGGTCTGCCTAGGGAATACTAAAGGAAGATCTAACAACCGTTGAAATCTAAGTTTCCAGATGGGGAGTGTGACCTCTAATGTGAATGCCGAAGAGTTGCAATACAATGTCGTGATATCATGGAAATCGTGGGAAGGTATATGTGAGAATCAGATCCATCTCTGCATGATATCCAGGAGCCTGAGCAAAATTCACCAATCACCTCTCAAGTATGGACCGCGCGCCTGCTTTCACTGCCGATGCGAAAGCAAGGCTGCTGCATATGCACATGCAGGCAATAAATAAATTGGGCGTATTAAAATAACATTAAAGATGAGATAGGAGGCGTTAACTTTTCCGGAACTTTCTGGTGATCCCTAACCTAACTGTTGGTGTGAAAAATAATGAAGATTTGGATGGGCGGCAGTGACGGTGAAGGCGACGGTGGCAATGGTGATGGCAATGGCAATGGCAATGGCAATGTCGACATGACAATGACCAATCCTTATTCTTTTCTCATTCTCGGAGATATTTTCAGATATTTTCAGATATTTTCAGATATTTTCAGATATTTTCAGATATTTTCAGATATTTTCACCAATCTCTTTTTAAGGAAGACGGTCGGTAAAGGATAAAAATAACTTATGTATGTATGTACTGTCCATGTAGGTATGTATTGTATTGCATTGTATTGTATTGTACGAGTATTGTCTAGGTGTGAAAAAGAAAGCAATAGGAATGATGTCAAATCACGCAACTAAATGAACTAACCATGTCGTCAATCGAACCATACAGACGGAAAGAGGATTTTGTGAAGAATCTATCTACCTATTTATCAGCTACTAGGTAGGCATGAGGTTCATTCTTGGGTATTGAAGTATTGAATGGATTGATTCAGACACACATACCATACATATACCTACCTAGGTACTAGTAGGTGGTATCGTCTCCAAGCCCTATCTGGTCGTATTGACTCGTGCGTGGGGAGGCGAGGATGGATATCTGGTGGTCTATTGAATATCTGGTCCAGCTGAGGAACACTAAAGGATGAAAAGATGAGAAGATTTAGAACTAAAGAACTAGAGAGACTTAGAAATAGGGACTAGATAGATACTAGATAGGTACTAATGATGATGCTAAGAAGTTACCTAGGCACTTTTTACTTCTTACTTCTTACTTTGTATTTTACCTCTTACTTTGTACCTCCTACCCTCTCCTCTTACCATTTTACCCTCTTATTACCCTTTTACCCTCTTACCCTCTCGCCCTCTCACCCTCTTATTACATATAATATACCACCAACTTACTACACCTCCAGAGTATACCCAGGTACACTATACCTAATATATTGTCGATTTCCTCTTGCAAAAGTAACATCGTTCAGAGAGTCAGCTTGCATTGATCGATATAAAAATTTGTAATTAAAAAAGAAGAATACACACATACACATACACACACACACACACATACACATACATACACACACACACACACACTCTCTCTCTCTCTCTCTCCATCTTTCATTCTCCTCTCTTCCCACACCTATCATCTACATATTACATATTAACTATCCATTTCGCTATATTATATAATAATATAGCCAGACGATTGTGGAAGGAACGATTCCCTGGCTTATTGAATTTCCCAAAGGTCAAGGCGTCCCTGGCTTTCATTCCAAACAGAGCACGTCTGTTGTCTCAATTGCGACCCATCACAATCTCAGATCCTCTCTCGTCTGCTCTCTTTCTCTTTCTCTCCCTCCGCTTTTTCACATTCGATTTCGAATTCGAAACTTTGCTCTTTCCTTTCTCTCCTCGCCGTCTCTTCATTCCACAGAAGGATCAAAACAAGAAAAGAAAAGAAAGAAAGAAATAAAGAACCCAAAAAACCAAAAAAACCAAAAAACGCTTACATAGCATTACAGTATTGCATATACTGCAATCCACTGCATCAGCACTCACTATCACATCAGCATACAGCCATCCCAAAATTCCCCCCAAGCCCAAACCAAAGAACTACCACACTCGATACTCCTCACTACTCTCACTCGCACAATTGTAATTATTATACACTTCAATTGTCATTTTCTCTCTCAATTGTTTTCCTTCCTTACTTCTTTAATATCTTTTGCTTTCATCTCTCATTGCCCTTTCCTCTTTTATTAGATTGTTCTGCTTCCAAAGAACATCCTTTGTTGTGGTCATCTTTCAACAACCTCCTCTCGACTTCATTCATTCAACAAGGCTTTCCAGCCAATTCCTGTCCTTTCCGGTACAACTACCATTGTCGCCACTAGCAATTCAATTCGGCGGGGGAAAAAATCAATTAAAAAAAAACATTGGTTGTCAAATCATTGGGGCGAAGAGGATCTATCAGGTTTCACAAAGAGGTATGTTTTTTGCAAGTTCCCGGCCTTGTGCATAAGTACAAACAACTCTTTCGTGTGGATTCGAGAACTCCTCGAAATGGGTGTACAAGAAAATGTTCCTACCCGCAACCGCATCCACGAGATCATACTCTTCGAAGTACAGAGCTCACTCGTTGTTTGCCCACACACATTAACTATACCTGGAAGCCCAAGCCACTAGAAAAGGCAATTACTAACACGGTACTTTAATAGTTTTACTTTTGGCATCTTTTGCACTACGGCGCAATTCTTCTCTAATAATAACAACTTGATCATCTGGAGACAACTTTTGCAGTTAAACACCACAAAGTTTGGTTGGAAATCAGGGCAAAATGGAGCACGATGCAGGGAAGAGACAACGTGGGAATAGCATCACCACTACCCCCGAGAGACCGGCGAATAATGATGGAAGAGCTGTACCCGAGGCTCAGGTAACAGAGAGACCGCAAGAATCCAGGGAGATTAACAGCCACAACCCTCAGGGATATGGTCTACAATCGACCAATACATTCACAGCTAGTAGTAGCTCACCACCCACAAATCCGGCCCCCAGATATCCTTTTGAACGATCGACAACCTCGTCTAGCCAAGAAGTTTCCGATGCGTCAAAGAAAAGTACACAGACCGTGGTCAAGCCAGCATTAGAACCTCCCGTCACCAAATCAACATTAAGTGAACTCGATGTGAATAAGATAGTGCACAACCCCAAACTCCGACACGACATTAACTTCGATCCGGATTTACACTTTAGGCCCAATCTCGATGGAGAAAAGGGACGCAAGAAGAGCCAGAAGGCCAACGATTTCTGGGAGACGATGCGATCGCAACTTGAAGGCTTCTTGATGAGTAAAGATCGTGAGCAATTCGAGAAAGATTTAGGTGATGCGGAGTGGTGCTTGCCAGCCACGCTGAAAGCCATCAAAGGCATTCTCGAAACATTAGTCCCACAGCGGGATCGGTCATCGGTCGAGGAGACCTTTAACGTTGATCTATTAATGCAGCAATTTCGAAAAGGCGTTGCTGATCTGAATAAACTTGCGTTGTGGCTATCACAACTCTTGAAGTGCCATTGTGCGCCAATGAGAGATAGTTGGGTTGATGAGATGGTCGTTCACTTGAGTGAGGGTAACCAAAACGGAGATGTGGCAATGTTGGTCTCCGGAATGCGAAATCTGCTGGGTGTCTTGGAAGCTATGAAGCTCGTAAGTTCTATGTGAGATGTACCTGATAGACATTTACTGATAGGTGATTTAGGATGTTGCAAATCATCAGATCAGGTGTTTGCGCCCGCTGCTCATCGAAGACACTGTCCAATTTGAGCAAAAATTCTTTGTAAGAAAGATTGCAATGGGTAGAGTAGACATTGCTTCAGCCCATGATTGGTTCAGAAAGGCATCAAATTTGCCAGATAGTCTTCCCTCGGATGCATCAACACGAACTCAAGGAAACACGTGGGACTTCATGAAAGCACTTGTAAATCTAACCCTACCATCGAAAGCCTTGGAACCTGTTCCTCACACCTTCCTATTCGATGAGGAGCGCCTTGTTAAACTTCGTGCGGATATGCTGGATCTAATTAACCTTGAGATTTGTATGTTCCTCTATCACAAACTTGATGCGGCATCCAAATCGAACGAGGCCCGATCTGTTCCACAGGATGATACACCTGCTGCTTCGTCTTATATCTCTTCTCCTGCAGATGAAGGTGTACTCTCGGCGCCGACTGTACCCTCAGAGAATGACTTTACAGCCAAACGCAAGTATAATCACATGGTACAGGAAAGAGGTCATTTCTCGAGAGAACTTTCGGGTCGACAAGTATGGGTACCAAATCTAGAAGACGAAGCTATGGACTCCTTAACGTCTAGCCCAAGATCATCCCCATCAACGACTGCATCTACGCCCGAGACGTATCCTGTAACACCACTTTACCTGTCCATTCAGAATTCCGACTCTACGTCACAAGTGCGCACCTCTCTACAAGCTCTTCTGGCTTCTTCCTCGTCACAAGATAGGTGGGCCGTGTTATCCTCAAACATTGCTTTGCAAATTCTTCGCTCAACACCAACACCTATGGCACGCCTTCCAGTATTCGAATCACATCTTCAATTTCATCTCTCAAATTCACAGTCCAGGATCTATCAAGAAGCAGAAACGTACATAATCTCGAAACTTTTCCCCGAGTTACAAAAGCTTGTCGAGTCGTATACTCCTTTGACGAGTCTCCAGATATTTGATGCGGCCACGTCGCCAAAACCTACGAATGGACTTATGAACCTCAATACCCAAGCAAACGGACAAAAGGAGGAAATTTCAGATATTGCAACCAGAATTGCCCATATCGGTATTTTACACTGGCGGGTTTGGGCACCATTAGCATATCTTGTCAATCCTGATGCTGAGGATGAAGCCGACGTCAACATGATTCAGGATACCGATCTGCCAGTTGACGAGTCTTGAAGGATTGGCAAACTGCATATCTGCAAACATTAATCTTTCGAGGGTGCATTTTAACAGCAGAGCCGAGCCACAAAAATAGCATTCCAAAAGGTCCACTGACCCGGAGTCATATTCAAGCCAAACTCCGGATACGTTATTGCGGCAAGCATTATATGAATATGAAAGAAGCAATATCTCCAAGAACTGCTGGAGACGAACTACTACTATTACATATACTAAAAAGTTTGGAAATCGCCTCGTAATCTTTTTTTTTTAACTTTACTTACCACACCTATTATAAATTCGCATTGTTCTTGGAGTCATTTGGGGCTGGGCAAGTCGGTTCGGATTCTGGTCTTGCATACCTGCATTTTTCTTCAATTTTTGAAATTCTGATACCCAACGTCTGTCGTTTCCTTCGCATCAATCGACTACAAACATCTGTACAATAGTTGTCGAACCATGATTCATGGTTGGTGTGTTTATTATCTGGGAAGCAACTAAAATCCACGCATCACTTAAGGGGTTCGGTTGGGGCCAAAACTTGTTTTCTGATCATTTCAAATGATTGATTTATCTATTAGAAACACGTTGGAGTATGCGTATGTGCGTCTTTTTTTTGCTTTATTTTGCAACCAACCAATTTGGCAAGGTGCATGTTAGTATGTTTGGGTATGCGAAGTTTGGGATTTCAATTGGTGTTTTTTGTTTTTTTGGGATATGCCGGAATGGGACGGGATAGGTTGGGATGACAGGTGCATAATGTTAGATCTCGTCTAGACTTTCAGTGGGGGAAACAAAGGTTAAGGGATGAATTTGATTGCGATGAGAGGAAATGGCCTGTTTGAATTGCGAGGATTGGATTGGATGTTTTGGATTGCGTGGTTGGTTGTATATTTTGATAACTTGACAACTGTGTGCCAGTAAATGAATAAAATGGAAACCATTCAGAATATAAAATGTCAAGTTGCACTGATTGATGCTGTGAATTTGTGAAGTGTTGAAGTTTTTGTCTAATGGTGGCAAGTGCCTTTGTTCATTTCCATCGATGCATTAGATTTGTAGCCGATGCACACCCTGTTGATGAAGTCAGTCACTCATGGTGACATTTTGCAGAACATAGTGCAGTAGTCGTGGAGTGGTTGGTATAGAATGAATGCAGAAAGAGTATTTCATGAAATGTTTCTTGCATAAGTATATATCATCATCGACTTTGACTTTGACTTTGATTTTGATTTTGACTTTGATTTTATATTGGTATATTTGTGAATGATAGGTAACTTTTTTATATGTAGGTATGTATTTAGGTAGGTATTTAGGTAGGTATTTAGGTATGTATGTATATATGTATATATGTATATATAGAAGATAGAAACAAGAAATGATGGAAATGTAGATGGGGATGTAGGTAGATGGGGATGTAGATGGGAATGGGGAGTCGGTTGATGTCTGAGAGGAAGAGAAGAAGAGAAGATGGAGAGGAGTTTTTGGGAGAAAGGAAGGGAGAAAGGAAGGGAGAAAGGAAGGGAGAAAGGAAGGGAGAAAGGAAGGAGACACTAATTGGGAATTTTGGTTGAAAGAACTGAGAGAGCTGGAGGTTGAATGGGTTGATTTATGATGAGGTTTGAGAGTGTGATAAGTTTAGATGCAAGTGCAGATGCAGGTGTAGGTGTAGGTCAGTTGGACAGAGAAGTAGGTTCGTGGATACTAGGTATAATATAATGGACAAAAGAATCACAATGGAGAGGAGCGATTCGTTCACCAGTTGAGAGACTTGTTGGAAATTGGGGATTGGGGATTGGGTGAGAGGTGCTTTGAACTCACTCACTCACACATGTCTATCTAGTAGCCATTATATTGGACTCACAGTCTCTCTCTCTCTAGAAACAAGAGATCCATACCTATCTCAGTCTGAGATATGGATCTTTCTATAACTCTCTCACCATCTATTTGTCATTCATTTACTCTTCATCTCACTTTTCTCGCTTTCATTTTTTTTCTCAATTCACTCTTTTCGATTCTGTTGATCTTGTTACCTAATATCATATTATATCATAGGTATCATATCATCTCATCTCATTCACTACCATCTCATTCACTACCATCAATCACCATAAGGTTTTCTTTGCAAGTCTTTATTTATCCTTCCATCCATCCATTCATTCACATTACCTATATACCTAGGTACCTAGGTAGGTAGGTAGGTAGGTAATTAAATTTGCTCTCAAATTTTTATATATACGGTCTCTGTCTATATTTGTAATAAGCAATTTGCTTTTATGCTTCACTAGGTGGATCGTGATTGTTTGTGTTTTGCTACATATCATCTGTATTAGTTAGCTGGAGTTTCTGGCTGTTTCTTTCTTTAGTGATGGATGGATGGATTGGGTAGGTAGGTAGGTAGGTATCTCGGCTGGCTTTTCGATACGTCGCGTATATACTAGAGATGGATAGTACTCTCACCTTTTGAATTCTTGGTCTTGATCTTGTTTTCTAAGAATAAAATAAAATAAAAAACATCGACGTCTCTTTGATTAATAAAGAGAAAGTGTATATAGTAACAATCAAAGTGCTGATAATTGCTAGAGAGTGAGTGGGCTTTGAATGCCTACAATAATAAAGGTATGTGTCTGTGAATTTAATGTCAAGAGAGAGGGATTCACTGATTGATTAATGAATAAGTACTAGGTAGGAAAATTGTGCTTCTTGAGCTACCTAGCTAGCTTTGTTCAGTTTTCGAATTGAAAAATTATAGTTCAGGTTCATGGGTATTCATTGATAGGTTGAAGTTGAAGTTGAAATTGATTCGAGAAGTATTTAGGAAGATATTGTACTTTGGTTTTAGTTTTACTTTTACTCTTACTTTTACTTTTACTTTTCAATCAGAAAACCACCCGAGACAAAATATCACAACAACCATCCGACCCATCCTCGACTATTCTCGAACTCAACTCAACCCTCAAAATTCAACCAACAAAAAATGCTTCCTCGAGGAGTCCCCCCTTATCCGGGCCCCCTCTCAATGACGCCCGAACAATATTATGAGTTGGTGGAGGCGCGCGCGTTGATTACGGAGGGGGGCGATCGCATTCTCTTCGAAGAGGATATTACGCTGAATGTGGATTTTGGGACGGGCGTGGAGGAGAGACATGTGGAGGGGTGTGTGTGTGTGGTTTGTGGGGAGGTGGAGAGGGGGGTTGGGGGGAGGACGGTGATTACTGCGGGGGTGGAGAGGAAGGAGGAGGAGGAGGAAGAGGGTGGTGAAACTGTTTGTGCGGATGAGAAGAGAGATGATGATCATGATGGAGAATCTTTGTTTGTCGGCACGGGAAAAATGTCACAGGTAAAGATATCCAAGCCTCTGAGTCCAGAATTGCACAGAATGAGAAGAAAAAAGCAAGCGGGTTCTAGCACAGCCAGTACCTCGACCGTCTCGAGCATGTCAACCGTTCAGGCGGATGACTTGGAAAAGCGCAATGCTTCTCTGGGGGATGACGAGTACCAAGTAAGTGAAATGGATGGTTCTGAAGAAATTGAACGCGATTCTTCGGGAGTTATGATTGCTTACGAGCATGCGCCTGCAACGTCATCTGGTTCTGTGGAAAATGTTTCGCGTGAGAGAGGAAGGAGTGTTGGTCAAGATTTACACGCAACTTGGAATTCTCAGGTCGAGAATAAGGATTGCTGGTCTGATAAGGCTAAAGGCGAAATAGCAAGAAGTCTTCCCAAGGGAAGTCTATCAATCGGTAGAAACAGAGATAAAGAAAGAGGAAGCGACGGCAGTGTAGAGTCTAGAACAAACAAGGCATGGAACTTTACTCGGAGTCTCAGCAGACGGAGCAATAACTCGGGACATTCATCACAGACAATCCGACCTGCAAAAGATGACCACGTCATGCTTGGAGCGCAAATGGACGGGAGTGAATCTCCAGACCACCATTCTTCTTTCGAGGAAGGCAAGAGTCTCAACATGAGTTTTCAAGGCGATGAGGATATCATGGAACCGAGAGATGGCGCACGACCATTCATTGGCCCGCGCCGCAATCCCGAGATCCACGATTTCCCCAGATTCGACCCTAAACAATTTACTCCGAGTAAGAATACGCACGCGCCGTTCGATAAATCAAAGTCAAGGAGAAGATCAGGCTCGGAATCCGACGTTTCGACTCTGGGGCCGCAGGAAGCGCGCTCGCGCTCTCCTTCTCTGCGATCCCGGCACTACAGTTCCCGCGGCTCGTTCTCGCTCAATTGGGATAATATTTCTTCGGATACCGTGTACCATAAGCATGCGCGACGCTTCTATCAGAATCCGGCGGCGTACGGCGCGGAGATCCCGGGGTATAATCCCGAGACGGATAATCCGTATTTGGCGTATGATCGGTATCAGGAAGTGAGTGAGTGGGCGGATAGTACCGAGGAAGCGGATCCTGATCATGTTGTTGCGTTGACGACTAGGGAATTGAAGAGATTGTATGGGGCGGAGATTCGGGTTCCTTTTGATTTTATTCCCGAGGGGTATGTTAATCCTCCTACTTCGAAGGCGGGAAGTGTGGTGGGTGATGATGGGGATGTTGTTTCGATTGTGGAGATGGAAGAAGAAGATGATGATGATGTTGAACTGGGATCGGAACCGAGACATAAAAATTTGGTTGATCTTCTGGGAATGCCGGGATGGGCTCATGAGTGGGAAGATATGACGAAGATGCAGAGACATTTTCATATTGTTGCAGTGGGAGATTGGAGAATGGGCCCGGCGTTTGATGTTAAGAGTAACTATTCGGATTATTTTGGGGTGCCGTTGTTTGAACCGAATGATGTTGGTCTGAATGGGGTTAATAGGAGAGAGGTGCGTGGATTGGAGATTCCGGGCTTGAAGGAATTGGAGTTGAGGTTTCGATTGGAGGGTTGTGGGGGAGATGATGATGGGTGTGTGGAGAGAGGTCAGCGGAGATGTTCTGATGAGGATGTCAAGACTGGAAGTCCGACGGAATATGATAGTGATGGCTTTCTATACGATGATTACAACGGTGGAGAGGGTACGGGAAATTCTGATCCGACAGAATCCACAGGTTCCGACGCGGATCGATTCTCTCGCCGTCCTTCTGAGGTTTCTCTGAGCAATAGATCTGGCGATGGATCTGAAGAAGGAGATTATGCGGGTTCGATTGTTGAAGGATATGACATCACTGATGATCATTGCACTGGCGCCAACACCAACATACGCACCAGTGATAGCTTCCGAGGACGCATGGCACGTAGCTATACCTTCAACAGCAGATTCGGTCAAGACCTATTGGCGCCATCAAATGCAGAGAGTCTCGTCAGCGAAAAACCATACGATACCGACGACGACGAAGACTACGAAAGCGATGATGGAGTATCTGTCAATTACTCTTTTGGTAATTCCTCATACCATGGTACGGAGTGTCAAGAAGATTACGCAATCGGTACATCGAAATTCGCACCCCACGCATTCCAACTCTATCCTCCGTACGAAGTAGCTAATGATTGTACCACCATTGGTATTGCGCCTTCGGAAAGAGAAAATGCGCGTCCTGCGTCCTGGGATGCGGATTTCATGGAAGATATACTCGGCTATTCCGTCCACGAAGAAACCCACAAACCTCACGATCCGACTGCGGAAATGGTGATCATGAGTTATCTGGATCCCGTTCCCACATCCAGAAGATCGTCATCGAGATCGAGATCTTCGACAGGTTCATTGACACCGGTGCCGTCGCCTACAAAGTCTGCGAAACCCACGAAATCTTTCGTTCCTACCGTAAAATCACTTTCCCGAGCTTTCGCGAAGAATCGATCTCTCCCCCCAACCCCAGAAGACGCTCCATGCGAAACCTTCTCGAAATCCGCATCCAAAAGCGCCAGCTCCCTCCGCAAATCCTCCCTCTCCACCGCAAGCATCGCCAAACTCAACAACCACAAGCCCAGAGAAAAATCCTCGCTCCCCCAACCCAGCCACAAAACCAAAAGCACACACTCCAAAGCCACCCTCTCCAAACCCAAATCCAAACCCCACCCCCTCCTCCGTCTCAAACCCCGCAAATCCAAGATCTCCGCCCCACCCAGCTCCACCTCCTCCAGCAACTCCAACACCTCCTACGTCGACCTCACGCGTTCCGGTTCCGCATATGCGGTGCCCCCCGCCCAATCCCTCATTCTCTATCTGCACGGCCGCGGGTTAGACGCTGATCACATCGCGCATGTCATGCAGACGCTCGATGAGAAATTTCTGTACGACTCGAATTCGAATTGGTGGCCGCTGGACTACGCATCTTCTATTTCGGCGGCGATACCTATGAGTTATCTGCATCCGGTGGGAAATACTACCACGCTCCCTGCTATTCCTCTCTGCGCTAATCCCCCTCCGTCTTCTCAATCGCCCTACCCCCCCAAACCAACCCCGAATACAAACACAAACACGTCACCAATCCGTTTTCCACCCCACACCCTCTTCACCCCATGCACCGTCTCCCAAATCCTGCAAAGATGCAAGAGAGAGGAAGAGTGGTGGGAGTCCGCCACCGCGCGCGATCCAGATGGGAAAAGACTACCCGAGAGTTTTCGACGGTTGAAAAAGGGGATGAGGGTGAGGAAGGCGCGGGGACTGGTGCGGAAGACGGTGGAGAATTTTTTGTGGTGGAGGATTGGTGGGGGAGTGGGGGTGCCGCATGGGAATTTGATGAGGGGGTAGCTGTGGAGATGGGGGAGGGAGGAATGAAGAGGATGGGAGGATTGGTGTGCTGTGGTGTGCTGTGGTGTGAGATGCAGTGGTATACGTGGAAATGAGACGAAACCAACCCGAGATATCATATCGATGCTGGAGAAAATCGATCGATGCTATTGCTGTTTATATTATTTGGATCCGCTCGCGCGACTTGTGTTGGAAGACGACGACGACGACGACGACGACGTTGATTGCGGCGATGATATCGTCACGAGTTCACATTTCTCTTTTCTTCTCTCTTCTTTCCCCTTTCAATTCCGCGCCGAACATTTGTTTGAATATCCCCCTTTCCCCTTTCCCATTTCCATTTCCCTCTTCTTTTCAAAAGTGTGCGTCAACTATTCTGTTTTGTTATTTGGGATAGCTGTAGTATGTCTAGGAGGATTTTAGTTACTCGACTTTGATTACTTTCTTTGGGTTCTTGATTCTTCTTGATGATTTCAATGATTTCAATCATGTACTTTACTTACTCACCTCACCTAGGTACTTACATGTTCTTCGAAAAGAATTTAATTTGTAATACCTACTTATGAGTACCTAGATAGATAGGAATAATATGCTAGTAAATCGATATAAAAAGATTGAAGAAAACGAAATTGTGTGTTTATTCTGTTGAGTTTGTTGATCTTGTATATCTACATATACACATACATACATATAAACATAACAAGCTATGCGAACCATTTCCTGGTATCTAGGGAGGTATAAAAGCTATTTACATGTTGTGTATATGCATTCACCCGTTCATTCCCAGCAAATCTAACCCGACCTATACAACGCCGAACGCTATGCTTATAACTAACTAGTAGTGCGTATTTTTATAACTGACCCGACGATTTTATACCAACCCATGAGTTCTTTATGAAAATGACCTTCCCATTATCCATACATACCATTATGTTTCTACTTGGCTTTCTTCCGCATTTTCTTCGATACTCCATGCTTTCGTAAGTCCATCGTCACCCGTCGTAATAACCATTTCTTCATCGGGGGTTTTCTTGCCATTGTCGAATCGTTGACACCACGTCACATGGTTAATTTCATACGGACCATGCGCACCTTCTAGAACAGTGAGAACCGTCCATTCCTTCTCAATGGTACCACCCACACTATTTCGTCCCTTGGTTTGTTCCTCGTAGATGGCGATTTTGCCGTCTCCGCCGGTGGATACTATACGACCGGTTTGTTTGCTCCAGCTAATGCTGTAGATGGGTAGATCGTGGACTTTGGGAAGCGTGGCCGTGCATTCCCAGGTCTCGTTTTCGGGGCCGGGGCGCATGGTACTGGGGATGCCGGGGTTGAAATAGGAGGGTTTGTTTTGGGGTGGTGGTGTAGGTACTTTGGACCAGATGCGAATGCTCATGTCTGCGGATGAGGAGAGGAGTCGTGGGGTTGCTGGCGCCGAGGATTCATCGCTAGACGCTGTCTTCATGAGAACTTCGGGCTCCCAATCAAGATTCCATACAGTGCCTTCGTGACCCTCTAGTGTGGCCACGGTCTCCCAGTCTCCCTCGCCATCTTCGCGGGATAGTAAAATCGTATCGTCATAACTACCACTCGCAAGAACTTCTCCATTGCCATCGTCTTTTCTCCAACAAACACATTTAACATCTGCTTTATGATCTTGCAAAACTGCAACTGTTTCGAATTCATCTTCACCCTCCTCTCCTATTTCTTCCCATATCCAAATCGTCTTATCTCTCGAACAAGAAGCCAACCATTGTCCACTGGGCGAATAAGCCACATTTTTAATCTCCGAATCATGACCCTCCAACACAATCGAGAATTCCCAATCATCCCCTTCATCCTCCTCATCTTCCCCTCCTCTTCTCAACTGCGCTCCTTTATTCACCTCTCCATCCGCTCCAATCTCCATCTCCAATGGTCCATCCCCGCCATCATTTCCATTACCATTCCCCGCATCCTCCTTCCGTCTCCAAATCCCCATGGTCGCATCAAAACTCCCCGTCGCAATCGTCAACGCACCATCTCTCCTAACCCCCGGTTTCCACGCCGCAGATCTCACACTTCTTTCATGGCCCCCTTCCAAAGTCGAATGCAACGTGAAATTATTGAGCGAATAGACTCGGACCGATTTATCAGAAGTGGCAGTAGCGATGAGCGGCAGTCCGTTGGGATTGGGAATAGATGCCCATGCGCGCGTCGCGGCTTGGGGCTTGAAGTCGGAGAGGTGTTGGAGTCGCATTGTTGTGGGTTGGGAGGAGGGTTTCTTGGGGTGGGAGGGGAAAATTTTATGGGAGGCTTTGGAGGGGTAATGTTGGGGTGCGGTGCTTGTTGCGATAAGATGTCATTGGGGATTTATTGATGACAAATACAGTTGATATTGCTCGCGATTGACCGAATAGCTAGCTCGTAAAAATGGAAGAAAGTTTTAAATTGACTCTTCCTCGAAATTGAATATAAATATATTCACATAGGTATTCTGACTCTCTTCTGGTTAGTGAATGAAGATATTTTCTTGATGAAATCTTGTTATCAGAGATTTCACAGGCAAAATATTGCTTTGTTGTTTTGATATTGAATTTTGATTAAGGTATACCTAGGATTTTGTTGTGGATGGTTACCAAGGGCATAGAATGAATTTATACTTGAGGATAGAATCTCGAGACTCATTCTCACCAATACACTCCTTTGGGTCAAGTGGCTAATACATACTCATCAAGTATGCTCACTCCTCTCAAATTGACGAACTCAAAAATATCACAGGGTCAATATTGATACAAGAAAAGTATGGCTCTTGTTTCTGCATATGAAAAATGGGCATCTCATCTGGAGCGTGCGATCTTACGCATTTGCAATTATATTGGAGCAGGGCGAAGTAAAAAGTACTGATATTGAATATTATTGGCTGTATGCAACCAAATTTTGCTGCCAGTGCACACAATATTTCTTCAATGATGTCGTAACGCTACAAGAATTCCATCAATATCGAAATGGATTGCTAGTGCAGATGATATTCCCACGCTGGTTTCCTAACACTAAGGAGATTTTTGTCCATTTTCCAAATGTGATCCTGAAATCTTTAATCTCTAATATTCCTGTCTGCTCGTATCACTTCTGTCAGTATCGATTACCAAATTGGACAAGATGTTCAAAAAGCCATCCAGTCAAAGTCGAGGCTTTTTACGTACTTCTTCGAATATGTAATCCTCTTGTCTGTTGGACCGTCGCCAATCGTACTCTAATAGTTCACCGTCTGCCTTAGAACATCTATGAAGTATCAACATTTGGAGGTCCAGAATAAGTAATAGTGGCGTTGTTGCCTGGAGATATTGGACTCCTCCCAAATTGAATGGCATTTCTTCGTCCACGATTGCTCATCTCTCTGCGGCGTTCATCATCAGAAGACGCATCATCCATCCCTAATATTTGAGTATACGTTTCTTCACTTGTAAAACTGCGTAGATATGGGTTGTTAGGAAACAAAATTACAGCGTCAGAGTCTTGATCTTCGTCCCATAATCGTTCAACGGCCACAGGTCCCTCCCGATTGTGGCGCAGGTTGGAATCATTCAGATGCTCTTGCTGAGATAATGGTATTGACTGTCGCTCTAGTTGGATCCTACGCTGGAACTAATTTTCTATAGCTTCCGTTGCTCGATATCCCAACGTCGGTTGTGCGGCGATTTCTGCCCCATTTGGATTCTGAACTGATGCAACCGCAAATCTTGGAACTTCTATATTTACGGGTAAACGGGCATTGCCTGATTGAATCCAACGTCTCACCGTTTCACGTCGAATTCCACCTGCGTGGAACATTCGAGAGTAGAGCATCACGAAGAAACCCGCGGTTACTTGATTGGGAGTGCCGGTAAGAGGATGAATGGCAGCTAACTCTGTGATAACTCGATTGACGAGAGCTTGATCGGCGAAAGCTTGATCGGTCAAACGAGTAGCAGTTTGATTAGCGGTTATTGGTTGATTATCTGAGTCATCTCCCAGTGTGAAAGAGATCTCATTTATCCTGATATGAGCATAATCCGAAGGTTCCCACCGCCTTAATAATTCACGCTCCCGACCCATTGTCATTATCTGAAGAAAGAGAGTCCCAGGGGAGGGTGCCATTGACTGATTGACTGTGAATCTGACAGGTCTCTGAATGGCGGCAGCTTGATGGCGGGGAATTTGACTGGCTATAGCTAGCACAGTGGCAAATTCATTGACGAGGGCTTTATCAGTGTCAGCTTGGTTGATTTGATCAACAGTCGTAGCTTGACGAGAGTTGGAGATAGCTTGTTCTAAGGTAGTCTGGCTAGAGGCATCTGAGGCAGTTGGACTAGCGACATTTTCATCGGAAACAATTTGTATTGGAACAAATGTATAGATGCGACTTCGGTTTGGGACAGCTTGGTTAGCAGCATCTTGACGGGCAGATTCTGGAATAGGGACAAATGTATAGTTGATGAAATTTTGGTATGTTGCAACATCTCGATTGGGAGCACTTTGAACAGGGAAATATCCATCACTGGGAGATGGGTTTGAGGCAGCTTCAACGAGGGTATATTGTCTGGGAACAGTTGAACTAATAGACCCGCCCACAGGTGGTCCTTGAATTTCATTGCTCAAACGAACACGCTTTCGATCATGTTGAGAACTTGAGCAATCTGGCTTATTATCGATGCATCGCTTGGCTCTATCGCAGAGCGACGAATCGTGAATAAGTTGACCCATGATCACCGCAGTAAACCAGGCGGACAGGAAAGAGCGTCTTTGAGAAGTGCGAATCGGATGTTTTGGACTAGGACGGCAGTGGTAATATTCTTGTCAACGGCGGTAGGACGTCCTAGAAATAATAGCTAGAATAGTCTTCCTGGTTAATAATTGGATATCAGATAAGATGAATGATTATTGTATACGGCAAAGGTATGAATGCTATCGTATACGGCAAAAGCTACGCTATGCTGAGACAAGACGAGACGAGAAATAATTTGCTGAATGGTGATATAATGGATATACTCAAAATGCGACTGCCTCCTCGAAGTTTGTTGTAGACAGCTAGCCGCTGCCACGAAGATATAAATATCCAAAGGCAAAAAGACCTATTCACTCTTGATGGAAACTGGCAAGAGCGAGCCATTTTTCCAATACCAGATAGCATCACCACGACTTTTACCTTAATTCTCTTGCAGGTATAGACATATGAGATATTTTCACCAGGGTGTGAATATGTATTTGGATTCTTCGAGTTGTCTGACATTGGAATGTCCAAACATATACCAAAGGTTGAACTTCATACACTCAAAGTGACCCCAGCAACGGATTTAAGACCACCAACCTAAGGATGACGACCTGGAGATCTGTGTATTACATAGGACCTAACCAATCTACACGACCGCCCATCGCAAGCTGTAACTATGTTTTGAACTCAAACATAACTCATGATTAGTGTACTTTCGGGGGACGAGCAGCTCGCCAGGGTTCGAAACCAACCTAGTAGGGCTGATTAGCGGGAGCGGATGAGGCGGATTAGGGGAGGAGGCGATGAGTCTGAGGAGTCGGAGGCTGGAGGGCTTAGAGTCGGAGGAGCTAGCGGATGCGTAGTAGGCGGATGCTATGAGGCTGATGAGCGGTAGTAGCGAGTAGGCGTATGTGAGTCGGATGCTTATGAGGCGGAGAGGCCGGAGTCTGCTAGGAGCGGATGATGCTATGAGTCTTAGTAGTCGAGTAGGCGGTAGTATTCGTATATAGTCTTGATATCTATATTACTATATCTATGCTTATTATTCGTATATTCGTATTATGTCTTGATTATTCTTATTATTCTTATTTATTTAGGATTCGTGTATTATTCTTATTATTCTTATTATTATTCTTATATTATTCTAATAAGAGAAATAATAAAAATAATAAAAATAATAAAAATAATAAAAATAATAAAAATAATAAAAATAATAAAAATAATAAAAATAATAAAAATAATAAAAATAATAAAAATAATAAAAATAATAAAAATAATAAAAATAATAAAAATAATAAAAATAATAAAAATAATAAAAACAATAAAAATAATAAAAATAATAAAAATAATAAAAATAATAAAAATAATAAAAATAATAAAAATAATAAAAATAATAAAAATAATAAAAATATTCTTTTATTATTTTTTCTATATTTTCATTTAGATTATTTAGATTATTTAGATTATTTAGATTATTTAGATTATTTAGATTATTTAGATTATTTAGATTATTTAGATTATTTAGATTATTTAGATTATTTAGATTATTTAGATTATTTAGATTATTTAAATTATTTAAATTATTTAGATTATTCTAAAAAGATAATAATAATAAAAAGAATCTAATTTATTAATTTAAATTTGAATATTATAAGAATTAAGAGTTTAAGAATCAATTTTTATAAATACTAGGGGTTTGCGAGCTTTTGGATTTCTTGTGTTAATAAGATGTAAATTAAAATTTTAAGAAAGTATATTTTAAAATACAATTTTGAATAATAGGTGGATTGGGAGCTTGTAGGCGAAGTTGGTTTATCTCCTTTTTAATAATAATAATAATAATAATAATAATAATAAACATTTAATATTAAAGAATTAAAGATAAAATTTATTCTTT
This sequence comes from Botrytis deweyae, assembly GCF_014898535.1. Lineage (NCBI taxonomy): Eukaryota > Fungi > Ascomycota > Leotiomycetes > Helotiales > Sclerotiniaceae > Botrytis > Botrytis deweyae. The sequence continues at coordinate 1,049,314 of NW_024066214.1, forward strand.
ATTTTTTTTAAACCTTTGTTTTTTTAATTCTTTATATAATTGAATTAATAAAAAATATTGTATTATACTCAGATTGTATAATTACATACAAATTGGATTCCTGAATATAGAAATATAATCCATATATGCTATATAAAAAGTCCGTAAAATCCGATGCATAAGTTTCTTTCGCTACGCTCCGAAACATAAGGGCCACATTCGATACCCAATCTCACAGGTTCACAAAGCAACGAAATGCTCTTGCATAAAAACTACTGTATAATGTAAATGGTTATGATAATTTATGTACTAACTAAGCAGCCAGAAAGTATATACAACAACCGAATCCAGCCCAATCCCCTAGCAACATAACGATACTTCAAACAATAAAGGCCGAGAACCGAGTCTCCAAACACATGCAAGGATCTAATTCCAAATGAGCGACATGAAGTAAACTAGCTAACGGCTATGATTTCATAGCCCTTCGTCATCCTCCCTTTCCTCTTATCGCCCCCACCTCCCACTCCCTGCTACCCACCCCCCTTCCCTTTCTGTCGAACCCTCAATCTAAGACCCCCCACCAACAAGCATCTGCTTTGGGCTTCCCTTTCCCCTCCCAATTGCCTCTTTGGCACTCATCACACCCTTACTTAGATATGCCCCGCCAGGTCTGCCATTTGTGTATTTCCCAATCTCCACACCGACCAATCGTTCCTCGTCGTATACAATCGTTGAATTGACTGCCTCCACATCTCGGTAATACAATTCCGTATCAATCGCATCATTGTTAATGTCCAATCCACCAAATTCAAAAGTCTGACTCGTGCTGCCATATCCGGAGCTGCCGGCTGAAGTACCCAAGTAATGAGCTGATCCACTTTGAGTGGTTGAGAGCCGGGTTCCCGAGAACCCGGAAATGAGAGAAGCAGAGGAGGGTAGATAAGCAAACGGTTGAAGTCCGGATGGGAAGACAGAGGCTCCGGATATGAGGAGGTCAAGACCACGGGTTATGACGGCGTCAAGGGTGAAGTTTGTGGAGGAAAGGACTAGATAGGTTGTGTTCACCCAGACGGGGTATGTGTATTCGGACTTGTATTTTGTGGTACTTCCGGCTATGGAGGTATCGATGCCACGGGTTGTTGCGTTGTTTATTTGAATGGCGCCAAAAGCGGTATATTGACCATAGTTCAGAGCGCTTAATTCCTGAGTCCATTTTGAAGTCGAGGTGCCATTTTCTGTAACGACGGTAGATGAAATAGAGAGCGAACGCTGAACGTTGGTTGTATAAGTGAGTGTTTCGTTTGCGCCGGTTGCATTTTGAGTGAGGAGTTGTGAAGTAGTGATGATAGGAGCTGGAAGCGAGAGTGTGGGTGCAGTACCGGTAGTGACAGAGTCATTGGAGTCAAGCCATATAAAGATTTTGCCAGTGACGAGCCAGTAACTGCCTACTGTGTCAATCAGGGTACCGCTTCCCTCACCATCGTCTATAACCCCTGCAACTCGGATCTCAAAGGTATGTTCAGATCCGTCACATAGGACAGGAAGCCAAGGTGTGATGTCGATCTCGTGTTCACGTAGGTCGAAAGTATCAAGTCCTACAATTGGTCTCCAAAGTCCTGGTACGATACCACCAGTGAAGACTACCGGAAATGGCCATTGCACACCGGCTAATTGACCATCGATCAAAACTTGGACTTCACGAAATGGAGAATATCCATAAAGTGTTCCATCGTAATCCTCAAATGTTTCGATATCTGACTGGAGCACATTGCCCCACCAAAATTCTTCAGTTGACTGGCCACATGCCGAGATAGAGAAGACGGCACGATTGACGTTCTGTGGGAAGCTAATGGTGTTTGTGGCGTTATCACCTGGTAACGTGAAAACACTCACAGCATCTTCTGAACCGTGCCTTGCGGAGATTGGAAGAATCAGATCAGCCGGCTCTACAGTTTCTTGGCTCGTGAAAAATGTAGCTGTAAGCGTGGTATAGTAATATCCAGTATATGTGCTATCGATCAGATTTCCAAGATCGAAAATGAGTGTTTGGGGGGAGTTCCAAAAATAAAGATACTCCGTCATATCCTTAAGATACTCCCATCTAATTCCAGCCGTAGTTGGTTCTGCGGTGGATGTTCTCCAAACTTCAGAGTCTCCAAAATACATTATTGCAAGACGGTCGAATTGACGACCGCTTGAAGTGACTGTAAAATTCATGGCAACTCTATTGAACGTGCAGCTAGGTGGCGTATAATTGCCTGTAAGATCATTAGCTGATTGGCAATTGCAAGATTTTGTATCTGAATTCCATACCAACAAATGGGATGCCATAGCTGTAGCCAAAAGTATGTTCCATCAGAACAACCTTGCAGCTTGTTGCAACATTCGTTGACGCGATTATCGACGTCTCCTCAACTCCATCGTATGATGCTGTCTCATCAGACACACCAGGTGGAATGAGAACTGGTTGATAAACCTGAAATACTTCAAGCACTGTGGAAGTAGGAGTAGCAGAGGGTGCTGGTGCAGCAGAATATTTGACCAAACTAGACTTTGGTGAAATGTCCACCACATCCTCTAAAGAGCATGACCGTAAAAGCCATATCGATGACAGACCGCAGCTAAATAAAATAAGAAGGACTATTTTGATATTTTTGATTGTTTTTCGATTTTTGTTGTCGGGCTTACAATTGGTATCAATCGGTCCAAGATGATCACCAACATAAGTGTCTCCCTTTGAGTCGAACAGATTTTCTGTTCCTGCTGACATTGTGACTTCTGAAGTTGGAAACGATCCACCGGGGAACAAGGGTGGATTAGACAAGGTAAGGATGAGGGTGCAGTAAATCGATAATCAATTGAGCCACTGTGGCACCGTTAATTGTGGCACTTCTCAACTGTGCTGGGAATCCCAATATCTCTTTCGCGCTGCTGTGGCGAGCTCAACGCCTTGGAATCGATTTTGAAAGTAATTGAAGACACCGAATTCTTCGCGGGTCATCACATATGTGGTAGGTTCTTCTTGTAGCTTCCTCCAGATATGGTTGATTGCAACTTCCAAGACACCGATGACGATTGGATCTCTGATTTCTTCCTCACTGTCTCGAGCAATTTCCAAAGCTTGAGATACTGAAAGAGTGCCGACAGAAGCTTGTCTATACGCCTCTTGGCTGGTTAAATGGCCGTTCATAATGGTATGGAGCGATAAGGAGGGGTCGAAATGATCCGGGTTATCGAGGTGCGTCTTAGCAAACGACGAAAGAGGAAGGTGCGAATCTTGAATGAAAGGCATGGCGACGGAGTAATATGTAGTAAACGGAATGGTTTTATCCAGTTGCATTAGCTGTCAGATGATAAGTACTTGAGTACTTTGTATGAATCTCGATGTGATTCGGGCTTTTGCCTGATTACGGAAGCACTGCAGCTCAGCTCGTCCGACCAATAACTCTTCTGGGAAGGTAATCGTAGATGAATGGATGGATTCGACGCGTTGTATATCTGCTTGGGGCTTGCGTGATGATCTTAAAGGAGTGGATTCGATATGATTTCGATATGTAATGGTAGGAGAAATTCTATTGGAAAGAGTGAAGCAAAAGCAGAGAGACTGGCTTGAAGAGGTTGTGTCCTATATAGTAAGATTCGAAAAGTATAAGTTCATGACTTGCGCCTGATAGGTCTCCAAAATCTTATTACAGACATTGAACCCTGGTATCGTGGAAAGTATAAGATCCAATTAAATTGGAACATTTCCGCGCTCTGTCACAAATATCACATCAAAGCTCCTGGGCCCTGGGGACAGACAGCAGGGAATCAGAACATCATCATTTTTCAGACCAAATTTAACTAATAGGTCGATTCATCGAGTCAGTAAATATGGAGTTTCAACCCAAAGTTAAACAGTTAAACGTCTTATGCAAAATTGCGATATGTGCTTGAATCGAATTCATCTCGTTTCTCCCGTGTACCGACGGTAAAAGTAAACTCTGACACCAAGGTTTTTGCATACATCTGTCTCTTAGCACTCCCATACGTTTACCCGACGACTGTGACCTGGTGACTGGTCCATCGATTTTGAGCCTACGCCTTTTGCCCACCACCACCATTATAGCACCAAGGTCTTTGTCGTTTGTAAAGTTTGACTAGATGATAGGGTTTAGATGCAGCAGAGCTGCAAAAAGACCCTAATTTAGCAATCTAGACCAGGAATGCAAGACCGGAGCACAACGCCTAAATCCGACCGCACAATCTGCTAACAATCAGATCTCGATCCTCAACGTACACACGTACTTGGTTGGCTGACTGGAATCCTTACATAAATCCAACACTGATTGAGATATCTCAATATAAAATTTGATATGACATTGACTCATCGGAGACTTTATCCCGGCGGCCAGACATTCATGCTAAACGAGCCTCCGAAGTGTTCTAGTGGCAAAAGAAGCAACAGCATGGAATTCCCTAGGCTAAGACGGAGTGCAGAACTCTATAACCGAAAAGAACGACATATATTAGAAATTTGGAAACCACTTCGAAAATTAGAGCTGTATAATTTTAGCATGATTAATAGCTTCCTCAGAAGCACGGAGCAACTGCCACTTCTGCCATAGTCTGCTGCTAAGCGAATGGGAACAAATAAAGTATAATCGTCTCCCCTGCGATTTCAGATCATCTCGCGCTTCGCTCTTCGCACATCAACCTCTTCATGGCTCTCTTCACCAGATTTGAATTAAAAGAGAGTTTCCATCCATGAATCAATCCATGACCGATCAATGAACAGATATTCAAAGCTATCACATAACTCGTAAGTTGTTTTAAGATTAGGGGGCTGAGGGGGCGAGGGGGGTTCACAGATACACCGTTGGGACGGATTGCGCACATCCAGTACTGTTCAACATCTGATTTCGATGCTGGGTCAACTGGGGTCACGAGGAATGGCGCCACCGACTTGGGAAAACATCTGCTCAACCATAAGCAATCCCAGAATCGGGAACAGTCAAGGCATAAAGTCAATGTCTCGTGCTGACTCAGGTATTTATTGGCTGAAGGTTAAACTTCGCTATACGATTAACTTTTTCAACACCTACTGAATTTTTCCAATTACTAGATAAATACTCTATTGAGTTTTCACGTCTGGATTTCAAAGGAAAGTATCGTTCTCGCCACATCACCAAATGTTGGAGCAAACTCAATCCTCTACCCCTCTCACCCCCATCCCAAAAGATTAAAAAATTATGCCTCGGATCCGACGATAGCTTCGGACTTGGAGTCAACTCTTGGGATTTGTATTCCACAAGTGCAACAATGCATTGGGTGTTTGAACGATCGCTTGTATCAAGATCCAAATGATGATCTCCGTCTTCTCGGCTCATGCATTCGCAATTCTTTCCCGTATTCTTTCCATCTCCGTGCTGCATTGAGAAGTCCTCCCGGATTTCTAGAACTCTAATCAAACAACAATCTCCTCATTTCCATCCCGGATCAAGAGAACAGGACAGACCTTGCCATAATCCCGCTATATCCGCAGCTGCCGCTCACCCAGAAGAGTGCAGTGACATGCATTTTCCTTGCCCAGAATTTTTATCATCTTGGCTCTCTTGGCCGTCCCCTCCTTCACTACCTATCCCCTTCATATGTTCAAGGATACTATAGCCCTTACCTTCCCTTCAAGTATCCAAGGGTAATATGGTCGATCTATCGACTTGCAGGTCGTGCTTGACACACCAGCCACAAAATTCGGAGATTTCGAGGAAACTCGGATTTGTAGCCACAACGACAGGCAGCCAAATCCAGACTTTCTAATTAATCGCCCCATTGATTGGTGGAATACTTCCGCAATGCAGAGGAGCTCAGGAGTCAGGGAGCATCATCCAAAGGATGGCCCCCTCCCGCGCCCCGCACTTTTTGGAGGTCAGCGACCCTCCCTTACTTCTTTTTGACATATCTCCGTCCCTTGAGTGCTTCATGTATTTAATCTCCATATTATTTAAACCCGGCACTTGTTATATCCGTTGGCCTGATAAGAAAGAAGCCGTTTGATGCACGAACGTCGCACTCCTGGTAATTACTACGCAATACTTTACTGGGCCCTGGGAAGAACCCTTTTATTCAGTAGCGAATTTTGGTGCCTGTTTGATTACTTCCAACAATCAGCCTCATGTTCACAGCTGTCAACTAGTGAATCCTAATTCAACATGCAATGCAAAACATACGGTACAGATTCCATCGCAATCTTTTAAACTTCTCGGGACAAGGTTCCGATCCTAGTCTCAGAATGTCCAAAACTTCTTCGCGTAGAGTCGTGGATGTCTATAACCGAGCGGTGCGACAAATGCAAAGTTTAACTTTGTGCCCCTGACTCGCCGTCAGCACGTGCTCTGCTCTTGATTAGCTGTTGTACGCAAATAATACTGCCGAGTTGCCTTGCTGACAGTCCCGGCAATGCTCAGCACTAAATGAAGAGTTTCTAAATCCTGAAAGAGATAGATCTCCACTAGATTGGTTCACATGAAATATGATACGCGTACGGAGTACGGCAATGACTTGATGGTAGCTCATTTGTCATCCGCTTATTTCCCAAGCCCTATCTCGAGCCCACCTTTTGTTGGCCGACTCTCTCAAGTTTACGATGTCATCTGAAGTCCAAATAAGTGTGTAGGTTGGACTTCGGTTTGGGGGGGCGGGTTCTCTTCGGACAGCTTGAAAGAAAGACAAAATGATTACATGCAATCATCGTGGCCAGCAACTACGCGCGCGTTGGAGAGCTCACCCCACCAGTCCGTGTATGTATGACTGATGGATTCAAAAGCAAAAATCTTACTTTTTCGTCCATATCAATTTATTAAACTTTGCTCTTACAGCAAAACCTCTCCATAAGGATACCGGTTTTTGTAGACTTTTTTAAGGATATATAGAGGTATTCTTATATAGAGGTTCCGCTTAATTCTGATATAATAGTAATTTCCTTCTGATTAGTTCCGATCGGGTTATTTCTGTGATATTTTTTTCATTTCAATCAAATCTGACTAAAATATCGATATATTTATTATATAATTCTACTGATCCAATAAGGATATATATGATTCTGGGACCAAAGAATATAAGGATATCCTAATAGAGAGGTTTTAAGGATATAGGCCTTTTTTAGCCCTGAAAATTTTTGGGACCAAAAAAAAATAAGGATAATAAAGGTTATCCTTATAGGGGGGATCCTTATGGAGAGGTTTTGCTGTAATTCCGTTACAATTGCAAGACTAACTCCCCGAGTAGAGGTATATGCTTGGCATTGCTTGCCAAATATTTTGTCATGATTACTGATCCTCGCGACGGGAGATCAGTGGAGCCTCATATTGTACAAAAAAGATACAAAACATTGATGAAGCCGACGGAATCGCTTAAATCGGTTGTGACGGAGCTGAGATTTAGGTCATTTCTGGAAATTTCGATGTATTTGCCTTGAAACAAACTCTACTTACAAGTAGTCCACATAGGACCGAGATTTGCGGCCTCTTTCCACTATTTGAGCGTATCCTCTACATTTGTTCGGGTCGACGATGTCATACACCTGAACTTGAAAGAGCAGGCCTTGACACGTCACACATGTATATTTGGGGGACTGCCATCAGAAAGTGCCAGAGGTGGTTTTTTCTAGGGGTGTCAAAAAGCTTATTTGATCTTCCTACTCCAAATTTGATGAACAGACATTAATTGCTAGTGTGTGAACCTTACATCCCAAAAGGGGAAAGGTGTACGCGAGCCACAGGATTCCAGCCGCCTTGCCACGCGCCAACAATTTTATGCTTTGCTTTAGTTGAGCTGCACTAATGGTATCTTCCTACACTAGATTTCAACTCAGCCGCTCAGGCTTGAGAAGAAGCGCTTAGTCTCACGTAAGGAGTTGACACTAGGCACCTATTCACGTTGCTGCCAAAGGGCCCTAGATTTGCCGAGTAGACTTGGTAGAGACAAAGTATGATCTGCTCATGAATCGCATCAAATAGGATTCAATGGCTCTTTGACCTGTTTTTTACGTGTGTAGGATCATTTAAGTTCATGTCGTCGTGATTGCGTTGATTGGTTTTTCATGTCATCCTTTATACTCTGTGGATGACACATATCATCAGGCAGTAAAATGACATGTTTCAGAACCCATTCTCCTTGAGTGAAGTTTTCTTCTGGGACTGCGGAAGGTTTAAACATCGAGCTAGTGGCTCCGATCATGTGCAAGACACGTGAGTCTGATATTTCTTCTTCAGCATTTTCCACTATATGGATAGGATAAGACATTTTTCCAATGGAAAACTTTGTTCTGCAGAGACACTTCAACATGATTTGTCTGCTTTACGAAGCAACCGAATCCTCCCCAAACTTTACTACCATCTGACTTTTCCCACGAATCTCACCGTTTTTTTCTTTTCAGGCAATTCGTACCGGGACCAGCGAAAAGAACATGAAGATTAAGGAATAAGGACAAACTTGTTGATAGAAAGTTCCTTGGCTTCCATTCACGAGTAACAAAAGTATCAATTCAAAGTTCGTTTCGAATATCTTGTTTCGCCTGAACTTGCAAACTTTGTACCATTTATTAGGGCATGACGATTAATGACGTACTAGGTGTGCCCGCAAGACAATCTCAAATTTTCACGCTCAAACGTTGAAGGCGTTTGTATATGTATTGCTGTCATACATTTTTGACCGCTACCGGCCATGTCTTTTTCAAACACAATTCATGTCTATATTGCTGTCCCCAACGTGCGGGTGCAATCGATAAGACATATGATGTTCTCGAGAAAAAATTTGGAGTGTCCACTATTTTCAGTTCGGTAGACGATCTTTTGTAGACAGTACACTAAATTCTTAATCATGACGTTAACACCTCCCACAACACTTGGGGTTGGCAGTGTTGACACGTTAGCAATTTCCAGCTGGTGCATTCTGTCTCCTTCACCTGCTTGTCTTGTGAACCATCTACATTGCGAGTTCTGCATGTTATTGGATTCGTACGCATTTGTGAATCTCAGGCGTTACAGTCTCCACTTGTCTGCTATCTATAATGTTTAATTCTACCCTACATGCATTTGCAGTCCTACTGCTTCTGCTACCTACGGTTCTTGCAGTAACAAAAGCATATGTAGAACTCGTCAATGGAACACCATACGACTGGCACTTGATATCTAATGAAACACATCACACGAAATGGTTTCCCAATGCCACCATTCCATCCGGTATTCAAGCTACGTTCTATTCCTCATGCCCAATTCCCAATTCTAACAAATCACCACAGGTACCAGCGCCGAATCCTGTATCTCATGGATTTTACATCTACGAGACTCAAAGGCCGAAGCAACATATCGTATTGATAATCCTTCATCCCCTGAATCCTTTACCGTTCGAGCCCATCGAAATCCAACCAAGGTCGAGGTTGTTTATCATGAAAATCTCTCCTCTCTCAACAATCCCAAAAAATCAGTCATCGACCTGGTTTATAGCAAAAATCATCCGCATCCATTCATTCTCGCAGGAAATGGTATCTCAGCCCCCTATGTCAGCTCTAATCCTCCAGTCCGCTGGATGCAACGCACTTTTTCCACTCTCTCCTCGAGGCCTCTCCGTGAAATCAGTATGCCCATGGCTCACAACGCAGGGGCTAGTATCGTAAGCGATTCACTAAATGGGCCAGGCACCTTACACAACACACAAACACAATCCAATTCCGTGTTTATGCAACTAATTCACGGAGCCCGGTGGTTAGATATCCGACCTGTATTTTATGAAGGGAAATGGATGACTTACCATGGTACATTTGTCTCCGGGAAAATGTGGGGTGCCACGGGTCAGAGTATTGAGAGTATAATTGGAGATGTGAATAGATTTACAAAAGGACACCCCGGAGAACTCATTGTGCTTGATATATCGCATGATGCAAGTAATGAGTCCAAATGGAGGAAATTTGATGCGAGTGATTGGATGAAGTTTTATGACTTATTGAGTCGCATTCGTAATGCCTGGCAGGAACCACAGAGATTGGAATGGGATTTGTCGCTTTTACCTTTTGACACTTTTGTAACCAAGGGGGGTAATAGTACGGTGTTGGTGAGGGTTCCTTGCGATGCACCGATACCGGTTTCGACATTTCCTGGGAGGGGGAAAAGAGATGCAAATACCACTCTGACATCATCTTCAGCTGGCTGTGATTCTGTTAGTTCGGATGAATATCTTTCACCGTTGAACACCACAGATTCGCTCGATTCGCAAGAGCCATCTCCTTCCCTTATTGATAGGCGGAAAGCATCTATAATTCCTGGTAGCATTCGTAAGTATTGCTTGTCCTTTCATATTGCAGTTCCTAGTTTAAAAATCGATCTGAATATTACAATCTTCAGAGTCTTCCCTTCTGTATTCAGCCTCAAATCATTAGCTCCTCCCCAATTCATTGCAGCGTTTATGTCGTAATTTCCCTTCATCTTCACGTCTTAACTCCCTTGTGCACATCATTTCTATCAAGATCCCCAGGAAATCCCAACAGCCTCAAACTAACCACTGAATCCAGTGCCTGATCCCCTCTCCCGCCACACCCCCGCCGACTACAAGATGCCCTTCACTCTCCTCCCGCCGACCCGTCTCCCCGTAACCGGACACTACTCCGCCACCGACTCGCCTTCACAGCTAGCCTCCTCCCAAATCCACCTCCTCTCCCACCACAAGTCCTCTTCCGCCATCACCGACACAAACCCCGCACAAATGCATAAATCAACCTGGATCCTTACTCAACCGCCTACCTCCCAGGCCGATATCGGTAATTGGTGGAGTTCTAAACTTGGGTATGCGATATTGGCGCAGCGGAGTTTGTTTAGAAATTTTGAAGGACTTGTACGGGGGGGAGGGAAAGAAAGAAAACCGAACTTGATTGAGGTGGATTATATTAGGACTCCGGATGTGGCGGCGTTGGCTATGGCGGTTAATGCTTGGGAGTAGTGGATGGGGGTATTGGGGGAGGGAAGGGAAAAGAGATGTGATTCCGATGAACGTATGATGATTTGGGAGGGCTAGATGGAGATTAGGGTGAAGAGGAGGCCGATACTGTGTATCACATAAAAGTTTATTATTTTAATGTTTTTTTCTGTAATATTTAATTGTTTGGTAAATCGATCTCTGTTTTGCATCATAACTCCGCATGACTAGAGTAGAAACAGAAAATGGTTAATAGATGCAGACGTTACAGCAAGACTTTACAAACATGACTCCAATCCTCAATGATCTGACTCGGAGACCTGCTAGTGTGGTTGGTGTAACGTACTTGTGAGAATGGAGTCGCGCAATTACATATCACTAGTCTCTCGGAGAATGATTGTAGCATATAGGGCTTGCCTGCAGCTTTTGCATTTTTCTTTCCTCTTTTGTGAGTAGTACCATAACATCATCGCCCGAAAGGATGATTTTCTTTTTTAATGCAGAAAGAAACATCGTACAGATGGGTTTCAAGTAAGGAAGAGTGAGTGAATGCAGGCCTGGAAAGAGCTCATGGGTCTGCAGTAGCTTTGTGACTGTTTCAGGATCATGGCATGTAGAAAAGAGAATTAGACATCTTATTGGCTAGGAGGTATATACCAGGACAAATATAAATAGTAAAGGCATATAAGAACGAAATATGCCTATCAGGCATGGAGGGAATGCTTGGGATGTAAGTGTGCTACTATATATACATTGGCAGTTGCAGTATTGATGTCTGTTGAAAAAATATACAGTATCTAGTAATTACCATGGCAGTAGTCCCCAGGTAGCCAGCGGCGTCATATCAATTGCTTCTTTTGCATTTGTGTGTGACTATTTTCGATATTATGGCTGAGAAACATTAGATGAGGTATTATCACTAGGAATTGGCATATTGCGCGCTTGAGCGTTTGGGAGTATCGAGTGAGTGGAAATTCTGAAGTCAAGCTACACTTCGCCACTCGTCCCAAGCCCACAAACATCGACTCGAGACGGACAACCAGCCGTCATCTCTAATCCACTTCAATCCCCCAAACATTCATCACACAAGAACCATTTCATTTTCACGAACCAAATCCGTTCCAAAAGACAAATTGATGGTGATCATGATCAATGGAGGTATTTCATTCCCAAATGCTGCAGGTGTGAAAGTACTATGCTCTATATGTAGATTCTGAGCCTAGCCATCGATCGTCGCGACAGCAAAACACCATATCCCATTCCCCCCAAGAAGCAAAATCGTTAACATATTCGTTTATGATCTTGGCTTCTCCTTCTTCTCCTTCCACAAAGCAGACAATCCAACACCAGAGACCTTGACGACCTTGAAACGAACACCAGGAATATCTCCCTTGGCCTTTCCCTTACGACCGAAACCAGCGAGGAGGACCTCGTCGTTCTCATCGACAAAGTTAAGACAACCATCGTTAGGAACTGTAAAAAAAAAATCATGTTAGTATCTCTTCTTCATTTTCAATTCTCTCATTTCTCCAAATGCCTCAAATCATCCTTCTCTCGCCCGCAGATCTTCATCCCATCTTTCACTACCTCGCAGGAATCCCATGATATAAAATAATCCACATACCGAAAGCAGTGACCTTCTTTCCGTTCTTGATCAACTGGACTCTGACACACTTTCGGATAGCGGAGTTAGGTTGTTTGGCCTCGACTCCGACCTTCTCGAGAACGATACCCTTGGCGTGGGAGGAACCTCCGAATGGCGAGGACTTGAAAGCGGTACCCAAAGCACGCTTCTTGTAGGACAAATCAGACCATCTTTGCTCGCGACGATGGTTTTGAAGTTTGCGAGCGGCGTTGAGACCTCTTGGCTTTCCTTTACCCATGATTGCTATTGAGAAATTTCGAATTAGCTGCTGATTGGAATTTATTGAGAGTATAAATCGTAGAGAAATTGGGTATGTACCGAATTAAGGCGATAACGGGAATTGATGGGTTATGGTTAGTTGTCGATATGTCGTTGCGAAAGCTGGAGAGAAGAATTTCAAAATCACAATGAGTGCGTGAAGCTAAAATGCGCTAAGCGAACAAATGAATTTCTGGGCAGAATAAATTGTGGCCTGAAAGTAGTCAGAATTGAATTTATTTTAAGGCATTCACATTAATGCAGATTGTCGGCGATAACAATCACTGATAAGAAGTTCGATGACTTCTATCTCATAGCTCCCGACTTCTCCAAATTACTTCCATACACATATACAATCTTTTCGTTTTAAGACCCAATATGGATCAATCACCAAAATCAAAATCAAAACGACCCGTTCGTGATCCACCTCCAGTACTCTTTACTACACCTTCACAAAATGCCTCTCACGTATCGTTAGAAGGTGCTCTAGCACCTGTACCATCCAATCAATCATCAAACTTATATCCCACCACTTCTAGAAATTCTCTTGTCCGTCAACGATCCCAAAGATTACCATTGCGAACTAATCTCGATGGACCCACCGATACAGCTCCCATAACTTCCCTTCCTCGCGCGGGGAAAGCTCCTTCTGAAGGACAAAAACAAGCTGCGAGAACCGATGCATTATGGGCTGAAATGCAAAGTACATTAGAAGAAGTTGAGCTTAGTGCTGTAAATGCGACACATGTCTTTGGACCTGAACATAGTAGAGCTTTAGAGGAACTACGGAAAACACAAATAGCTTTGGCGCAAGCGTGGGCTAGGAGTGAAGCGGATGATGTGGTCGATGAGGGACGTAAAGGTGATATTGGGGGTGGGACATTGGGAAGTGAGGGGAAGAGCGCTCTAGATGGACCGGGAATGACGGCGACATCTGGAACGGATGGAGGAAGGAGTACGACCACTAGTGGGGTTCATAGTGGAGGTGGAGAGAAGATGGGTAGTAAATTGGAGGAGGATACAAAGGCAGATATTGTATTGGCAAGGAAGAGAAGGGAGGCCAACGACAGGTATTTCCAAAGGGTTAATGAAGGAGTTCTTGATGTGGTAGCAAAATTGGAGGAAGTAGCTTCTGCAATGAGATCTGTGGAACAAGAGAGTCGAGATATTTGGGGTGACAATGAAACTATGGATACTGCCAGTATTCAAAGTTCATTGCCATGAACCATGACGTAAGAGCTCTAATCTCGATTTTGAAGGATTGAGGAATGGACTTTTACATCCATTATTTGGCACTTGTCTTGGCTGTATAGTATATATGGGCGTTCAAATGGGCATTGGCGAAGGCGTTTTGGTTATCGGAAGTTGGAGACTGGAGACTGGCGCAAAGGAATAGCTTCTGCAAGGAATGCGTGGATGCATAGGAGGGTAAAATAATCTGGTATAATTTTCGATTATGCGTATATGTAATATCATTTTGGCTCAAATGCCACCCTCTCATAACATTCCAAGCACACCTCCTATGCCAAATGTCTTTGAGATCCAGACCTCGATTTGACATAAATTCATCCTCCCTCCAAACGCCATGCAAATCCCCTCTCCCAAACATTCAGTTACCAACAAACAGAGAAACCTATTGCCATTCATTAGTAACTCCCCAGTCTAGCCAAGCAGAGTAAAACTCACAGCCATGACAACACAGCAAACACTTATATAAGGACTCAATCGCTCTCCTATCCTCGCACATTTCCAGAACAACCCGGTAAAAGTGCTAGTTTCCATCAGTATTCTAATTCCCTGATCTTTTCAAAACAAATGCTATCATACCCTTCTTTATTCCGATCCATGATATTGGGAAACAATTGATGTGCGTATGCGCTCGTACATATGAGGAGAAGGAGCACTAGCAGTGCTGATTGGAAATTGAAGAGAGCTGACTAGATAGCTTGTTAGTACCTTTGCGCAAGAGGATTTCGCATACGCAGAGTCCTCAACTAAAATTTCTGGGCTTGACAAACCATTTTGTAGGGTAAGAGTCGAGATCACAGGAAAAGTTTTAGATGATTGGGGTGTTCCTCAACATATAAATCTGTAAATACCATCCATCTACCAAACACATTTCCATTCACATGCATGCATTGGGCAATCGGTGGCCGGACTATCTATAGACCCGATTTCCGGATAAATTATTAATCGTAATATAGCTCGCGGAAGCTCTGCGACTTTACTCTACATCAAAGATTCGATTTCCTCCCAGTGATAGTACCATCACAAGAAACGCGCCAATAGATCTTATTTCTAGCGCTTGATACTTGTACTCACGGATTCATCAATTCAGAAATTGACTGAAAATACAACTATTTACCAGAACTACAACGATCAAATTTGGGAACATACCCATTATTAGTATCAGACTTCTTCTCTCCAAAACGCGCGCAATCCATCGCATCATACATCAGCTATTTCAATCAAACTTTCACACTACCTCAAAAAATGTCTGAACCAAGAGCTCGCGCAGCCAAAAATCGCGGTCAACAAAACTTCACCGAAGCAGAACGTACGTTCCAATCTTTCCCTATGACTTCCTCTTCTATTCCTACCAATCAACACCCAAACTAACCCAGTCTAGTAAAATCTTTCCTCCACGCTCACGGTGATGTTCATCATGCCCTTGAAACTACGACCAAAACCCTCGATGAAATAGTAACTGATTTCATCATCGAGCTCTGTTTTGAAGCATCTCGCGCAGCCCAAATAGCTGGTCGACAAAAAGTTAAACTCGATGACATTAAATTTGCTTGTCGGAAGAATCCAGCATTTTTGGGAAAAATCACAGAGGTGTTTGAGAAGAAGATGTTTATTGATGAGGCCAAGAAAACTTTTGATGCGACGGATGATAAGTTGACGAAGAGTAGTGGGGGGAAGGTAGAGACGTTGGGAGAGGAGGATGATGTGGATGATGTGGTGAATGTTGTCAAGGGTAGGAAAGGGATGGGAAGTGATTAGGGAGTTATGGGGGAATAAGATATACTTTGAGAAACTGGCATTTGGAGTTGGATAGGATAGGTTGATACCCATATTAGGAGTTCATTTTCGGAATCAATCATAATCTTTTACGTCTTTTGTCTACTGACTTTATTTTCACCTCCTTCTACAAATTGCTAGCTCATGAAACTGATATTCTTGAATCTTGGCTCCAAGTGGAAGCAATCATTCAGCGTTACTTGTCGATGTTCCATCTATCCAAGTGATTTCTTCAAAATACTTGTAATTGGTTTACAATTCCAAGTCCCATTAGTCTCATGAGAAGAGAGGTCTATATCACCATCTCGATTTCCAATTAAAGCTGGAAGTACTAGCTCTTACGCACACTGTTCACAAAGTGTATCTACCATGATGAAAGAATACTACTTTGTTCTCATCACACCGAACAGTATATTTTAATATTCTACACAAGTAGACTACATCGATCGTAATATGCTCTAATTGTTATCTCTTCTCAATTTTCCCAGTGGCTATTCAAAGAAGGCTGCTTACATACGGGGAGGTTAGAACCAGTTATTAGTAGCTTTCATCCTTTGTCTTTGGACTCTCATACTATATCTCTATCGCTGCCATCTATCTTGACCAAATATGAATTTTGAAATTGCTTTCCTATTCCTTCTCCCTCTCCATTCATTTCTTACCCTGCTACGAAACTACACACAAGCTATAGGATAAACCAAGCTGTATATTCTGTCCAGATACTATATCTTTCTACGAAAGAAACTCAATCCCAAGTCTCGGCTGAGAACTTAAGAATTTAGCTTCCGATCCAGAATCTGTATCGTTTTCTGTATGAGTAAGTCGGGTACCCTACTTTCGGGCCACCCCCCTTTTGGGCCACTTTTTATACCCAAAATACACTAAAAATGGAATTTATAACTTTCTTATTTATGGATAGAATTTAATGAAAATTTATACATATATAATTTAGATCGATTTAAGCTTATTCTGAAATTTTCAGATTTTTAGGATTTTTCTGTATTGAGATCTAGAGCTTCAAAATATCGATTTTCAAATTTATATGGAAATCACATATAAATTTAAACTTTTTATAAAATCTTTAATAACTTTCTAATAAAAATTGCTAAAAATAAACTATAAAATTTTACTATAAATTTATAGTATATTCAATATAAGAGATTCAGAAAAAATAAAAAATTTCTTATAAATAAATATTTATAAGGGTACCCTCAAAATGACAGGGATTATTTATACTACTCTAAACTCATCGTATACTATATCTCTATATCTGTTAATTTTTTTGAATTTCTATATAGATTCAAGCTTAAATATCTCAAAAATATATATAGTTTTCTTTTAATTAATGTTGTTAAAAAGTTATTAAAGATTTAATAAAAAACTTAAATTTATATATAATTCCCATACAAATTTAAAAATCGATATTTTGAAGCTCTAACTCTCAATACAGAAAAATCCTAAAAATCTAAAATTTTTAAAATAAGCTTAAATCGATCTAAATTATATATATACAAATTTTTATCAAATTATATTGAATATTAATAGAGATATTAATAGGTCTAAAAAGTGATTTTTGGTGTAAAAGGGTGGCCCAAAAGGGGGGTGGCCCGAAAGTAGGGTACCCGACTTAATGAGTATTTCAGGAACGTAAGTCTTACATCACATACCAAGGATATCTCTATCCCAGTCCGTACTTGATAGAAATACCACGATGTATACAGATTTTCAAATATTGTACAGCAAGGAATGATTTGGCTTACAGCTAGCTATGATTAATCGTCTATCTCGGAGATCATGTGAGCTTTATTCTACGGTAGGTATATCTGCAGAAGATATTGTATAGATATACAACAAAAGTGATTAGAATCTGCGGCTGTTGGGTAGAGATTGATGGTATGGATGGATGGAAAGAATTTTACTTGATTTTCAATCTAATCTAATCTAATCTATTATAATATATATATATATGGATTGGATATTGAAATTATATACCCCTTTTATAGTATCTTTATATATCTAGGTAGGTAGATAGGTAATATTCTCGGTTATATACCTATTAATTGATACAAAATAAAGGGGTGATAGTAGGTAATAAGAGGATTCTTTCGTGATTTTTAAATTCGTATTGCTCTGCTCTTATCTTTTGAGTAATGAAAGGTGGGTTGTGAAACTTGTCTGAAATTTAGAGAGGGATATTGCGATTTATATCCGTACTGTATCATCTGTATCATCTGTATTGTCATCTTCTCTTTTCTTTTCTTTTCTTTTCTTCTCTTTTCTTTTCTTCTCTTCTCTTCTCTTCTCTTCTCTTCTCTTCCCATCTCATACTATTATATTATATTTATACTATCAATATCTCAATCTCAATCTCAATCTCAATCTCAATCTCAATCTCAATCTCAATCTCAATATTATACATCTATCTATATACCTATCTATCTATTCTATAATACATCCCATCCCATTCTATTCCAGCATAAATCAAATATCAAATCAGTATAAAAATATTTTTATAAAAATAATATTATATAATCTAAATAGATATAGATATAACAGATAAATTCACAATAAACAACAACTAGTAATCCCATACCCTCTCCTCTTCTTTTCTCTCCTCTTGTCTTCTCTTCTCTTCTTATCTCATACTATTATATTATATTTATACTATTAATATCTCAATCTCAATCTCAATCTCAATACTATACATCTATCTATATACCTACCTATCTATTCTATAATACATCCCATCCCATCCCATCCCAGTATAAATCAAATATCAAATCAGTATAAAAATATTTTTATAAAAATAATACTATACAATCTAAATAGATATAGATATAACAGATAAGTTCACAATAAACAACAACTAGTAATCCCATACCCTCTCCTCTTCTCTTCTCTCCTCTTGTCTTCTCTTCTCTCCTCTTATCTTCTCTCCTCTTATCTTCTCTCCTCTTGTCTTCTCTCCTCTCCTTTCCTCTCCTCTTCTCTCCTCTCTTCTTCTCTTCTCTTCTCTTATCTTCTCAAAATATAAACACTCAATTCAACCCAATCCAATAGATAAATAAATAGATAGATAGATAAATAGATAGATAGAAAGAAGAAGAGAATAAAAAGGGAATAAGAAAAGAAAAGAAAGAGAAAAGGAAAAGAAAAAAAAGAGAAAAGGAAAAGTAGAGAAGAATAGAGAAGAGAAAAGGAAAGTAAAGGAGAATAGAGAAGAGTAGAGAAGAATAGAGGAGAATAGAGAAGAATAGAGAAAAATAGAGAAAAGTAGAGGAAAGTAGAGGAGAGTAGAAAAGAGTAAAGAAGAGTAGAGGAAAATAGAGAAGAGTAGAGGAGAATAGAGGAGAATAGAGGAGAGAAAACGATTGTTAGTATTAATATCACTATTAATATCAATATAACCATCACTATCACTATCAATCCCAATATCAACATCAACATCAACATCAACACTACAAGTTTTCAAAAGTAAGATCAATAATATACTCACACTCACACTCACACTCACACTCACACTCATAAAAAAAACTCATCAAAAAGTATTCCAATGATTACATATCTTTTATATATCCATCCCATCTACGTACCTAATACCAATAATCTATTTCATAATTTCCCATGCAAGCAAGCTTCAAGCATCCAAGTCTCCAAGCTAGATAGATATCCAAAACGCCATTCCATGTATACAATACAAAGCAAAGTAATACAAAGCAATGCAGTGCAGTGCAAAGCATTATCCAACCATCCAGAATATCAAAGTAAAACCGCACTGATATCAACAATCATTATACCATCTATACACACATACATCCTGAAATCACATTCGATCCCTCACCTCACATCACAATCCAAAATACATGAAACCCAGCACACCCATCACAAGCATGACTGCACTTCTCCCTACCACATCCAACCTTCCCGCATCACTCTTCGCCGAACTACCACAGCATTCTCGATTATATGTGACATTATTCCACTCAGCGGCGACTTCAAACACACTTCCTTGTCCCACATTGTAGAAATCTACATTCAGGAATTTTGGTGGAAATCCCCAATCCTGCACACATTGCTCGACATTCATTCCCAACGATCCATATCCCGTGGAATTATTCGTCTCATTCAGCAAATTTTGATATGGGACCAACAGTGAAATGCCCAGGAGATTGATGTCGTAGTTCAAATTATGATTCGTCATGTAGATATGCGATTTCGCATCGGAATCGAGAAGATTGGGTGGGCGTTGTGGTGTACATGGGAATGAGCGATTGGTAGGATCAAAAGGCGTTTCCCACATTTGTGTGAATTCGTCGAGGATCCATGGATAGGCGGTTTGGTTTGCTTCGTAGTCCATGAAGAAGACGACTCTCTTGCCGCTGAGAATCATGCTGGCGAGGGTGGGCCAATCGTCTAGCGCCATGGGAATCTTGGGGGGTACGTATGCGAAGTTTTGGAGACCGGATTCTTCGATAAAGGGAACGTATTTGTCGACTTTGGAGTAATTTCCATTGCCGAGGAGAATGGTGACGACGTCGAAGGGGTGGGCTTGCACCCAATCGTAGACTTCGCTCAGATACGTTGTGATCGGACCGGCGTCCAATATATCACAGGAAGTATGGCAGAAATGTGGAATACTTCCATTCCATTGAATCTGAGCCTGTAATAATCTGATGCCATCGTTGAGTTGGGTTGTCACATCCAATGCTTGATTTGCAGCCGCGCTACCACTTCTCACAAAGGGAGAATTGTGTGCGGATACTTCGGTGATGTTTCCGTAACTGCGGTCGCAAAATTCAACATAGTTGTTACAGGGAGTGGTGTTAGTTGCTACGGCAGAGCTGGAGGTGGATGTGGCTGTGGAATTGGATGTTCCATTGATGGCAGTGGTGGTGGTATGACGTCCTCCACCCGTCAGAACAATCTGCGTAGCGGAACTGGTTGATTCTGTTGCATTTCCGGTCAACGTCTCTGTGCCCAATGCATAGATTGTAGTTGACCCCAAAGTCGTGGTGCGAGTGGTGGTGCTACCAGTTGAAGTCGAGATTATAGCTTTAGTCGATACAGGGGATGAAGATGTAGAAAGTGTAATTGTAGTGGAAAGAGAAAGATAAGATCCTGTGGGAGTTCTTAATTCCGACCCCGTTATTGTCGTTAAATCAGTCTCCGTTGATGTGGAATCTGTGTTAGATCTCGAACTTGACCTCGAACTCAAACTCGAAGTACTTTCTGACGTTGCTTGAGCATGCACTCCCGCAGCCAGTAAACTGACCGAAAAGAGGCGAGAAAACAACATTTTTCCTCCTGTGATTCTGCAGTGATTCCTTTGACGCCTAATCACTTTGGCAGATCAGTAGATGGAATGGTGAATGTATTCAAGGTAGAGAGAAGATTCAAGCGAGTGGAGAAGCTTTGGGGGGGGGAAGAGGTAGGTATAACTCGTATTCGAGAAGTTTGGGGAAAAAGTTTAGATAGCGATAGGAATTTGGGATGGTGAAGGTGGGACTGGGATTTCACAAGTCGACGTCAGAAAAAGAATTACTCTGTAGGAAGCAGTCGAGTCGAGGAAAAGGTGTGTGAAGGGCACAATACTACCTAATTTGGAATGAATGCTCAAACATTGAATCTTGATGAATAGATGTCCAAAATAGGAGTAGTAAGTACTTGGATAGATGAATAATAAATACCCAGTAACTACGATAAGGTGGCACGGTTGAAGAAGGAAAAAATGAAGTTGTTCCAAAGGCAAGGCAGGCAAGAAAGGCAAGGCAATGAATGACGTTATCGAGTGGTTTTGTTTTCTATTTTCTATTTTCGTGTGCCGTGTACGTTTTCTTTCTTCACCTCTCTTTCGTTTCGTAGATATTGAAATGCAAGAGGCTTGAAAGTTGAGGGAGGAGGTAGGAGGGGCTCAACTTAGTCAAGATTCAAGGGACTCACTCGCATTGGAAGAAAATGAACGTCTGTTTTGTTTTAAGACACAGAACAGACACCACAGTGGATACGCAATTCCACTTTACTATAGCTTCGGATACTCGGCGAATATACCAAGGGAAAATAAGCCCCCTTTGAGGAATTGAGAGTCGTGTACGATAAGTCTTGACAGTCTTGAAGATGTAACCATTGACAAATCTTCTACTTGTGCGTACCGCCAGTATACGGTTGGAGATAGATTCTAGATACTAGATGCACGATACCAGATTCTAGATACTAGATGATGATGATGATGATGATGGCGAGTGCATTTGAATGGTGGAGTATTCCGTAGACCAGAGGAGGAATCTAACTGTATACAATCTTAGCTTTCATCCCCCCCAAAATAGTCTTTTCTTGGGAAATATCGATCTTCCTTTGGTTTGTAGATCTACTGGTGCTTGACTGGTGCGATGGATTATGGTACCATTTGTCCCTGAATCATAGCGGGAGGGAGGGAGGGAGGGAGGAGGAAGGGTAGTCCCAAGCGAACGGGTACGGGCCATTCATCTATTCAATTGATCGATCAGTCAGTCATTCATTCATTCTGTTATCCATATGCATTCAATCAATCATTCATCCTGTCATCATGCTTATTAGTCTTACATAGGAAGAAAAGCAAAAGGTGACAGCCAGTCAAACTAATGCAAAAAATCACACACAAACATCTCATCTCCAATGAACTCGAAATATAACAATTCAACTCCAAATACAACAATTCAACTCCAAATATAACAATTCATCTCCAAATATAACAATTCATCTCCAAACCAATCCCAAACCCTTACCCTTCAAACCCTTCAGTCCATCACCACATCATCCAAATGTCTTACAATTGTATCAAATAGAGTTTCCAAAAACTCATCATAATTTTCTGGGTCTTCTTGTCATCGACTCATCGCCCTCTCACACCTCGCATACCTCTCACCTCTTCTCTTCTGAAAACCAAAAGTCCCACCTTCTCTCCCAATTCCATGGTCCAAGCCTCATTCCCGCCCCTCCTTTCTCTCACGGCCAAGACGGCCAAGACGGCTATTCAAGGATTGGATCCATTTGGAAGCACCCAACCTCATCTTCCTGCATAGATCCGAGTCTAGGATTACGGGCATTTCCTCCCTCAGCACTTGAAATAACGAGGTGCAGAACATCGGCAGAGGGTAAACCATGATTGATTAAGGGTCTAGATTGATCGTCTAGTTAGGATAGATACCATCGCATCCTATCCTCCCGCCAAATTCCAATGCATAACTAAAGTGTGAAGGGAAAGAAAAAACTCTTCTGGTGCGAGTTTGGAAAAGTCAAAAGAAATTCCTCTCGAGACAAGTGTACGGACGGAGTAAACTTACACAACACAGTTACCTCCCTAGTATCTGTCTAGACCAAGGATCATCTAACCTTACAGAGTACTCATCCGTTAATTAACCGCCAAGTGTACCGGTGGTCTTCTTTTACAAACAAACAGTACACTACCTCCACCACCGTATCGGTATCCCAAATATCCCAATTCTCGTATTCACAATCTTGTCAATGACCTCTGGACCTATAGATCTCTACCGCTATCATCGGAGAGAAACCCCCCTTCCGCCTTCCTCACTCCTCAAGCTGCGCCTCAATCTACCTAAGCTCAATACCGTATCGATGAGTCCTGGCTGGCTGGGTAGGTAGATAGGTACTAGGTAGGTGTTACATTCTCAAGCTTACCTATCGAACCACCATTACTCCGGTTCTTGGGAGTTGAATAACATGATGTTCAAGGGGATAATGATAATCTTCCTATCCGTTATGCTCTTCATATTCTTAGGTAGGTAGGTAGGTAGGTAGGTATTCTTCATCCCAATTCTAGAATTAGAATTCTAGAATTCTCACAGTGTATCCAGCGTATCCACCACCACCACCAAAACCAACAACACCAAGCTTTCTGAAAAGTGTATCATATCATACATACATACTAGGTACCAGTAATCAATCAACAAATTCGACATCTATCCCTACTCCTCTACTCGTAGATTCTCAAAGTTTGCTTGGAGAATTCAATAGTTTTATTAGTTGAATAATTTCAAGGTCTCCAGAGTCCAGATTGATGAAAACTGTCGTACATACGGAGTATATACATATGAATACTTATGTACAACGACATCAGCGGCGTATTTTTCTTCTTCTTTTTTCTTTCCTCTCTTCTCACCATCTCCCTGTCTCGCCTGTTTCCCAAGTCTCGTCTGTACTCCGTAAAAATCTGTTTGCTGTATCTTACAAATCCAACCTCCAACCTCCCAACCATCACCTAGAGTCGTAGTTTCAAATCCTCAAGCCATTCCAATCACTCCAGATCTCTCTAGATGCTCGAGAATTGATTGATTGACTGTCAAGCATCCTCCAAGCTCCAACACGAACAGCCAGTTCTCGACGCGCAAGATGACTCCGTACCCTCTTTTACTAAATACTAAAATGTCAATCCATGCATGCAAATGTCCAAGCCCCCCTGTGTGTGGATAGCAGGTGTCGGTACCATGGTTTCGATGATGTCGATAAGATGGGTCGTAGGGTAAATCTAAATTTGTTTCCAATCTTATTATTTGATTTTATTCTGACGATTCTTGTATTTGTGAGTGAGCATTGGGAATATTCATTTACGGTATTATTTATTATTTATTATTTATTATTTATTATCATTACTATCATTTCTTCGTACAATACATGCCGATTCTCGACTAATACACTAACGTCGCTGAAAACTGGGTACGGGTCAAGGAGAATCAAGCTTTTGGTGAAGAATTGCATAGAGGAAGTGTGAGTGAGGTAGGCTTGTTTGTGTCTTGGGAGAGCGTCAGTGGATGATTATCTGATATCTATCCTAGGATCCTTCTACCGTCTTTCATTTTGTGGATGGATCGATTTTGGATGGTTTATTGATTGGGCTTTTGGATTGTGCTATTCGATCATTGCTGTCGTCGTCTATCACTCACTCACTCACCCACCCACCCACTCACATTGTATATCCATCTATCCACATAGATAGGATTTGTGAAAGTGTACAAAGAGATAGTCATCAAATCAATTCCCTCATCACATCTCATCACATCTCAATTCAACATCAATCAATAACCTCATCTCGTCTCATCTCACTTCACCTCACCACCCAATCTCGCCATGGGTTTCTTCCCCAATCGAAAACATCAAGAAGCAATCCCAGCTCAACAAACAGGAACCATAGCCTCAGAAGGTCGCATCACAGATAAAAGTTCCGATCGAACGTTAACTCCCGGTGACAATTCAAATCATGTCTCGACGGCCGGCGTGGATATCAAGAGAGCTACCAAGGCGAGGAAGAGAGCTATTTACATCACCAGTTTCTTGTATTTGATCGCCGTCATCTTTTTAATTCTTGTAAGTTTTGGTTTTCTTGACTGTCACTCATTGCTATTGCCATTGCCATTCCCCCCATATCTCAATCTTCTCCCTCGTCTTCTAATACTAACACACAAATCTCAGACAATAATCGGCAATATAAACAACCGTGCCGTCATCCGCGATACCTGGTTCTTCCGACTCGACCTCACAAACATCATTCCCGAATCCGTCGGCGGCGGCATCACCCTGCAAAACTCTCTCGCCCGTTCCCTCGGCCTCCACGATTTCTACCAAGTCGGCCTCTGGAATTTCTGCGAAGGCTACAACGATGAAGGCATCACCGCTTGCTCCACTCCCCAAAACCTCTACTGGTTCAACCCCGTCGATATCCTCCTCAATGAACTCCTCGCCGGCGCAACCATTGCTCTTCCCGCTGAAATCAACAATATCCTCAGTCTCATCCGCATCGCCAGTCACATCATGTTCGGCTTCTTCATCACCGGTGTCGTCATGAGTTTCTGCAACATCTTCCTCTCCTTCTTCACCATCTACTCCCGCTGGATATCCGGGTTCTACGCCATCTGGACATTTATCTCTGCGCTTCTCGTCACCACGGCGGCGATTATCGCCACGGTGATGTTTATCATTTTCCGCAACACGGTGACGAGTCAGGCGGGCTTGAATATTGGCGCGAGTGTGGGCACCCAGATGTTTGCGTTTATGTGGATCGGTGCTTCCTGTGTGATTATCGCGTGGGTGATTCATGTGGGTATGTGTTGTTGTGGGGCTAGTAGGAGGGATGTGAAGAGTGGGAGGAGGATGGGGAGTAAGAAGGCTTATTCCAGTGGAGTTATGCCCGTTGGGATGGAGGAGAAGCGGGGTGGGAAGAAGAGGACGATTCCGGGGTTTGGGAGGAGGAAGACGGCGGGGGAAGTGGTTTAGGTTAGGTTGGTTAGGTTAGGTTTGGTTTGGTTTAGTTTGTGATTCCACGGTGGGGGTGGTTCTTTTTTCTGCCTACTTCTTCTTCTTCTTCTTTTCCTTTGGGATAAAAGATGATGGAATTGGGAATATCATACATATTATAGAGTGAGTGGAACACACGGATATGGATATGCACATGCACATGCATATCCATCGATGAACATCCTCATCCTCATCAACATCAACATCAACATCAACATCAACATCAACATCCAACCCAGAGCATAAAAATTAAAATTAAAATTAAATATGCCTCGGAAGTATATATATAGTTATGTTATACATATATACATATACATATACATATATACAAAACCATATAGTTATGAAACTAGGATATTAGGATATCAGGTATTAGGATATCAGGTATTAGGATATCAGGTATTAGGATATACATCGGGACAAGGCGTTAGTTAGTATATAGATATATAGATATATTGATATATTGATAGATAGAATATCGACGGCTGGATATATAGGTAGTCTTTTGGATTTCTTTGTATGTAGGATGGGAATTTGGGAATTGGGGAATTGGGGGGGGGAATTGGGGAATTGGGGAACTGGGGGTGTGGGAATTTGGGAGATATGGGGGAGAGGTGTGGGAGAGGTATGGGAGGTGTGAAAAAGGTATGGGAGAGGTGTGGGGGAGGTGTAGGGGAGAGGAAGTGTAGGAATTGGAGGAGTTGTGGGAATTGGAGGAGTTGTGGGAGAGGTGTGGGAAAGGTATGGGAAAGATATAGGAGAGGTGTGGGAGAGGTGTGGGAGAGGAGGTGTGGGAAAGGAGGTGTAGGAAAGGAGGTGTAGGAATTAGAGGAGATGTGGGAATTTGGGAACTGGGGGTGTGGGTAGGAGAGGAGAGGAGAGGAGAGGAGAGGAAGGAGAGGAGAGAAGAGAAGAGGAGAAATTATAGCGCGTGTATGCAAGTATTAGGATTAGGGTTGGGGTTGGTATGACTTGGGTTTTACATTTGTATTTGCATTGAGAGAAGGGTTGGTAAAGGGTTGAGAGAAGGGTTGGTAGAGGGTTGAGAGAAGGATTGAGAGAAGGGTTGAGAGAAGGATTGAGAGAAGGATTGAGAGAAGGATGGGAGAAGGATTGAGAGAAGGGTAATAAAGGGATAATAGTAAAATAAGGAGGAAATAAAGATGAAATTAAAGAGAAATAAGAGAGAAATAAAAAAAATAAAAAGAATTAAGAGAATTAAAGGAGAATATAAAAAGAATTAATAAAAGAATTAAAAAGAAATAAAAAGAATTAAAGAGAATTAATAAAGAGAATTAAAAAGAATTAAAGAGAATTAAAAGAATTAAAAGAATTAAAAAGAATTTAAAAAGAATTAAAAGAATTAAAAAAATTAAAAAGAATTAAAAAGAATATAAAAAGATTAAAAAAAATTAAAAAAATTAAAGAGAATAAAGAGAATTAAAGAGATTAAAAGAAATAACGAGAAATAAAACGAATTCAAAAAACTTAACGCAAATACAGCGATTCCCGAGCCTTCCAGAAAATTAAAAGAATTAAAGAAAATTAAAAAGAATTAAAAAGAATTAAAAAGAATTAAAAGAATTAAAAAAGAATTAAAGAGAATTAAAGAGAATTAAAGAGAATTAAAAAGAATTAAAGAAAATTAAAAAGAAATAAAAAGAAATAAAAGAAATAAAAAGAAATAAAAAGAAATAAAGAAAGAATTAAAGAGAATTAAAAAGAAATAAAAAAAATAAAAAGAATAAAAAAAATAAAGAGAAATAAGAGAATTAAGAGAATAAAAAAATTAAAAAAATTAAAAAAAATTAAAAAAAAATAAAGAGAATTAAAGAGAATTAAAAGAATTAAAGAGAATTAAAGACGAATTAAGAGAATTACCGAGATTAAGGAATACAGCGATTAAAGATTTTAAATCTTAAATTATCCTTATATTCTATCTCTTATCTCTTATATTCTTGATCTCTTTCTTATTCTTTCTTATCTCTCATACTATCTATCTCATCTATCGTATCTTATATATCTATATATCTTTATATCTTTATATCCCTAGAAAAAAAAACATCCCTTTTATAAAATAAAATATAGTAAAAAGATATAACACTTTTATTTTATATGAATAAAAGTACAAATAAATAAATAAATAGTTATTTATCCTTTATATTTTCTATTTTATATTTTATATTTTATATTTTATATTTTATATTTTATATTTTATATTTCATATTTCATATTTTATATTTTATATTTTATATTTTATATTTTATATTTTATATTTTATATTTTATATTTTATATTTTATATTTTATATTTTATATTTATATTTCAAATCAGAGTTAGTAGAATGAGAGCTAGTAGAATGTATATTATAGTTAAGATTAAAGATAGAGATAGAGATAGAGATAGAAAAAGAGGGAAAGGAAAGGATACGAATATTTCTTGTAAAATTTGAGATGTGAGATGAAACTTTAGGCTTTTATATCACCTAGTGTACTGAGTAGGTATCTATTTATGGTTTATGTTATGAGTTTTGGATTTTGGGGGTTTGATGTGTAGTGCTTTTACTGGGTGGGGAGTTTTGTTGGATGGATGGATGAATGAATGAATGAGGGTAGGAGGAGGAGTTTCTTCAATAGAGAAACATTAAGGACATGTGTTTTGAAGGGTTGAATATTTCTCTCTCGCATATACATATACACCAAACATCTACTTCCACTGCACACTCCAAATTTTCTGACCCCTCCAAAACGGCACAACCTCCACTCCCTCCCCCTTAAAACTCGCTCTCACAATCTCCTCTCCATTCCGCAACACAATTCTCTGTCCCTCTCCCGTCCCCGCCTCCGCAATCCCATAAAACTTCCTTCCTCTCTTCCCCAAAAATCCCTCCAAAATCTCCCTCGTCACATCCTCCTCCCTCAAAACCCCCATCTCCACCCCCCTTTCCAACGCCGTAATCACATGACCCACCGCATGCGCCTGCGTAAACACTCCCGCGGCCGTCTTTCCCGTTCCGCCCTTCTTGGCGCCGATATCGTGGGGTGCGCTATCGGTGCCGAGGAAGAATTTCTCGGAATCCTCGACTGCGGCGACGAGCAGCGCGGTCCGATCGCTGGGTAATTTCGCCACCGGTTTGCAGAAGTGGAAAGCGTCGTCGGCCCATTGGTCGATGGTGAGGAAGAGGTGGTGAGCGGTGATTGTTCCGACGACGTTGGGACCGCATTGTTTGACGGTGTGGATGGCGGCGGCGGTGGTGCAGTGTTCGAGGACGATTTTGAGGGTGGGGAATTGGCGGTGGAGAGAGAGGAGGGTGGGGAGGAATGAAGCTTCGGCGTTGAGGATGGTGATGTCTTTTTTGTGGTCAGAGGGACATTCACCGTGGAGATTGAGGACGAGTCCTTCTTCAGCCATGGCGGCGAAGACGGGGTAGAAAGGTTCGTAGGAGATGACGCCTGAGGAGGAATTGGTTGTTACGCCTGTGTTTGGTTAGTTTTATTAATGTAAGTCTATTTCTGAAAGGGAAATAGATGGAGTAGAGTATTTATTAGTCTGGACTGGGGAATTGGCAGATTGTAAGTTCTCGATACTTGAAAGCAATACATTATCCAAGGTAAAGAGTATTTCAAACTCCCTACTCTTTGAATGTTGTATTACTTCCAAAGACTGAAAGCTTCTAATCATCAAACTGCAGTCCGGGTCACTAGAAATTTGGAGGAAAAACACGAACCAGCTGGATAACTTTTAATTCCCACAATTCCCGCCTTCTTAGCCTCTCGAACAGTTTCAGGGCTAATACTCTCGTGTAAATAAAGAGTCATGAGATAATTGACATTTGGCTCGATGGCAAGAAGACGTTCTTTGTAGGCCAGAGCTGCAGCCACTGTAGTAACGGGTGGAACGAGATTGGGCATTACATAGACCTATTGTATGATAGTTTAGCAAATCAGAGAAAAAACTAAATAATCTGGACTTTGTGGTCGAGAAGAGAAACTTTCGAAATCTGAATGAAACGAAAACTCTTTCTATATAGAAAACCACTTACGGTATCCACTCCTCCCAACTTAATGGTTGGAACAACTGTCTCCATCATCTTTCCATCTCGTAGATGTACGTGAAAATCTGCCGCAGCAGGGAGCTCTAACCCGTCGAATTTGGAAAGGGGTGACATCTTTCTTTTCTTCTGATGGAAACTTGAGGGTTTGAATGTAAATTATTTACAGATACTAGGAACTTTCCTAACTCAAATCTCTTTCAAACTTCAAGTACCTATGTATGATCTTTTTGATTTGTGCTGTGCTAGTCAAAAGCTGACTAGAATTTTAGATCAAAGGTTGCTAATAAATCATGAGGATCAGTTACAAGTTCTGTAGAGAAGAGAATAGCACTCACGTATCGAAATACTATGTCGACAACCTCGAATTTCTAGAGAATATGCGTAAATATTGATCAAGACTCTCATAAAAGCTCAAGAAAAAGATCGCTCGTCGTTGGTGGGATGTATGGTGGGGTGCTTTTAAATTTTTGCATTACGTAAGATAAATGCTAGAGATTAGAGGTTCGTACTAATTTTCGGTGGTCGGTTCGGATTATGTGTGTTTGTGTGTGTATACCAATTTGTATTGCATATTGGAGTTTTTAGGTATATGAAGGCGATCATGAGGACCCTAAATAGTATGTTTAAGATAATCGAGGGTCGAAAAGTATGCCAGCTAGCGGATCAATGGAATTCACCTCCAAATAGTCTATAAAGTCGTAATAAAGAAAAAGATGATGTATTGTGGTATTTTATAACAGTATATTTTGTAATTCTTGTGGAATTCAATCATTCACAACTTGTCTACATATCATGATGTAAACATATCCATCTAAAACTACGCATTCTTGACCTCTATGATGACGAAGCGCATAGCAATTAATCCTCATAACGCCCTACCCAAAGCCATGCCTTCTGGATGAATACACATGACAAGTTCCTTTTCGTAATAGTAACACACCGAGCTATTTTGACTCGATTTCTTCGTCCTCATCTACATCTTCATCTCTTTCTACCCTTAGACTTGCTCTTCGAAGCCGAAGCTGGTGCTGGACTGGAAGCATTTGAAGCAACGCTTGAAGCTCTTGAAGATGGAGTTGCTGAAGCTGCTTTACTCCCAGCAGTAGACTTGACATTATCCAGTGCTTTGTTCTGAAAGAATAGTTAGTAATCATGTACAAGTTTGCTTCGGTAAAATAGATAATCGTACCTTAACACCATTCTTCGACCTCTTTTTGGCAGGAGCCATTCCCAAAACGCTATCCTCATCATTTTCATCATCTTCAGGTTCTCTCTTGGCTTTGCCATTTGCAGTACCATTTGCAGCAGGTTTAGCTGCAGCCGGTTCATCAAATTCTCTAGCAACTGTTGTCAAAAGTGTTGTACATCTTCTGCTAATCTCAATAGGGGTTCTGCTCAAGAAGAACCAATCAAATCGGAAAAGAGGACTCTCACGAATATCATCACGGATTTTCTCATGAATACCATCACTATCAACTCCGTACTTGTCTAGAAGAACAAGCAAGAAACGATCTTCTTCCTCAGTATAGACCTTTTTGTTTGTAGTTGATACTGAGTAGTTGATCTTGAGTTGTTGTAATGGTACTCGGTATTGTTGCATTTTCTTGCGCAACATTTTTCTTTGATGATCCATCTTTCTGGTTTTCTCCTCACCAGCTTCAATCTGACCGATGTGTTTAGCATAATCAGCGATTTCGGTATATCGTTGCCAGAAGATCTTAGCGTAAGCTTTGATATCCTCCGGTCCCTTGCTGTCCACTTCTTCAGCAATCATATTGTAATCTTTACGGCCATACTTTGCAGAACCGTTAATAAATTGTTGAAAATCTCGACGATTCCAGTCAGCGAAACCTTGTTGAGAAAGTAGTTGCTTCTCTTCTTGCTCTTCCTCAGTAAGAGGAGTAGCATTGTCAATCTCCAACTGCTCCAAGTTACGTTCAGCCTCACGATCCGAGAGATCTTCATCTGTACCATCTGCAAGAGGAACTTTGTAACCGATTTCTTTACGATGAAACGCAGTCTCACGATCTTGTAAATCTCGTAGAGTTGGTGGAAAGAATTGATAGTCATGAACTGTGACTTGTTTAGGCGCTTTAGGTGCTTTAGGTTTTGGATCGGCAACACGACCGCCAGTAGACAAAGCTTGCTTGTAGTATTTGTCCATGGAATAAGATTGTTCCTTGCGTTCACGCTTGGCGGGATTAATCCAAGTCATACCAATGTCTTTCTTTTGATTACTGAAATCTTTACCATCCCACTGATAAGCGGATTCTGACGTGAAGTTCTGAAGGTCGTCGATACCAAGTTTCTCGTAACGGGCATTGAGCTCTGCAGTACGCTTCTCACCATGCTTCAAAATTTCATCAATGTCATCATCGTCAAGGTCTGCACCCTTTTCTGCAAGAGTGCCTGTTGGTCCAGTAGTCGCGAAAACCTTTTCGGCTCCATGCTGAATCATGTTCAATAGATCATCCTTATTAGCAGCTGCCTTAGCAGCAATCTGGGCACGACCTTGTTGAATAACGAGTTGATCTAGACGTAATTTCTGTGCAGCACGTTCTAGAACCTTTTCTTCAATGGCATTCTCAGTGACGAATCGATAAACAACAACTTGTTTTGTTTGTCCAATACGGTGTGCTCGATCCATAGCCTGCAAATCTGCTTGAGGGTTCCAATCGCTGTCGTAGAGGACAACAATATCAGCACTGGTCAAATTGATACCAAGACCACCAGCTCTGGTCGTTAAAAGGAAGACAAATTTTTCGCTTCCTGGCTTGTTGTAATCATCAATAGCTTGGATACGATCCTCGTGTGCTGTACCACCATCAATTCGACAATACTTGTATTCACGGAAAACACAGTAATCTTCAAGGATGTCTAAAAGTCTGCTCATCTGAGAGAAGATTAGGACTCGACTTCCAGCTTTCTTCATACGAGTAAGAAGTTTGTCTAACATGACCATCTTTCCAGCGTTGAAGACCAAATGCTCATCGGTAGTGTAAGGTGGTCCGGGTTCAGCACCCTCAAAAAGATATGGATGGTTGCAACATTTTCGAAGTTGCATGACAATGTTCAAAAGTCGTGTCTTGGAT
The DNA here is from genome assembly GCF_014898535.1 of Botrytis deweyae. NCBI lineage: Eukaryota > Fungi > Ascomycota > Leotiomycetes > Helotiales > Sclerotiniaceae > Botrytis > Botrytis deweyae. The sequence goes on from NW_024066214.1 coordinate 1,082,597, forward strand.
TCACGTTTTCCACCCGCACCGTTGACTGCGTCGATATCCTTTTCAAGAATCTTTTTGTACCATTTGACTTGCATGTCGGACATACCAATGTACAAATTAACCTCCTTTTTGGGCAATAAACTCTTTTCGACATCCGCCTTGACACGACGAAGTAAAAAGGGGCGCAATACGCGATGTAATTGCTGGACAACGGTATCTTGATCTTCTTGTTGGCCAGAAAACCATTGATCAAATGCCTCAGCATCACCGAAAACATCTGGAAGCAAAAAATTGAGAAGGGCCCAAAGCTCATGTAAATTATTTTGCAATGGAGTACCGGTGATCAAAAGTCGATTTCTTGAATTAAATAAACGAATGACTTGAGCAAGAGAGGACTCTTCGTTTTTGATACGATGGGCCTAGTTTAGTTAGCTAGGGATCATTTTCATGGAATAAACAGTCCTACCTCATCAATAATGATGTATTCCCACGCAAATTTCTTCAAGTGAGATTTCTCTCGAAGAATCATTTCGTAACTCGTGATACAAACATCGAACTTTTCATCGATAAGTCGCTCGTTGATCAAATTATTACGCTCCTCCTTGGCTCCTTGGAGTACCAAAACATTGACCTCTGGCGTCCACCTTATAAACTCTCTCTTCCAATTGTCAAGCGTAGATTTCGGGACAACAATGAGATGAGGACCAGTGATATCCATAATATGCCTCAAATAACCTAAAAATGAGATTGTCTGTAAGGTCTTTCCAAGACCCATCTCATCTGCAAGGATTCCCGAAATACCATTCTCATGGAGAGAAACCAGCCAATTCAATCCGGCGACTTGGTAATCTCTCATTTGTCCTTGAATAAAACCTGGCGATTCGCGAAATACAGTCTCCGCAGAGCCTCCAGCCTTTTCATCTTTTAAGAGCTCTGCATCTTCTTCTGCTTCTGTTCTGCGGCGTCTCTCGTTGGCTGCACCTCCTTTTCTATCCGCACTCTTCTTCTTTTGTTCAGCTTCTTCATTCTGGCGATCAATCTCGTGCATAATTTCCTGGATTCGTGGATTTGGGTTTGTTTCAATGAAATGCCTGAATAAATCTGTCAGGCCAAGAAGATATCGGAAACGTCGAATGGAGTCGTCTTCCTATAATAGAGAGGATCAATCAGCTGTTACTCTTGAAGATTAGTAAAAGCCAGTAAAAGTACCTTGGATTCACCAAGACGATCATGTTTCTTGCCAAAAACGCTCCGACGCAATTGAGTAGCTTCTGATCTTCGTTTACGTCCATCTCCTGCATCACCATGAACGCTGCTCTCCGTTGTATTTGGATTGGTATCGGAATCTTCTGTAAAGTCTGGGGTTTCATCGACATCCTAATGCGCCAGTTAGTATATCATCACTTCAGGTCGATGTACGTAGAAATAAAGCCTCAACAGCTTTTAGAGTAAATGTATTTTAGATCAAAACGAAACATACCATAGGGTCGGCATGTTGTTCTTTGACTTCAGAGACATCTGCCATGGACATATCTGTATCGACGCCACTATTGCGTGAAGAACGTGTTGGCGCCATCTTGATATAACTTCAACCCTTTCTAGGGCACTTAATGGTAAGAAGTGTATCACTTATGCGCCGAGAAGGTGAAGTGCTTCACTAGATGGAAAGGTATAAGGAGTTTTGATGATGAATGGGTTCTTGAAATCAAAAGAGCAATACTGTTTGTTGATTGAGGTTGAGATTGAGAAGCAGAAATCAAGAAATTGACCTGAAGTGGAATTTCGCGTTCATTGAATAGAATCTACAGCACAGGCGTGAATGAACGCGGTACTGATCACGGAATACGGATTAACTGCCACGCCGTGGTTCACAGAGCACGGGCCGAGAAAAAGTCATTGCTCTTTGTCTCTTCAAAAATCAACCAGAACTTCCTCCACTCCACAGTACAGAAACTGTTCGAATCCTCATTAAGGAGTCATATTTATATTCCGAGCTCTTCTTCTGCATTGAGCTTGAATACGAGAGTTGTTTGAGATTATTTCATTTGATCGGATTTTTGCGATTCCTTCACCACGAAAAGGTATGTTGCTAGGCTAAAATCAAGGGTCATTACATTCATAATCCTGCCTCTACCCGTGGAACCCATCATCTGACTAATTTCCACCTTTGTTACAGAACTCAGTACAAACTCATTTTCAACAACAATCATGGACTCCATGAGATCTTTGAATACCTCCCTTCCAGGGGGCAAATCACCTTCAAAACAATTGAACAGCGACCCTCCGCAACAAGTTCTTATCGCACAATTCAAAGCTGCCGCTTTATCCGTCACCAATCTCTATAAAACTGCCGCTGCAGATCAAGGAAGAGCTAGGGCTGAAGGTTATCAAGATGCACTGGATGAACTCTTAAGTTTCCTCGATAAAGAAGATATTGGGCTGAGCGATGGCGAGGGTTGGAGGATTCGAAGATGGGCGACTGAGAGATTAGATGGTCGGGACACAGCATCACACAACGACAGCGACGACGAGGTTCTTGAAAAAGGAGATAGGGGATCATCACCAGTAATTCAAAGATCGCAAAGTTCAAGTCATATTTCGGCATCAACTCCTAAACCAACAAGAACTGCTTCTCCAATGAGCGCAGAAACAGTGCCTGCACCTGCGGCCGTTGTTCTGCCCGACCCAGAACCTCCAACGATTACAGCGCTTCCACAAGGCACATTCACATTCCGATCTTCGCAGCAATATCCACAAGATCCCGATATTTTATTGTCTGATTTAGATTTATCAGATAAGAATCGCCCTCAACCCCATGATAATTTCGGTAATCAGTCAGCGGGTATTTCCCTTACTCGGCCCTCACGAACCAACGCAAGACACAGCAATCACTCGTCTCGATTAAACTCTAGATCTTCAACGACGCAGATAAACAGAGGAGCCGGTCAAAAGAGGAAAATAAACTTCGGGGATTTCTTTGATTTAGGAAATTTAGGGCATGGAGACGATTCTTTCGGTGGGGGCGGAAAGAGGGGAAGATTCGTATGAACGGCCACCGCCTTCCCTGCGTGCAGAGTGTACATAGCGATGTATTATACCTTCTATGGAGGGTACTAAACCACATCTTTACATTTGGTGGATTATGGACGATTTGTAACGACCTTGACGATAACATGCCTACACAAGTTCGGGAACTTTCTTCCTAAGCAGCATTTAAATGGGGGTAATGGAGTAGGGGAACAGAAGACCGTGCATTGGAAGGCGTCAATTAGACAGCGAATTTACCTGTCCATGGGGGCAATTAAGGGTCTCTATGTATAGACTATGTTTCTTTCTTTAATCATCAAGTTAAATACCCATCGTTAGTTTTCAAGTTTTTTAATTTTAGAGAATTTTCCGCATTTCAAATTGCGATACGATGAAACATTGGCAGTATCTCGATCAGTGTCGAAAAAATACCTCCCTTCTTTCTATCGAATGATAAATTTGAGATTCTAACCATCATGTTTTAGCAATTCTCCGGTTTTGTACAAGTGACCGAAATATTCAATATTGTCCAGAAATCCAATATTACAATGATCGTTGCGCCTACTACAGCATTCTTCACGTATCCACGTCTACATTATTCCGCAACGATCGTCATAAACGTCGGAGCGACATAATTTCCAAGACGCATACCATGCCACGGAGAGGATTTTTGGAGCAACGCGACTAACCTTCTATCTGTGAATAAGTAGCCCATCAATTCCCAATCCTTTTGCTATATATGTGATGTTTCTCGAGTGTTGCTAAAGAGCGATTATCCATACAATACTCCCACCAGCGTCTCTACTATGAAGTTATTGACTACCCTCTTCCTCCTTGGTTCATCAAATGCACATCGGTGGCAGGGCTCCGATGCCTGTGGCTATATAGTTGGTGGCTCTCATGATCATGTCGCAAGAGATGTACGAGAATTGGATTGCTCTAATTACATGCGAACTACTGTTACACCGTCATACATAGCTTCTGGGTACTTCCAATCCATCATTCAATTGAGTATATCCAATACTAATGATTAAACAAGCTTGGTCACAATCACTACAGTGGTTCTTAATGAAATCACCTATACGGAAGCCAGCACAAATATAGTGTACGTGACCGCCAGAGACGTGAAACCACGAGATGTCGTTATAGTCACTGTCACTGGAGACGCCATTACACTCACAACCACGCTAGAAGCAATCACAAGCACGACTACAGAGACCATCCCGCCATATGCGACGAGTGCTTGTCCGAATCATAGTGCATACGTTGAAGCATGTCGAAGTCACTTGAGCGTGGCAATAGCTACTATCACCATCACAGCTTCTACTTCGTATATAACGGAGTACACTACTGTGAACTTACCAGGAACCTCGTTTGAGGGTTCGATCTCTGCGCCCGGTTCGAATGTTGTGGAAACTATCAGTGTGGTTTCTTCCAGTTATGTTCAAGGACCAACATCTAGCAGTAGCTTGACCTCGAGCTCAACTGTAGGGGTTGACTCAACTTCTGTGAATGGTATGTATTCTCATCTGCTATTTCATCATTGCGCTAAAGTGTTCAGTTGTTATATCCTCTCTTTCATCTAGTAGCTTGCCATTCGAAACATTTTCTTCCGCTCAATCATCCGGAACATTGATCAATTTATCCTCGACTCTATCAGCCACTACCACACTAAATACTGAAGTGTCGACATCTACTATTACAATTTCTCCCAGTGCTTTTTCATCCAGTCTTGCATTTAGTGATAGCAGTCTATCATCGGGATCTTCTTCGCAGGCGACAGTCACCCTGCACTCACTCTCTACTACATTTGGTTCAGACTCGGCTTCATTCCGTAGTACATCAACGACTTCCTCATCACACTCTCTTACCTCAAGCACAGGAAGCTTCCTTTCCTCTTCCGTTGTACTGTCACCAACATTTTCGACTATTTCATCTTCAAATTCTCTGGTTTCCAGTTTGAACACACCTTATACTACACCTTTATCATCAACTAGCACAGAATTCTCAACATCCTCTTCGAATTTAATCTCAGGAACGATCTCGACCTCTCCATCCTTATCTTCATCGACTCCCACCACTTTATCTACCATTTCCTCTTCGACCACCTCTTCCAGTTTAGCACCAGTACTATCATCTTCAATAACCTCTTTGACATCCCTCTCATCCACATTCTCCACCATCACATCTCAACTCGTTACAAACAGCTCTAGATCTCTTACCTCTACTTCTCTCCCCACCCCATCCTCATCTCCCATCCCTCGATCCCCTGTCTCTCCCCTTATAGCTACATGCAACGCCCCATCCGCCTGCCGTCAAAATCAATATTGTTCTTCAGACAACACCTGCTTATGTCGTATGTCTCCCTCTTCCCCCCGAAGCTATTCCAATTATATAAACCACTAACAAGTATCTTTTCACAGAACCAACCGTAAACGGCACAGGCTACTGCATGGCCGATACCCCCTGCGCAGCCCTCTCCTCCTGCACCATCGACTCCGATTGCGGCATCGGTTCCGCCTGCATGAGAACGTGCTGCTCTACTAACAAATGTCTTTCGCTTCAGGGGTTATGTCGAAATCCCAATACGGCGATTGTTATTTTTAAGAGGGGGGAAGAGGGGAGTAGTGGTCATAGAATGGTTGGAGAAATAGCAGATGGGGAGGAAGAGTGGACGAACCGGGGACCATGGGTTAAGAGGTTAGGAAAATTGTGAGATGAGTTTGCTTGCTGTTTCGGTGTGGAAAATTAGTCGAGGAGATTTGTCATTGGAGTTCGTTTGGCGTTTTGCTTTTGAGTAATACTGTCACTACCACGTTATGAATGATATGCAAAATGATTAATATTTTTAAACTTTGAACTTGATGTCTCACTTGCTCTGTGTATTGAACTCAATCTCTGAAGGAAAGCATGGAACTTTCAGAGTTTCATCAACAGAATGCTCAGAAAAATCATTTGACCACATCCCTCCTCAACATTGACCAAACAATCAAGAGAACCCGTCGAAATATTACCTAAACTCGCAGTCAATACTAGCCAAACCAACCCTCAGATCTTCCGCACACTACCCAAAGTTCATGGTTTGTATCCTTCAATCCATATCCGATACAAACTCTAGCCTTCATGCAGGTCCTCATCTCTAATGGGTATGGGTTCAAGCAATGTTAATTTGAATGAGTATATCTATACTGAAAAACTTCAGAACAATAGCCCTACTAGAAAAAGAGGACAGCCAGCACGGCTTTAAGGTCTCTTATAATGGATTATCATACTACATCACACGGCCAAAAACATCTCACAGGGAGCAAAGATCACATTCATCAACGCAAAACAGGTAATTGCAAAGAAATTGGGGTACTATCCAGTAGGCATCCGGTGCAGAATGAGCTGCGTGCCCAAAATGTTGTTGTCGTCAACCCATATCATCCATCGTCCCATTGATTTATAGACGCTTTTCATGACCCTTATCTGATATGTTTACCATAAAAAATCCTTCCCAATCATTGTCATCATAATTCCCATATCATCCTTCCCATTCATTCAATCATGCAAATTATTCAACCCACCAGCCTGCTTACCCATTCATTCATTTCATTACACACCACCAGGGCATATAATGTCTTCATAGCCATTTGTGAAAATGCAAAACCCGAATGTAGAAACGAATATGAAGACCATGCTGTTATGATGAAATACTAAGCAATTTTCTGTAGCCAAAGAAAAATGAAAATTCCACAAAGAAAAGTGAAACCAAATGTCATAACCCCAGATATAGTAGCAAGTAAGAAGTTTTGTTTATCCCAGGTTTCCGAGTCCATGTATCACAATCAGCACTTCATCTAGTTGGTGAAGCCATTGACCTGAATTTGAAACCATGATCAGCCAAATCGTATTTAGTGAGAAAGAGGTATAGCCCAAAGAACCGACGTCGAGGAAAGTGAGATATAGAAGTAGGAATTTTGAGCAGAAGATGCTGAGATAGATATCTATATCGTTGGAGAGTAAGTTTTGGCAAGTCAACTTATTGTTGACGTCGGTTTTGATCGTTGCCGTTAGTATAGCCACGAGCTCTACCAGTCCACTGCATATTGGTGTCGTTATCATGCTCATTGTCATTCTCTGGGACAGAAAGATGATTTCTATTCATTGAATCACCAGAGGACGAGTTTGTGAGACGACGTGTGTGGGGAGGACCAATGGGACCGAATGAGCCACCAGAGCTACGACGATCTGCAATGATAAGATTAGTTCCTGTTAATCATGAAAAGTATGAGATGTCAAAAGAGACATACCACGACCATTTGCAACACCTTGAGCTGAGGTCGGGAGAGAGAAAGACGTGCCTTCTTTGCGACGCCAAGATTGAGACGTACGGGATGTTCCACCAGTTGGAGTCGGAGTTGCACAAGGTGCTTCAATTTGAACATTTGTTCCAGTCTGTGGAGAGACAGAAAGACCATGTTGGCGACGATACCAGTTTGGAACTCCATGATTAAGACCAAGAGAAACTTGCGTGGCCTTATCCATCGGCATTTCGTGCTTGTATTTACATCCAACTTGGGTGAAAGCGCAAGTGCCTTCATGAACCCACTTATCACAGTAGATCTTTTCTCGGCGAAATGGACCACCCATCGGGATCATGGCATTGTTTGCTGGAGAAGCACTCGCAGGGGGATTAACAGCTGAGGCAACGATAGAGTCGATCGCCAACTTGAGAGGGAAGTTAGTACATATTTTCCATTAAAGGTATATCTGGAATGAAGATATTCTCTTACCTGAGTTTGATCTCCTGGTCGACGGAAACCACCTTGCTGATTGACTCCAAACATTGGTGGGCCAAGCGGTGGAAGCTTTGCTACGACCTTAAAACAACTTATGTCAGCATATCACCTGAAAACAAAATGCTCTCAACGTACCTTATTCGGAATCATAGGAGTAGCAAACTCTGGCTTTGGTGAACCATGCTGAAGTTCTGGAACAATGATGAGTCCTTCTGGACCTTGGTGACGAGGAATACCATTAAGAGCGGGAAGCTCATCAGCTGGAAGAAGTCTTGTGTAAGAGCCATCGGCTCGGCGAATGCCATAAGCAAATGCAGAGCTGATTTGTTCAGGAAGAGGATAGACAGGACCGGGGCGAACCATGGTCAGCGGAGTGAAACCTTCTTGACCTGTGTAGGCCGGGTCGCAGACAGAAGGGCGGCGCCAGCCGTTGCCGTTGCTGTTGCCGTTGCTGTTCATGTTGCTCATGTTGCCGTTGTTGTTCATGCCCATGTTCTGAATAGGGATTTGGCTGGGCACTGTTCCGTTTCTACGGATACGTTCCTCACGCTCGCGAGCTGAATGAAAAGGATCCATTTTGTCTGGAGTAAGACTACGGGTACTATCATTATCGATCGAGGTTAGCGGTGAAATCATTTCTGTGTCGGTCGCATCAACTGCGTCACAACTCTCGTGAGAAGACTCAGGAGAGCTGGAAAGTTTGGTTTTAGAACACATTTTGACTTGAGTTGACATGTTGAATATTTGATAAAGGTTGAAGTATCAGAGTATGAAGAAGATTTGAAAACTAAAGGTACGAACGGTGTATATTCGCAAAGTATTGAATTGAGATTGTTGGAGATCCTGGAAAATGATTAATCGAATTAGTCAACACTCTTAAGAATAATAACAAGGATAAAGAATGATTCTTGGAACAGACCTCTAATAAGGATTCTTCTAGAGCTTTGATGAAAGCTTCTGATGAAACTTCCCCGTTTGCTCTTCCAAATAAGGTTGGAAGCCTGCGGATAGCTGCACTTGTTTGCGGTAAGCCACAGGCCACAATTCTTCTGTTAAAAACAGGGGCAAGCTGCAGGGACAACGATGAGAAATTAGATAGCTTACCTTACTTCCAAGGATTTTGAAAGATCACTTGAAGACCTATGTAATTGTAAGTTGATGACCAAGGATACTTGTGGAGGAAGAAGTTGCTAGAAACAGAAACTGGTGCTCTGCAGCAAACGCACACACTGCTTTGATTAATTTCTCCCAAAAGAAAATGATTCAAGAGTTTTTAAGTTTGATGTTTGTTGATATTATTGACAAGGAGCGCAATGTGATGCCATGGCAGACATACCAAAATTAATAAGGTGAGGAGTATCGATATACGTACAAATGATGTGATAGAACTGTTGAGCTATCGGGTTGAACCTGTAAATCAACAGGTCTATTGTTTGAATGCAAAAAGGTATGTTGAGGTTTCTGGTTTGTATGTTGCGATCTTGGGTTGCGAATTTGAGACAGTTACAATTTGAGGATGTAACCACAGCAATCAAAACGCAATAAAATTTGTACAGGAAAAGGGGAAGAAGTAAGGCAATTTGCTTTTAGGAAGCTCTATCTATGATAGAAGAAGACAGGAAAGTTCAGAAAAGGAAGTAGCGTGTTGAAAGTACTGAGTTATTTCATCTGGAGGTAGTTGTAAGGTCGAGATAAGAAGTAGCCAAGCCCAAAATCAACTCAGGTGTAAGCACTTTAAAAATTGACTGAAATTAGGGCTTAGCACATCTTTCTCGTTACTGCCAAGGACCCAGCAGCAAATACTTCGAGTGAATTTGGGAATTTATCACATGAGGGGGCCGAGGTCTTCCTCAACCTCCACTCTGCGAGGGAGCATTCCGGTCCTGCCAATTGAGATGGTCCAAGTTAATCTTTATAGATGATAATCCTATAGAGTGAACCTTTTGTAGCACGTCTTATCTGTGAATTTCATGTTTAGAACGCCATTTGGGGGTAGATCTCTTTCAGGCTTGAAATTCTATAAAGATATTGAATTCTGCGATTACATGTCATAATTGAATGTGGTCGGTTAGAAAAGCTTTCTGCATATGCTTGCGCCTTCGTACTCCATAAACATATGTAATTGAGCAGGTGTACTTTTCATGGTCCAAAATATGTGTCGCATACCTCTTTGAGGTCATCATAGCTGTGGTTTACAACTAGCATCTTTAGAAGCGAAAACTCGGTGATTCATGCAACTGCCACCACGAGAAGCTCAAACACTAGATTCTCCAAGGTTTTAACTCCGCTGATGTTTGTATATGGGCACTTGGTGAATTTTCGATCCGAACCTCCAGCCCACAGGCTCGATATAGCCACTTTCCTCTTGGTAATCATCTGTGGTTGGATTTGTGAATAGGGGTTTTGCAAAAAAAAAAAAAAGATTTTCATCCCTGAAAGCCGAACGACTATCATCTTGTTGCCATGTCTATGTTATTGGGGTTAGACTCCAAAGGAGTTTCTGTGGCAAAAAGAACAAGAAAGAACAAGATCCAGAAATATGCGCGCCTCGATATATCTTATCAAGGCTACAAAGGTCAATCTATGTGTACTTGGACATAGTAAAAGAAACAAGACCCCTTTAAGAGCCACTAGGCCATGAATCATCACCAACAAAAGAACTTTTGTTACATGGATGTCTTCTGTCTATGTGGCTTTGAATGGTATCATTTGAGGCTGAGCTGAGCTTAATGCAGCAATAATATCTCAACTCAAACTTTGGCATACTTCTGAAACGCATGGAATACAACACTTTTAAACAGCAAAGGAGAATTGCAATGATGTTGAGTTCAGAACCACTCGGATCTAAGATGATCTTATCCCCTAAAAACCTTCTTGGTTGCTTTTACGCGGCTTTCGATGTGAAATGTAAAAGATTCTTAGAGAAGCAGGAGAAGATTATTATTTCCGTTCTGTGACTGCAAGTTTAGGTTCATATGGCCCAAGGTACAATATTCTTGTCAAGATAAAAAGGCCTGTGTCCTGTGAAGAGGCAGTACACACTGAGAAGCACTTGATAGAACTGTTGACAGAAAGCTTTCGAATGTCAGGGGAGATATGGCGGTTGCCAAAAACTAAATCTCATGAGGTCTTGGGATTGGTGGTTTTCTAATCATGCTCGCGCCGACAGTGTCATCAACCCGCGAACCAGAATCCAAAGTCGCTGCTGATATTTACTAGAACACAAGAAACGTACATCCAGTGAGGATGTCGGGACCGATTTCTGAGAAAGCGTCCAATTTTTATGTCTCCCTGCGATCTTCGTTCATCATCTATGAATAGGCTAGTTGTCAATTTCTGTCACAAACTATGTTGGTTCAAGACATACGAAAACTTCTCGTAGAGAGGCCTGAAGCAGTGGTCTACTTGAATTTGTCAGAACAAGCTTGTCGCTGGTCAGTGCGAGATAATCAGGCTGTGGTTGCTTCCCCAAGTGCAGGAATAAGAGGAAGACCCTCGACTTGCTATATGATGAGGAGGACGCTTTGGGACTTCAGTGTTATTCACTTGATGAAGTCGTTCTGTGGTTCTACTGATGAGTTCTCTGGACCAAACTGTTTTCCCGATCACAGACGCTGAATTATATATACTCCAGAGCTTCCATGTCATAAAAAATTACCGTATGTTGAAGATTAGCCTCGTCCAGCTATGATTCATTGCCATGGTATATAAAGCGCAAGGTACAAAGTGCTCATCGGGTATCATCAGCTGGACACAGGAGTGCAAGTTGCTGAAAGTACCATTATCCATAATCGTGCGCTGTCAGACAGTCATTCCAATACAAACCAAAAATCTCGTCCAACCAAGGGGGGCAGAAGAGGGGGAGGGGGCGTATAGTATTATGACACGATCTTTGTCTGTTACCACGTGGAATTTTGAGCAGAAGATCGGAGATTGCCGGAATTACTTTATTGTCTCGTGGAACTTCGGATGGACCTCAGAATGGTAGAGGATTTTAATGATATTAGAGGCAATGAGAACGTTCGGGGTTCTACACCGATGGAGTGTCGGCACCAATCTAGTTCTCGAACTTCATGAAGTACGGTTTTGCGGCAGATAGTTGATGTCAAGGCTTCATGACCAACTCTGATTCTCAGATCAAGTCGGGTCTTTGCTGTAACTTCTTATCAAGAGGCCCACGTAAATATTTGCGGATATGATGGAGCCATAGGACTGGTCTTTTGTATCAATCTTGAAGACATTGAGAAAGTGGGCATGGTGCTGAAGCGCTGTTAAGTTGAGAATTGATTAGAAAAGTGACCGTTTAGCCATGTGCTGAAGACTGGTGCTTGCTCTGAGGTATTGCTGTTGATAGTAGAATATGAAGCATGGTGCTTTGCAGGCCTGTAGGGCAGGTCCAGACTAAAGTTCGACTTTTGCAATTGGCATTCGAGGCAGCCTTGTAGTATTTTTGCAAGAAAATTCGAGAGTGATATAGCTGAGCCAATTGCCTATTGCCTATTGAATGTTACCTATCCAACTGCGATGTATATACCTATCTGCGACACACCTATATATAGACGGGGGGAAGAATTTTCGTTCTCAGCGGCACAATCGAAGAACTGGAGGAAGAAATCCGTATCGCCGATACTTTGATTCATGTCGTCGCAGGGGTTCTATCGTAAATGGCCATATCGATTGGGAATCTTCGAAAACTATGAAGTATGCCAGTTAGCGGATTCTTGTAGGTAGTGAAGTATGTATGCATGATGATGGGGGGTTCCCGAGCGAGTCTGTGCAACCCTGGATGGCGATTTGCAGGGTTACATGCGCAAACAATTGAGGTGGCTGATTGCATGTCTCGGGTATTACCATCCATCCATGCCGTCCCAGAAAATAGACATGCAACGTCAATCATGTGGTTTCAATTGGAACCACGATGGAAGTGGAAAAGGGACCGACCTTTGGTTGGTGTTGATGTTGAATACCTACCTAGTAGGTAAGGACAGCTGAATGATTGAAGAAGTGAAGACGCTCTGACACCATCTCTTAGCTACTCGAGGCTACCTTCCCAATGAGCAATGCTCTATTTCGAGTGTGGGCTGATTCTCACATGGGCAATTTACATCTTCTTGCTATGAAATGGGAATCAAATTTGCCGGAAATGCCTCTGAGTTATGCATTTGGCAGTTAAGAATATGATATCCACCAGCAACTAACCTAGATACCGATCGTAATTATCCACGACTTTCTTGTTCGGTGTTCTGGACAGGAGGATTCTTCTCGGTGTTCTGGACAGGAGAATCTCTCAACCATAAGAATCCTCTTTACTCCCAACGTTTCAAGGATTTACACATCATAGGTGCAGAATTCATCACAATGGCACAGAATCTCAGCAGCGTCTTGAGGTCTCAAGAGATGGAAGTTACTGGAGACTCCAATGACATGACCGAGTCTGCTCACGACGGACTCATTATCATTGCATTGGGCCTTGATAAAAATGCAATTGCGTGGGGAATGCATCAGCCATGGAAAATCTTAGGATTGTAAAGCTGAGGTTTATCAACATCTAATTCCTGAATAATAGCAAGCAGGTCCACAGGACAAAGATGAAATGAGGAATGCTTACAGAAGGCCAAGTATCAAAGAGCAATTACTCCCGGGATTGAGAATCCAGACTTCAAGTGAGCTCTTAACCCTATCACTCTAGATTTAACTACGTAAATGCTGCTAATATAACATGAGAAAATACGCACAAATCTGCGTCTGACAACACCATCTCACAGTCCATTGTACTTGTATCAATCAATGGATCTACATCCACCAACAACCACGCGATTCCTTCTTTTCTATCATCCTTCTCTATCATTAAGGGGTATATCTGTGCCAATGTCTGAATTTTGTTGCAGAGTTTAAAAACCTTTCTCATTTTGCACATCTAGCAGTTCCAACTCCAACCACATTCGACGAGAGACATGATCAAATCCACCACTTTTCAACAATTTATGATCAACTTGCAACACCCTCTCGACCCTAACTTCAAAAATCTTGTTATGATTTTTGAAAATGTATGTATCCAGTGCAAGGAACCTTCGAGTGGATATAATTTAGCTTTGTTCTTATTTTCAAAAATGTACCCTTTTTATCTCAACTTTTTCTATCCTTGTACTACTGTTGCATCAAAAATCTTTCTGCAATGAGTGGTACAGCCCCAGTATTTTTTGATAACAGCTTCTCATATTTGTTGTTGCTTTTGAATTTTTCTGTTTTTGCTGAACACATTTGATGAGATGCCTGTCTATGTGGCCTAAAAGAGCAGAAATTCGTAGTTCTTAATCTTGTCTTGTCAAAGCTCCTAAGGTTGTAGTTTTTTCTGTATGCAGAGTCTTTGTAACTGTTAGCTCCTTCTCTCAAAGCCTCTGCATGATATTATTCCATACCTTGAAATGCCTTTAGATACCCAGTCCACCTTATCAAAGCCAATTAGGCTTCACTTGTTTTGTGGATAAACCCTTTGTAATTGTTAGCTTTGTCCAACTAAAAGTTTACTGGGAGTTAATGGTTATTATTGTCTCCTTGTAGTAGCTCAATACCATCTTACCGAAGCTGCTAAGGATGCCAGTATTTGGTATTCAAGTCCTTTACATTTATTCGTCCTGTTTCATTGATAGTCCACAGAACTCCTTTTCTAATTTTCGAAGTCTCCTTGAATCGCCCACAATGTCCTATCAGAGCTTTCCAGAATCTTTATTCTCCAATGTATGATTCCTAACTTTTAATAGTATGAGCAATGAGTGAATAGCCCATTCAAAAAATCTGACACGGGTCAAAGAAGACTTCCCATTTATTATTTGTCGTCGATCTGTAGCTCTCGTTGCCAATCGCTTGCTGTTCGCTAGCCGTTCAAAATCACAATAAAGCACATAGAAATTTGATCATAAAAGTTGTGTGTGGGAAGGAAGACTGGATTGTGAATTAAAGCAAGTCTCTTTTCCCGCAGGCGCAGGAGACACTATTATCCTTCATCCCTCCAGCGGTAGGGTGCGAGCCAGACCAATATCTCGAGTATCTTCTCCCTCTAGAGCTCGACCAGCTCCGCCAGCAGTAGCATTTTCAATATCTCTGGCAGCAGCGGTTCCTCCTTCCCTGTCGCCGTCACCATAACCAAAGCTAGCACCGCGTCTTTCACGTCTTCCCATCTCATAGTCGTGGACCTCTCGGGCAAGAGGATCGTTGTGATACTCTCCAAATTTCTGGCAGATGTAGTATAGGAGGAGCTAAGCAACCAGTCATTAGTATAAATACAAATCTAAATGCTGCAAATTTGCGAAAAGCCCTTGAAATTGTGCTGAAAGCATTTGATAATACACGTACAAGAGCGCAACCGACAATGAGAAGCGTCAACACGGTTCCGGTGGGGAACTGATCCATCTTGATGAGCTAGTGGCGAATACTGTGCGAGAATGACTTTGATTTGTCAATTCCGAGGATTTTGAATTGATTGATAATATTTGTGGTTGTTTTGGCACCTTTCAACCTTTCAATAATCTAATGAGTATCTACCATGAAGTTCAACCGATCCTATCCAAGCGGTCAAAATAACTGCGCTAATCGCCTCAGATACCTAAGTTTCTGTCCTTCCTCTTGTTTCCTAAAACCTCACGAGGTTGCGATAACCTTTCTGAAGCTTTTATTGGCTCTTCAAATTCACATATGGGCTTTCTAGCACATGACACAGGTACGCCGGAGCTATCCATCATCTCAATCTCTTCTGTTGCATGTCTGTAAAATTAGTGGGGCTTTCAAATGTACTAGGTAGCCAATAAAATTCATCCAGTTTACAGAATATTCGGGCTAGCATATTGAATATAGAATAAGTCGGGTCCTCTGACTAGCTCATTTAAGAACGGCACTAGAGTTTCAGATGAGCAACATAAAGGCGTATTCACATTTGTTTAATCAGTCGGCCAGTTACAAGAGAAGATAAAAGAGCCTCTCCATATCATTTCTCGCATTAAGATCCCGTATCTAGCTAAACCAATTAGAAATAAAAAGTACCTCTTAATTGTCGCATGCCTGAGATTTCAGCCCTTGAAATTGGTATTCAGTGGTACGCTAGCTTTACCAATCAATCAAATTCCAATTTGGGTTATTGATTTGATAGGATGCGCCATTAATCTCAATCAGGTTCAAGAAATTTGAAGTTTCCTTCAAGACCTAGACTTATTGATTGTTTGGAAATCGCAAATTCACATCTGAAATTTTAAAGCATGATCAAACAACTCTAGTAAACTGACGCCTCATAATCAATAAACAAACAATTCAACAAATCCCTTTGCAAATAGTTCATGGATTATTGTTTGTTAATAGTTGAACTATAGTATCACTCATTGCTTGCCAAGTTTTCGCTTATAGCCGAGTGAAATACGGGGTAAAATATGTTTTTCTACTTACAAACCTTGACTCATTAACACAACACAACAAACAATGTTGAGGTTCTTGGAAAATAATGAACTTAATGAATCCTACAGTTCTATTATTAGATCAATGCATCTGTGTATATATTGCGTCATCCTGCCTTCACAACATTGCTCAATACTTTTATCTTCAGCACTCTGGTCCAGGGTTGAAAACTCTTCAGAAGTGTATCTATTAACATATTCTTCAATCTAAAATGGTTTCTGCATATACTATTAGAGTATCTTATGCTAGATACCGCATTTCGTGTAATATAAACGTAAATACTCATGGCTTAATTATTCCGAACAACTCGATTGCCATACCACGCCACGGCGATAGCAACACAGTCTCTCAGAGTAAATCAAAGTCAAACTCTTCACCTGGCCCTAGCCGGAGTTCGAAAAAGCAGAGAACTCTGTCGATTGTTAGATGTGCAAGGTGTCAAAACTTTAGTATTGGCAGATGCAAAGATACGAGCCCCTCAAATAAGTGAGCTGTCTTTCATTCAAAGGCTCAGAGCAGCACCAGACTGCAAATCATAGTCAGTTCTTGAAAAAATCATCGGACTATTGTAAACTAACACATTATAATACTGCAGATTTGAGAAACGTGCAGTCTGTAACAGCTATTTCTTAAGCCCCGATCGTTCGTATCAATCTCAATACAGACAAAAACAAAAAAGAAAACGGACCCGGCTTACACCTCAAGAGCGACCTCTATATACACAGACATTTGAAACTCAGCTCTCATGGTGGTGGCGCACTCATTGTCTTCATTGCTCGATCAACTCCCGCAACTCCACAGCAGGCTAGATATTGGTGACTAGACCAGCTCCTATGAGATTGGTACTTAATATCCCACATTCTGAACATCTGATCTATAACTATACATCCAGCGATCTCAAGATCTTCATAAAACCGGTCAACATCAACGTCAGAAATCAAGCAATATGTCGCGCAAACCGAGTCAGATACGCACGCAATTTCACGTCTATTTCCATTAACGGAAAGGCAACAACTTCATGATGGCAAATACTCGGCTTCCCGCAGACCTCCTCTCAGAGCACGCCAACTCAACAAGAAAAGGACCACAAGCTACAACAGATGAATGGGCTACATGGGAAATCTACTTTAACGAGAACCCGACATTTACCGCTACAGCCACAGCTAGAAAGAACCATATTGGTCTGTTCACCACCACTCTGCCCATCTCAACTGCTACCAGCTTGAGTGCTTGATTATTTGTCAGGGTGAATTCTATATATCGGCACATATAAACCCACGAGTTGGACACAACATTCCCAGAATTATCTGCATATCGCATCCTGCGAACCCCAAAACACATTAAGAGCAGGAGTATCATCTCACAGTTATTTTACAAACACTACACACATTTCATCATTTCTCTCAGGAAAAGTCCTATCATCCTACCACGAGACCAACCAGAAATCCCCAAAGCACACGAGCACTTTTCAAACCAACACCACGGCCTCAATGAAAAACGTTTGAGGACTCATTGACTGCTTTCTTTAGACATGGAAACACAAGTCGCGTTGTTTCGAGTGTCGAATCTAGAAGTAGTCTACTACTATAGAAATCAAAGCAAGTATTGATTGATAGGTACAAGTCGGCACCACGAATCTCAATCAGACCGACTCTGGTCTCTCGATCGAATGCAAGAAAACTAGCAAAGAAACTAGTGATACTGGTTTTGTGATTAGTTCCTCGAATACAAAATCGACACATGTGATATGCATGGGATTTTATACTGGGTGTCCAGATGCTGACAAGAGGATGAGAAATCTTTCAAATCGAAAACTTCATGTGTAATATGGGATATACTGAACAGGCAAGGAACCAATTATCAGCAATAAGCGATTAAATATAGCAGAGAAAGACATTAATTCCGGAGTAGGAAGTCTTCTTAGCCGCAGGAGCCGGAAACCCATCTCAGAGCATGCAAAAAATCAGAAGCCGAGAAGATGAAAAGATTACAGATGACCCGGTCATATACTCTCCCTAGGAGAAGAACAATCAGGAAGATTAGAATAGTATAGAACAATATCAATCATGCATCACATCATAAAGTTTTCCTCTCTGTGAGACACTACAAATTCGACATCTTATTTATTTCATATTATCTAGATGATATTTTCCTCAGACACACAGATTCTTAATTTGAGCCCACACATTCAAATCATCGATCATACCTAGTATCTCTAATGACGATGCTCAGTAAAATTACGATCCATGTTCGTCGGCCCCAACTCGAAGTGCTATCCCAATCCTTCCGCATACATGAAGCGCGAATCTATTATCAAAATTCTTTATTTGAGATTAATCCATAACATTTCTCTTCATGCTTACATCCGCATCTGGACTTCTAGTATCGGGTTTCATCTAGCTACCGCGTCTTGTATCAAGACACTTTCGATTCTCTCTTTGTGATTTCCGGCACAATCGCATGTTTGTGTTTCCGATTAAAATTAATTCGGAATCTGGAGTTGTAAGTCTAATGATGTAGTTATACTGCACAATCTCATTCCTAGAGAAACTCGACCTCAGCGCCCGGAGAAAGAATCTCATGAGAGAGAACCAAAAATCCTTTTGTGAGTTTACAATTTACAAGCTTTTGGGCATGCTTCATGAGAGACAGAGACAGAGACAGAGACAGAGACTGAGACAGAGACAGAGACAGAGACAGAGACAGAGACAGAGACAGAGACAGAGACAGAGACAGAGACAGAGACAGAGACAGAGACAGAGACAGAGACAGAGACAGAGACAGAGACAGACAGAGACAGAGACAGAGACAGAGACAGAGACAGAGACAGAGACAGAGACAGAGACAGAGACAGAGAGAGAGAGAGAGAGAGAGAGACAGAGACAGAGACAGAGAGAGAGAGAGAGGAATTTTGAGTTCTTTCCATCCATCTTACCATATACATCTTAATTTTACATTTACTTGAATATGAGCGCTTTCACTTCTAAGTGCCAACGATATGTCCATTCCGCCAGACACGCAGGAAAGTTTTTTTCTAAATCTAAATCTAAGACAAAGATAAAGGAGATTATGATGACATGGAGCAAAGTGCTATTCTTAAAAATATCAATCATGTTCTGGAAATGCAGGAATAAATGGATGATTGAACTATGGTGTTTAAGATGCGATTATACATATTGTAGTATGATGCACATGGAATGTAGTTTGGCAACCCAGAGTCAAGAAGAAAGAGGGTTATTTATAGGGATAGGCGAAATGTAAAATATCTGATGATATTCTATGTGTGTTCTATTTGTACTATCCAACCATAAACATGACCGCATTCACGAAATGTACTTGGAATAAAGCTCCTAAGAATTCGTAATAAGAGGCCATGACTTCAAGATTGTGATGAATCTTAATTGTAGTTAGGAGGGAATAAAACAAAATTATTCATGTAAAGCAACGGGGTAATGCTGAATATGCGTATATAATCATTCGTGTAAAGCAACGAGAGAATCCCAAATAAACGCATATAAATATATCTATCTATCTATCAAACTTCCAACTCGATACATCTTTCTTGTATGATAAGATCTTACAATACAATATCCAAATTTCACATGAAGACTCCCCCATGAGAGGATTGTAACAAAACCTTTCATTAATCCATCTACACGACATCCATTCCTTCCACATCAAATCACAGAACACATGCACAGAAATCAAGAATCCACTTACCCCTCCCTCCCCCAAACAGCCAAAACCCACAAGTCCAGAGTACTAAAACGAAACATCCCCTCCCCTTTCTCCAACCCACCAAATCTATTCGATTCATGTGGCATTATAATCATGACTCATACCTACAGCCCGAGCCCGAGCCCCAAACTCCAAACCTCAAGCCCCAGAGTACGTCACCCACATCACCCCCACGACTAATAAAAGCCATCTGATTTTCCCCAGATTCTGATCTTCATCTCTATCTTCAGAGAGCCAGGTAATTAGATAGGTAGGCTCACAGGTACCTACTGGTACGTATACCATACCCAACTCGCCACCTCTAAGAACCCGCCTCTACGTAACCGAAAAAAGCGGCGGAAATTGATCACTATTTAAAAGAACTCCAATAACTAAGATCTTTTTTTAATATAATATTAAATAATCAAACACTTAACAATAATACAGAAAAGACTCAAATTTTCATTTACTTTTTTCAAATTTCAATATTTAATTTGAAATGAATTTATAATCTATTAAAAAAGATCTTTGAAATGGTTCTCAATTTCCGCCGCTTTTTTCGGTTACGTAGAGCCCGCGAACCCCAGATTCTCCAAACCTCCGGATCCCAGAATCTTTAGGATAATTCCCGACAAAACCTAGTTTCAAATAGACAGATGAATGCAGAAAATCAAAAAATCATATACATACCATCTATCTCTAAATTTCCAATCTCCAACATAGTAAACACGACTGAAATCCCCAATCCCCAATCCCCAACACCTTCTTTCACTCCCTGACCCCAACCTCTCCCCAGCACCCAGCCCAGCACCCACCTCAAAACCCAAAATTCAACTCGCCATCAAAACGCCACATACAAAGCCAATTAGTAATTAATTATCAGCATAACGCACAATCTCCACGAGGCCGGATAATGCGGGGTCCGGGGGAGCGAGCGAGCTAGGCTTTCTTGGCATTAGTTTATTTTA
Source organism: Botrytis deweyae (assembly GCF_014898535.1). Classification (NCBI taxonomy): domain Eukaryota; kingdom Fungi; phylum Ascomycota; class Leotiomycetes; order Helotiales; family Sclerotiniaceae; genus Botrytis; species Botrytis deweyae. Next base: position 1,103,511 of record NW_024066214.1, read on the forward strand.
TTCTTGTAAGGAAATAAGTAAGTAAGTAAGTATCTAAACAAGTAAGCAAGCAAGCAAAGTAGAAAGTTAAATATCAAAAACGGAAAATAAGAAAAGCGGTTATATACGGGTTTATTTTTTACTGGGGGAAGGGGGAAGTAGAGTATTATCTAAGTATAATAGATACTTTATATACAGAGGACTATTAGTTATACGAGGAATTATACGAATAGTAATCTTATATCAAAAATTAAATAAGTAACTACCTAGTACCTAGTATATATAATGTGAAGTATATAATACGATACCTAGAAACGATGAGATGAGATGAGATGAGATTTATATCATCTACCTCTAGCTAAATTCGCAATCACGTTTTTGATAATTGGATCGTTTGTTGGATTGTTGATATATGGATGGGATGAGATGGAAATGTGCTTCTTCTGTGTGTAAGATCTTATGATTATGTGTAATCGGGGGTTCATATTTATTCACCCCCTTATCATTGGTACAATGGGGGGTGAAGAGGATCGTAACCCCCGATTATGTCAATACATACAACTGAAACGCGAAACTCACACCTCACTCACCCTACTCACCTCACATCGCCTCATCACCAATCCCTCTGTTTCAATCCCCCTTTTGTATACCCCCTTTCAATACCCCCATCCATCTTCTCAGTAACAACGAAGAAAACAAAACAAATCAAATCAAATTAAATCAATATTCCCATTCTCTAACCTCCTCTCCCCTCTCCTTCTCCCCTCCCCCCTTCTCCTCCCCTCCCCCCTTCTCCTCCCCTCTCCTCTCTCCCTCTCTCCATACATATAAACCAGAAACTCCCACACCAAACCCATCAATCACTAGGTAGGTAGATAATCCATTCTCTTAACCGGTTACACAATCAAAATCTCCTTTAGGATATACATATAATACATCTCATCTTACATATCCATATATACACATAACATCTCAATACTCCACTCCATTTCCACTCCATTTCCACTTCCTTTATATTTCTCCACCCATCCACCCATCCACACCTCCACTCCCTATAATCCCTCAAGTCCATAGTCCGTACTCCACAGACTCCATGAAAATGAAATGAGGGAATTACGGAGTATTCATTCTATTCATCCATTCCATCCATTCCATCTCCAAGATCCTTTCCACAATATCCAGAACCTCACAAGTCACCAGCTCAATCCACCCAAAAAAGAAAAGCAAGGCAATCAGAATCAGAATCAGAATTAGAATAAGAAAACGAAAAAGGAGTAAGAGAGAATATTAAGAAGTTAAAAGTGTCTAGGTACTTACGAGCCTGTCCTGTCTATCGAGTAATGAGACAGACCCAATATCCGGGAGCGGGGAAGGTATGCTGTGCTGTATGTACTCATATATGTATTAGATTTCTAGGTACCTAGGTAGTGTTTTAACGATGATGATGATGATGATGATGATGATGATGATGATGATTGTGCCGAGTGGGGTATTGGCGGGAGTTGAGTTGGCTCGGTTGGTTGAACGGTTAGTAATAATAACCTTGGTGGCCGACTGACTGACTGACTTGCTTTAATCCAAGAAAAGAAGATTCGCTCGAGAGTTTGAAATTTGCATAATGATTATTAATTGTAAAGATTGAGATTCAGATTGGATTGAGATTTGTATTAATCGTATTGTACTGTATCGTATCGTATACCCAAGTGTAATACATAAATCTTCACCACGAAGAAATATCCTACTCAACTACCTAAATACTAACTAAATAACCAGTTTCCCCTTCGTACAGAGTACATCTTTCCTTCCTGCCTGCCTTCCTTCCTGCCCCTGTCTCCCCAAATATAGAAAAATCCGGGGTATCATAGTGTTGCTAGGTAGGTATTTTGCGTGATAACCTTGTTATAGGTAATATACATTGCCCTGATACATGCATGCAGCGCCAATCGCTCATTCAAGCGAAGAAACAATGGAAATCAAAATGAAAATGAAAATCAAAATAAAATAAAACTTTTTAGGTGCCCCCGTTTCCTTTCCTTTCCCTTCCTGCCCATTTACCATTTGTGACTTGTGGATTTATTTCCCCTCCCCGTTTGTTGCGCCGTTTGTGTTGAATGCGATGAGATGAGATGAGTGGTTGTAGGTATGTATTAAGAGGGAGTGAAGTAGTAATGTAATGTTGAAAACGCCATCATAATGCTTTTAAATGTTGAACTGCGGAGGTATGCCCTTCTGCCCCAGGTCAAATCCATGCAATGTATAGTACCGCGCCGCGAAGAAAAAAATCATAGGTATCGTAATGCACATGCATGCAGAATAATCCAAGTCTCGAGACTTCTATTCTATCCTTAATCACGACGGAAAAAGAAAGCGAAAAGAGATTCTCTCAACTCCTACGCCGTTCTCGTCGAATTCCTCGAAGTCCAGCGCTCGAGAAATCCTCCACTCCGCGCACTGCGAATACTCCCATTGCTGTCCTCGGAGCTGGTCGAGCTCTTGCGTTCGCTGGCGGGTCGTCCGCTAGTGTAGTTTCCGGCGCCGCCCCGTCCAACGTGCCACATGCCTCCTTCGCTCATCTTCTTTTCGCGGGTGCTCTGTCGCTCGAGTTCTTCGTCGAAGGAGAACGGGGCTTTCTTGGAGGTGGGGAGAATGTTGCCGGCGCCGCCGCGGCCGCTGCTGAATTTAGATGAGGTTTGGGGGAGACCGAGAGTGAAGAGGGAGGCGGGGCCTCGGGCGTTGCTACCGTCGGTGGTCTTGGGGGCTTTGAATGTGTTTCCTGCTCCGCCGCGGCCGGAATGGATGAATGAGGATGTGGCGACGTGAGGGTGAGGTTCGGTGACTTGGTATCGGGTTGTCATGGTTGCGGGTGTGGTTGTTTGTTTGTTTAGTTGGTTGTTGAGGGTGTAGATGTTGGTTTGGTAGTTGATTGAAGGGTGTTTGAAAGTATTCAAAGGTTATGATATGAGTACTTTTTGAAGATTGGTTGATGAGGTGGTAAAGTTGATGTGATGTGATGTGATGTGATGTGATGTAGTGAAGTAGTTTATGGTTGAGCGTGGTAAATGTTTAGGTTGTAAAGTGAATCGATGATGAAACGATAGTAGCTTTCCAATTGTATGAGTACGTGGTAGTAATAGTAGGAGTTTGATATTGATCTGATGTATTTGAGTAATAGTAGGTAAAAGCAGAGGAATGTGGGCCAACGGTTTCTTATATCCTTTTTCTCTTCAATCCTTTTATGATTACTCCTCACTTTGTATATAGAATACATACCTAGTGCAGGAGTGCAGGTGACTCTTTTTCACAATACGAGTCATCTAACTAAAAATAAACAAAAGGTTTTTTTTCCCTTTCATTATTTCCTTGTTCAAGAATCTCTCTTTCAAATTTTCCCACGCATTTCGCATTCTAAATTTCTCACGATGTTTGACACTTTGCAGTTAGAGGTAACCGCTCTCCGCTTTGCCGTGAACTAAACCAAGGGACATGGATAACATCAACCTTGGGAAGTCATTTTCCATAACAATCCCTCGCACGTACCAACTTCCTACCAACCAATTTGAAGCAAAGTTGCCAAAGTTGTCAAAGTTCCCAAAGTTCTCGCACTCGTGATGAATTTTGTGGTTACTATTACGAAATCACTGAGCGCTAGATCCTTCTATTTCCATTCGCTTAAGGAGAAAATGCTGGAAAATGATCATTTTTAGCTTCTTCCTTGTCTATCCTGGTTCGTGTGATCCTGGGCCTCCTGGTCTTGTCCCTGGCCTCTGAGCAAACCTGGGGGTAATTGAAATTCGGACATCCAGTCGATCTTGCAGCAATGGCAACATCGTGAGAGACTATAGGGATAGTTCCAATTTCGTCAGCAATTTCGCATCAGATCTCTCATGCGTGCCAACGTGCCAAGTCGATGAATTGAGCAGAGAAGAAAAGTTACGCTTGGGACAAGTTACGAATTGGCCATGTGGTGTGTGTGGTACGGTGAGAGATTTCCTTGAGTGTCACTGAGAGTGTCAAAGAAAGTGGCACCATGTATGGGGGAGATGAGTTGATTTGTTTCTTATGCGTTTGGTAATTGTTGATCAAGTAAGTCTATGTATGTAGGTATGTACTTGACTCCTTTTGTATGTAAGTATCTCTACGTATCAAGTGTGCCCATGAAAAACGTGCTTCGTGTTATGGAAAACATCATTTCACAAGAAATCATTGAATTGTCTTGTCAACGATTAATATAATATCGCCATATATCGCCATAATCTTTCCAGATCTCATCAATTTTCTGATATATGTAAGCTTACCCATCAACTGCAGGTGTTGAGTCGTACTCGGGTAACCTCACCTCACCTAACTAACCTAAACTACGAAAGAGCCTCGTCTTACCGCCAATGAGCTTGTTTACCTGTCTGTACCTAGAGTTCTGTACCTAGGTAGTTATCCAATTCAAAATTCTCCGCCCGGCTTTAGATTTTCAGGTACCGTACCATGAAAAGCCAAAATTGTGTGCTGACAACTTATGACAAGGGCTATATTCCGCAGTGACGGCGAGATGGCGAGATGGCGAAATGGCGAAATGATGGCTTAATGTCTCAATATCTCAATATCTCAATGTCTCAATGTCTCAATGTCTCAATGTCTCAATGGACTGTCATTTTAATGCCATCATTTAATAGAAATGAACCAATGAGACCATTGTATTTAGAGACATTTTCTCTTCTGTCTCTTTTTCCTCCCTTGTTTTCTTTTTCTTCCTTGAACATCTTTCCAAATAAACCTTTCCCAGCTCCTCAAAGCTCCATAGAATTCAGAGTCAGAACTGAAAAGAGATTTTCTAGTGATGTCAACACACGGAAAACTTTTAATCCATTCCCCACAACTTCACAAGCTCACCCCTTACCAATGTAGAAGCAACAGGGCTGAAGAACACCGCTTCATTCTTCTTCCCTTGTTTTCCCCCGCAAAATCTTAACGCCCATGAAAGAAATTTTCATTAGATCCACATATGTGCATTAGACAACATTGACAGCGATCAGGAGTTGAAACGCAAGATGGAGCAACGGATGGTCGAGACTCTTGCTTCTCAATCAATAGTCATCTGCCAACCGTTTCTAGCATTGCATGATTTGCATCTTGGAGGGGAAAAATGACTCCATCGTGAACTCGGGCTTCAAAGCCGGAATGCCGAGGGTTGAAATTTTGAATAGGAGACCGAGAGCGAGGATAAAGTTTAAACGCGTACACTCATTCATTCCACTTTGATCGCTCACATTCGCCTTGTCCATAATTTCATGAAACCGAGGCTACCCATTACAGGCATTGACAGCTCATATGACCTCGCAATAAACAAAATGTGAAAATTGGAGAGATCCTAGAGGATACATTCGATGCTTCATCGGTTCGGTGCGGCGCGGCGCCCACTCGAATCAATTGACTTTATGGCCTAACCGGCGAACAGCCAAATACGATCGATTTGATTTCTCACCAAAAATAGGAGGCGCTTCGTTGGATGACAAAATCGCACACTCAAATTACATGCCAGAACATCTCAGTCTGAAGAGCCACTTGTCAAATCTGAATGAGAATATTGAAAGGAGACAGAGCGCAGGTAGGTATGTGATTTCCGATTTTGGTACACGATTTTCTTGGTCCATCGTATGGGTGGATAATTATTACGATCGTGTTTGAAGTCTTGAAACGACGGTTTGATCTTTCATCCCATCTTTCTGTCTGTATTCAAAGTCAATCATCCGTGAAGATAAACGCCCACTCATGCATACTTCTCTTCAAGCTTAGTATTGAGCTCAAATGCCATCGGATTTTAATACAGCTCGTGAACATGGATCAGTCCCATGTGTGTATTTTGTGATGATCTCGAGGAAATGGAATGGTACAAGGCGGGTTTCTATTTATATCTTTATTTTTTATTTGTCTCAGCAATGATTTGATCACAAGTTTGGGGAGACGAGGAAGAAAGGGAAGGAATCGTAAGTGCATACTTAGGTACTTGGTATACTTCGCGTGATGATAATTTTGGATTTTGGGAAGGAGTCGAGGGAGTCCCAACGCTAAGTGGCGGCCTTTGCTCGGAACAGCAGGTTTGACCACATCTTCAATTTCATTCTTCATCGCAAATTATCAAACATATGAGATTTCTATTTCATCCTCATTAAATTCCAACCAAAGTGATGTTGTTGAATTTTATTTTTTTTCACAAAACTTCTATTCCATCCCCATCAACATTGAATCAGAGGAATCTTGGTGAAGAAAACTATCATCACCAGGTTACCACACCCGCAGCAAATATTTCGAAGAATGAGAAATCATAGCAACATTCTATCCATCATGTGATAGAGTATTTCAACGTACAAGATGTATGATGGAGACAATATAAATTCCCTCAATAAAGCCTTATTGTCCTTGTTTAGTCTTTCGATGCACAAAGTTTGATCGCAAATGTCAGAACACGGATTTGCCAATCTTGTTTCTCTACTGTGTATGCATACTTCGCCACAGACGACAAAGCGAAAGAAACACACAGTTCCTGAATGTCGAGGTAAGCAATTTTTCTGGCTTACTAGGGGCAGAAATGGCTTGACCCAATACTGACTCCTCATTAACCAAGTGATATGAATATGCTGAGAGAGTATGACCAAAGGATTTCAAGGCTGAAGACCACCAGAAGTATAGGTTATCTTCAAGAGCGAAAGAAAGCAAACAAGTCAATATTGCACATTACAGTATTCTTGAAACCCGGACCCAAAATATCACACTTTTGCTCATGGAGGACGAAGATCAGGACATTCTTGGAATTGGGCATTTCTTTACCAAGTAGAATCTCATTCATACATACTAGTTACGTATGCTGACAGTCACATGCAGATCTTCTCCCTTCAATCGAACCATATTCCTTCATCAGCCAATTCTATGATAGTCTTCATCAGAACCCTACAATCATGATGTTGTTTAATGTGGTGCAACAGGATCAGTGGAAAACGCGTGACTGTGGTGTGGTATCACATTGAGACTTAGTGGATCAAAACCTTCTTGTTTTACCCATCTGGCAGTGATTGTTACTTTCAATCCCTATTGACGAATCTGGACACCGGAAACTACAGAAAATTACCAAAGAGGGCTCACGATGTACCTGATCGCCCTCACTCACATATTTTTGTCATATAGCACGACTTTCATGGACGTGCTGCGGAATTTATGGCCGTTCATATCGATGAGATGAATCAATCACACCGGACATATGTATAGTATATCTCCATGACCATGTCACAACTATGCGGAGAAATTCGTTCCATTTTTGTGGCAAGAAGATAGCAACGTACGATATTACAATCCCGAGGTTCATATAGTACACGCGAAAAGGCGGAAAAAGAGGAAATGTGACCCGCCCCGGAGAATGGATCAACTGATTCGCTTGACCTTCGTCTCGCATATCGATCACTACATTTTCTTTGGGAATATTATCAGTCAGATGGCCGGTTCCATAACGTCGGAACATTCTATTGACAAGTTGCATGCATCTACAGCCGCTAATTTCATGTTGCACTACTTAATCGTTCTGGCTGTATATCGAGATTTTGTGTTTTCTGTCACTTTCTGAGATGGGTTTTCTATTGTAAGCCTGCCGGTTGAGGTGTGCTCCTCATTGGGGATCAAACGAACGAACCAAGGGAAGAAATGGCATATCGACAATGGTTCACCAAAAGAAGGTGTGGAAATGCTGGCACCAATCAAAAAAAGATGAAGTTTTCATTGGTTGATTCGAATATGTTGTGCAAGCATTTTCTTAGTGAGGTTATGGGCTTCAAAAGCATGCGCCAGTATTTGGTGATTGTTTTCACCCAATGTGGAAGACACCAATGGTCAAATCAGGAAGCAGTTGAGGATTCCCTGGAATTATTTGTCAAAGACCTTATCCTTATCGGCAATGAGCTAATTGACTCTTGGCCGCAGTACAAGATTTACTCACACGCGTTTGCACTATTGCCATCAGTTATGTCGTGCCCCCCTGTGGCGTATTTGACACTCACGGGAAGCGAGAACAATCGAAGAAGAAAAGTTGGAACTCGTTTCGAATTCAATCTCGAACACCGAATCATGTTCATTCATTCAAAATATGGCAATGGGAAAATCAATTCATTTTATCCGCAATCATCAGAAAACTCCTAAGGGCACCTCCCATACTCGCAAAAGTAACGCGGTACGCTTTCCCACCGTCGACACCCAGAAATAATGTCCCCGTGACAAATTTCAGCATTTGTACGCCATCCATGTTCCTTGTGCTTCCTCCAATCGCCTCGACCAAATCGGAACCCCTCATGTAAATAAACACTGCGAATGAAGAGTACAGAGATACAATATCCCACGTGCAATATCTGAAGACTGGTATAGGTTGACGAACCAAGCTCGATCGAAAAACTGGAGTTTGTGCGGTTAAGTCTTCATCTCAAGGTAGCACCGAATTTTGCTGTAAACCATAAGGAAAGAATACGGAAAAGGCACCTTGACACCAGCAAAAGGACTGTCACCCCCCTTCGATAGTATGACCTGTTGAAATACTCTTTTAATTGGCTTCTCAAAGTGTGGTACTCGCAACTGAGAAGGTTTTCGAACCATCGACTCCCGTCATGCCATTGTTCAGTATTCCGAATCATAAAATGACCCGAGTCACAAAGCTGCCCTTGTACATCCGACAAATTAGTTGCATCCCGATAGATTGATCATGAAGACACATCCTTCCGAAGCCGCAGAAAAGATCCGCAACCATCAACTCCATTTCTTCTAACAATCGGTCTCAATGGTACCCAATTTCGAGCCTTCTTCCGTCTGTCTTTCCGTGTCTACCGTTCCGAACAACCCTCGAATGGTCATGTATGACCGGGTCCTACTCTCCATGCTATAACCCTGAAATTTGGACCCCTTGCTTCATAGTTCCAGATCTCTGCTCAGTCCTAACCTGATTAAGGATAAATTTTAGGGCAAGGTATTCCATTCTCCACATTCGGGTCTAACCAGCGGGTGAACTGCTAATTCATTTGATACCGAAATCATCAGAAAAAATAAACGCCAAAATCTAACAAGGATAAAATTCGTCCCCTGTTTCCGACTCGCGGTACATCAGGAGCTCAGTTATCTGACAGTTCTGCCACTATGGCTGTTCTTGCTCCTTCCAGAAGAGTGCCTCACTTCCCGATTTCTATGAGCCGGTACAGTCTGCAGATTATTGGAATAGTAGCTTGCAGAACTGGAGTGATATGGGCAAGGGCGGTGAGATACTCCGGTGCCTCCGCAAGGATGACAAGGTGGTCTAAGACATCTTGTTAGAGTCTATGAATCTGAAAAAACAATAAGGTTGGTGTGGAAGTGAAGCTTGGCATAGAGGTATTAAAGATGAATACATACTCTCGTGGGGAACCACCGCAATACTGACAATTCCCTAACACATTGCCATTGAAACAGCAGTCATAGGCTTCGCTAGAGTACGACATTATAGAATTGACGATACAAAGTTTGATGGTGCTCAACTGCGGTAAAGGTGGAATGGTATGTGAAGATGGATATATCTTCGATGATGTCAAAGCTAGAAGGCTTCCAATAATTCAGAGAAGTCTCTTAGCTTGTGTGTGGTCGTAGGAGTAAATCACAATTTCTTCGAAGTACAAAGTGGAGGGTTGTGAGGATTCCAAATTTCTCACTTTGTTGCAGTGATCTCCATTCATCTTATACATCTCATATTCTCTAGCATCTCCCATCAGCTCCCATCAATGATAGAACCCCCACACTTTATTGAGGTCAGTCAAATTCCACCCCTTGCATTTTCTTCCTCACCGTCAGCTTCTGTTTTTAGCAGAAGAGAAGAAACAGTATACACCGTCAGATATCGTGAGAAATCACCCGGATAGATCTATGCACATGGTATTAGGCACCACTTTCCTCAACAGGCCTCACCGCTCCTACTTGAATTATTGAAACAAGGAAAATTCTTGTCCTCTTCTCTTTTATCTCTGTCTCTCATGCCATCATTGGCTACTCGCGAAGCAAGAGCAATTTATGAGGGGCTCAAATATGATCCGCTGATCTGATATCTCTCCTAGTGGATATGCCGGTAATATGCTAATACTTTACAATATAAAACTTGGGGGTTATTTTGATTACGCCATCGTTGCCGATAACTATGGATTGGCTTCTTCCTATCATTTTTGATTTACCAGCGGAGTGGACCTTACACAACATAAGATTCTATGAGCAGAGACGTTTTACAGATGACTTTGGCTTGAAATTCAAAAAGTCGAGGGCGCTATGCGTATAGCGCCAAAACGGCCGCTGCGAAACAGAGATTAAGTACCTACTGGAAGAGCAAACCTCCGACTTTCGTACGAGATAACACAAATTTTTTGTCACCCGAAACGATCTGAACTCGTGGGTGCTTCACGATACCTGTTAATCTTTCAATTGCTTTAATTAACTGTGTACTCTCGCTAATAGTAAAGTAGCAGGATTGGGATAGCTCAACCAATGGCACGAATCTTGCACACACTAAATTGACGGATAAAGTACCATCGATATGTTGCCCCTTGTCTCCAATGCACAGAAGCTGGCTCCAAACCACCGGTTTCATCTAACATTGTAGTGGTGCCTCGTACCCCATTCCGAGACTTACCTCCCACTCTTCCTAAATACCCCACCACAAAACTAGACCTTCAGTTCTCAAAACAATCATTCATACATTTCATGATAGTTTTTGGAGCGAATTCTGTAAGTTCAACCAACCCTATTATTTACCATATACAACACCGTCCCGGAGACCTCGAGGTTTCATGCACATAACAGGCGGTTAGCCGTAACTCGGGATTACAACATAAGTGGCTGACTTGGTCATTCTTCTATTCGCTGATATGCAACGACTTATGTCGTGCGTGCGAGACGCTGTGCAACCGCCCCTCGAAAACGAGGAATTGATAGTTCCATACATTCGATTTAACTCCCGTCGATTGTAAATCGCAAATCGAAATGTCATATGTATAGGATGATCTACATGAGTATGTAGGGGTTGTAATCCATTATCATCATTGTTATCATTATGTGTGGTTTTCAAGGAGGTTTGGTAATGAGAGGAGTCTCGTTGAGTGGGGGTTATGCCAAGTGTCGTGATGACAATAATGAACCCTGGAGAAGTAGGAAAGAGCCTTATTCTCACATTGGCCGAATGAGCGCTAGCCACGAAGTTTTTGTGCAAGTTACCAAGGTGTAAGAAGTAATAGATGGCGAGGCGCTCGCTTTCCTTCCCCAATTACACCTTTTACTTTCTCCCCTTTCAAGCGAATCAGTAGATCAAACCTGTCGAAAGTTGAAGTATAAACTTCCACTCTAATATACATCTTTGTACCACATCAGTCCATTCTGTGTCAATTACTACATTTTACTTTTTAATCTTCGCATTGATCTATCCACAGATACTCTCTACCCACAGACATTCTCATATGGTTATCGACTTCCTGCACATTTGACTGGTGTGCGTCATCGATGGAAACATGATAAATCGCATGTCACCGCTTCTATGCACATTTTTCTGATCCCACACGGTATGGTCCCTGCATTTGCAAATTCTTTTCAGACAATCTCAAGACTGATAAGATATAATCTATCATACCATTATCCTCAGGGCTGAAGGTTGGATTGCATATTAAAACGCCGTTTCGTTCGTCGGAGTCGGGCAGAACCCGTATATGTGCGTATCCGCTATACGAACCGCAATACTACCTGGCTAGTTCCCCCATTTGGAAGATGATTCAATCAACTTTCCTAAGTCAGAACAATCATACCCAAGTACACCTTCCCGAGGCCATGGAACCAATTGTTCAAGTACCAATTGAGCCCTGCCGTCGGAAAGAAGAGGTCTCCGACAGATCGCAATCGACGCAAGTGTCCGTTCCTTCCATCCATCCTTCCTTTCAATTCGCGTTTCATCCGATCAAGATCACTGTTTCTTCATGATTAGATATGATAAGTCTAATTTAACTTCTCCACTCGGACATAAGCTAGTCTTAGTGGCGTGAGTTGAAACGGACAATGGTTGCATAGTATCGCGATCCTTTCAGTCGGGCTCTTCACCGTATACGCAAGTAGCCGTTAGGTATTATATATGCTGAATCCATGAATTTCTTAGCTCTGAAGATGACTTCAAGGATCTCCATACAGACATAGATAAGTGTCTTGGTTCTTGCAAGGTCCCTCGTGGATCCTTACAGTCCTTCGCATATTGCATGCATGGTGACGATGGTTTCAGATGCCAACGGTAAGCTATTTGACCGAATCGAAATAACCGGTATCCGAAACGTTACGTCGAATAATGATGTACGTCAACTTATGAGCCCGACTCCCTTCGTTGCTTCTTATTCGCTTGCAAACATCATCACTATCCATATTCTCACCACATGCGTCAAATCATACCACCTTGATAGCAAAAGAGCCCCCAAACACACATTCGTTCAAAACTTACTCACCACCCCATTTCTTCACAAGTTGACCAATCCCCTTCTTGCAGAAATAGACACTGTGGTTATATATCCCGTGAAATGGCTTTCTTACACGCATAGATGGGTAATATATATGTGCAGCCATCCGTTGTGCATATTGCATGCAGTCATGTATGCGTATTATGTGCTTACTTTCTCTTCGGTTCTTTGTCTTTCTGTCGCGCTCTTTCATTACCCCACTACGCAGTTTCTTGAATTTGGGGTTTGGAAGGAGGAAGATGAGTCTAGATTGTGTTGATGATTGGGGAAGGTGCGAATTTGGGGGTGGGGTTGTGGGTTGTGGGTTGGGGGTGGTATAGTGTAGTTGATTACTAGTGTATTACTCACACGGTGAGTATGGGTAAATAGATGGGTAAATGAGAGTTTGTATTGGTATATGTCGCTGTGATATGATGTGATGCAATGTAATGTAAGGTGTTCATTGTATTGTGGTGGAGATATATGAAGAGTGAGAGTGAGTGAAGGGGGGAATTGGGAAGGATGATGATGATGATGATGATATTCGGTGAAGTGATGTGATGTGCATGTATGTAGTATATATGCATGTATCAGGGGAGTATTTGCATTGGATTCGATTCAGCTCGGCTCAGCTCGGCTCAGCTCGGCTTGGTGGAGGGTGATGAATTCGATTGGATTGGATTGGATTGGAAAGGATTAGATTTGATCAAGTCTTGTGAGAATAAATGCAGAATGTGCGTGGAATGGGAAGGAAAGAAAAATATTGTAGTTGGAAGGAAGAGGGAAAGCGTGGTAGTAGTGAGGCTGTGGGTGGGAAATGAATGTCCTGGGAGGACATGAATCTTCATCCTCAGACCCAATACGAAAAATAGTGATGTACATGAGGTGGGTTCCCTAGTATTGAGAGATAAGTTACTCCTCTTTTTCCAGTTTGCTTAACAAGAAGATCATGATCCTCGGCAAAGGAGAAATAGCTCATTAGCGCTAGACGCGTATCTATAATCCTCTAGAGATTGGAGGTTAGGAATGTGAGGATGATTTGGAAATGGATATTGAGAATGGTGTCTTGATGGATTTGGTTGATGTTGTATGGAGTGTGGAGTGTGTAGTGCACGGGATTTCTGACTTGATTTGGATATCGGGGAGTTTTTTTTTATTCCTATGGAAGGGGGGGGGAGTCATTAGGGTTTTTGGTGCTTGTTTTCTAGTATACTCATCTTTATATACCTACCTATCGCTTTTAGTTTGCGTAGTTGAAACTCGCGGCTATGGAAATTTTGAGTTGAGATTTCAAATTTGATGGAGAGATGGAGTTTTGCTATCTTTTTTTTGTGTACGAGACTGATTTTGGTAGAGGGAGTGAGTTAGTTGATGATTACATATCTTTTACTGGAGTATAGTAGGTGATCATGCTTCTTGTCTCTGTTTCATGACGGGTTTGTGAACGTTACTGGCCTGCTTTTGGTAGGGTAATGTATATGTTCTTATTTCATGGTAGCTATCTATTCATCATTGTGTATCTTCTTTGGCTTCTGGGATAAGGTTAGTGCTGAATTTCTGACTTGGAGATATGTGTTCTAGTATGAACATTTGTAGAAATTTCAAGAGATAGATTTTTGAGGTTTTGGTGTTCGTGTTAATCTTGGTATTGATGTTAATGCTGCTACGAAATCATTTTAATTTGTGTACTATTGAGAATAGTGGATCATCATGAATGACTGGTTCTTGTATCTAGCTAGTATAAAGGAAGCAATTTATAATCCTACTTTCTACATGCTAGCTACTTTGGCTTACAACAATCATATGCAAATTCGACTCTCCACACTTATCCCTCTCAATAGTCAAGTATGTCTAACAAGTCTTGTCCTCCAGTGAAAGAACGTTGAAATTCCTGGTGTCCTTTTCCCGTAAAGATGTATCAAATCCCTCTAAACCAGCCCCATCCCTAGAATATTTCAAAACAAATATAACCATAATTCACATACCTTTCAAAGAAGACCCAAAAGCAACCTCACTCATTCCTTTTCTTTAAAGTAACAACTCCACAAATAAAAGTTGTTTAAACCCATCCCTCCTACATCTTTCCAGTCCTTTCACTGCCCTAACCTAACATTGCTTCATGGCACAACTTCGGCTCTCGGAGAAACAATCCCCCATTCCAAGAACCAATAATAAACAGTACAACCTCGTGATCTTGACACTTCGAACTCGTTTGTTGCATGTCTGAAATAGTTGATTTCCTTTTTTCTGGGTTTTCCACGGTTTTTTTTTTAACTTTTTTGGTTTTTTGAAAAAAGTTGGCTTGATGAAAAGTTGATTCAACTTTTTCGCTAAGAAAATATCAGAAAGTTGGAAATATCACATTTTGAAAATTCGATTGCAAATCGATGAATTGTTATTTTGGGGATGAAAAGTTGATTTTTGGATTGGGAGGCTCTTGATTTATTTATTTTAGTTGTTTTTATTGGGATTGTAGATGGATTCAAGGAAGAAATAGTTGATTGAAATGTGTGTGTTTTCAATATATTTGTTCGCTTGGGATTGGATGTGAGGTTGGTGAACGGCTATTTCCACAAATGGTGGGACTGAAGGCTGATGATTTTGGGATATGTTGGAAAAATACTTGCTGGAATAAAGTTGACAGGAAGTTTTCCAGGGTTTGGGGTGGAAGAGGGGATGCGATATGTGTGTTAATCTCAAAGTTGAGCTTGCAGTAGTAGCGTTGTCCAGCTATATTCTTCTCGCTTGTTGATCTTTATATGTTCCACCGCGCTTTGCTATAGTTTATGCTTATTTTATGCTTGATTTCCAATTGTTGCTAGTGAGATCTTCTTCGTTTTGTGGATAACTCAAAGTGAGTTGGGAGAATTGGAAGACGTCGGGTTGGAAAACTTGATAGTAGGGAGTTTAGTTCACTTGAGAGCTTTATGAGCCTCTTTATCTTCGGTCAGGAGCTTGGGAGTATCTGTCTCAATACAACAATCCATGATGTTGTCACTGTGCGCAGTGAACTTTTTCACAACATAAAAAGTAGGTTGGTTAGTGGAATGCGTATTGATCATGGAGGTCGTATTGATCTGACCAAATTGGAAGTACAGAAGTGGAAATGATATAGATATAATGGTGCTAGTGCACATACTTTAGGTCAGAACTTCCTACGTAACTCCATATAAAAACTTCGTAGCCAAATCCCTGCTGTATATGTCCCACTCAATAGTTTGCTCACCTGTTTTTGTCTTTCTTCTTTCAAAACGGCAAAAGTGGTTGTATGGATACTGATGAATGCTTGAGTTCAACTACGTCAGAATATTTCATAATGGCTTAAGGTTTTACTGCGGGAAAACCCCGAAATGAACAGTGTGATCGAGGTAATTTCAAAAAGTCCATACCCGCAACATAGATCTAAGCGTATCTATCTGGGGTATTCTGATTACTATTCATTGAAAAGGAAGTTCAAAGGCTCCATGAACCCCTGCGCTAGTTCAACTAAGAGTTGTTTCGAGTTAATCCGAGTGGCACAATGTATGTCTGTTGGCTAACAAGCATGCTGGCATTGCATTTCATCATGGAAGCGAGACTTCGACCCTTTTAGGTGAGTACATCGGCAACTTCAAGTGGGCAATTAAACAACACATTAATCTTTGATATTCAAGAGTCTATCTAGCTATAGAAAGTATCTGCTCAAGTGCAGTAGCACTGGGTGGTTCTCGTAAGTAAGAGTCGATACTTCAACCTGAAGTATTCTTACTGAAGAAATATCATCATAGCGGTTATCTGTAGAGAATAAATTCTTAGAGAGCAGAATAATATATATTTCGAAAGATATATTGATCGCTCTCGTATCAAGCAGGAACGTGATGAATAGAGTGGGTTGACGTGCCGAGCTTTCAGCGACCAAACCAGTGGTTTACCCGACTTGATGGTGACGTACTGACGATATGTGTTATTGCGTGCAAGCGATCGGCTGTCATAGCTCAGGGGTGGCACAAACAAGACAATAGATTGCCGGGCCCCATGTTTTATTCTGGAGACCAGAGCGGGGAAATCTTTATCCAGATGTCCGTCAGCTAGTCTCCACTAAACATGGAAATTAAGCATGATAATTAAGTTGACCATACCAATGCCGACAACATACCTTCTTTCAATGATGCTCCAGTGATTGGTAAATCAGAATTTCTAATTGGTTGGGTAAGTCTATACTATGGTATGGTATCTGTTTAGTTAAGCAGACGTCAAAAGACAACAGACCTTCGATATCAGTTAAGGTGGAGGATTGTTATTCTTGCTCAAAGGTTCGCCTGGCTTTGGACATCCTGGCTCAGATGGCCAATCATCCCCTTAAGGATCACTGAGCAATCACATGTAAGCTGCAAGGAGAAAATTTTTGTAGTCCGTGGATTCATTCACCTTGTGTATCTTGTCACAGTGCTGTGGTTTTCAATTCTTGAAATCTGATTACTATTCCCCAGGATCAGTTATGAGATAGGCATTCCGAAAATTATTGAGGTTGCATTGCCAAGGCTTGGCAATGTCACTGCCGCGTGTATCCAATCCACTTCCTCCTGCTATGTCAGTAGTGGTTGTCCGTCGACATTGCGTAAATTAATTAACCTTAACGGTTAGCTCCCCGCTATCTGGGCGGGACCCCACTCGGAAGACCCCTCTGGTGATGCGATTTGTCCTGCATTCAGGTACAATCTGCGGTAAATCTTTACATATGGGCCTTCAGAATGTAGGTATATTGACCAATGATGTGTATCTGAAAGTAATAAGTGAGGTTTGGAAAGCATATATAAGGGAGCATCATCTACTTCTACATTGAAGTATCAACACAGTTTGCAGCACATCTACTTCTCCAGCTTGAAATCAGAAAATTCCATCAAAATGAAGCTACAACACCTCTCTGTCCTCGGCCTTCTAGCCACACCACTTCTTGCCCACAAAGAAGTTTCATCAGAGGTGCTTAAACGTTCCGCAGACCTCTCCAAGCGATGCGCTTCCGGAACTGCAAGCTACAACAAACGTCGATATGAACGACGAAATGCAGAAGCTCTCGCCAAACGAGCTGGAAACACAACATACAGTATCACCACCGAAGCGCCTTACTATGATGTCCTCAAAAATGACACTTGTGTCTTGGCCGCCGACGTCACTGCTGGTCCATACTACTGGCCTCGATCCGAGACTCTCCGTCAAGATATGACCGAAGACCAAGTCGGTGTTCCTCTAATTCTCGATGTGGGAGTTATCGATATGGCGACATGTGAGCCACTTCCCAATGCGCTCGTTGCCTTTTGGCATTGCAACGGTACTGGTGTTTATTCCAGTTTCACCGGTCGAGACGCCAATGTTCCGTTCCCCACTCTGCTTCAGGAGTTGAACGTCACGGATTTCGTATACGGTGTTACGGATATCCACACAGATGATGAAACTTGGTTGAGAGGAATGTGGCCTACGAATGATGAGGGAATGTTGGAGATGAAGACTGTTTTCCCTGGTTTCTATTCTGAAAGAACTATTCACATTCATGCCCAAGGTAAATTTTTCTCTTTCCCGCATATATAAATCCTTATTTTCGCATCAAAGTTCTGCATTCATTTACTAACACAAAAATGTAGTTTTCACTGACTATGTTCTCCACTCCAACGGTA
The DNA here is from genome assembly GCF_014898535.1 of Botrytis deweyae. Lineage (NCBI taxonomy): Eukaryota > Fungi > Ascomycota > Leotiomycetes > Helotiales > Sclerotiniaceae > Botrytis > Botrytis deweyae. The sequence continues at coordinate 1,121,641 of NW_024066214.1, forward strand.
CCGTTTCAACCGGAAACTTAAACTCCATCGGTCAATTCTATTTCAACGACACTGTTACCGAGACAATCATGGCTCAGGAACCATATGTGAGCCATACTCAAATCGAGCGCACCACCAATGCTGAGGATAATTACTACACGGGTGGATTCGCACGTGGATACAATCCAGTTATGGATATTGTTCCAATTGATGGAGAAGATATCACCAAGGGAATGATTGGGTATATTACCATGGGAATTGACACTACAAACCACCCTGTGTTGGACCCCCCTAGACCCTCCTCCTAGATAAAGCTGGATGCGGTATCGTGGAAAATTACTGTGTAATAATTGGCTGGTTAGATGCTTGTAGATAGACTGGAATATGCACAAGTTGCAATGTAGATACGAAATATCCGATGGGGGGTTACCGGGTGTATGATGAAAAAATTGGAAATTTTAAAATTTTCCCATCAATGGCTTTTATAACTTCTCAATATCATGATTGAATTCATTCTATACATATCTGTGCATAAAGCACTCTCGAATAGTGTAAATTAAATTTTAGTTGAGTCTTAGAAAAACCTTCAAAGATACGCATCATGAATTCAAAATCATGAATCAAGCTTGTCTTGCAACACCTCTTTTCGATATCATGCTTTTTCTGAATCCTTTTATCACATTCATGATTCATAACACACCATAAGTGTTGTTGAATTACTCTTATCATCTCTCGCACTATCTTTCTGCCTTTCTGGCAAGTCTGACAGCTCCACATGAAGTGGCAGATGTCAGATTTTTGACTGTGAACTTCAATCATGAAAATCTAAATTTTTTCGCAACAGCCGAGAAGTGTTGTTCAGTTTATTCCGTGCATGCTATTTAATGAAAGATCACACTAATGTGCATGGTTAGTGTGTTAACACAGCGTAATGAAGATCACTACTTGACGCTCCAAATTCTCTCCTTTTCTCATCCTGTTTCCTCGATTCACTGCTGTCAAATAGCGTGCTCGAGTAATAATAAATAAATATCTAATATCAGCACTATAACACGATACTGAGCGCAGTGAGATCGTCATCACCGAACTTCTCTTAGGAACCATATTCTCCACCTACAAATATATTACCACTAGAGCATGTAGATCTTCATCCTGACTCTCTTGTTATAAATAAGTTGAAATCCAATCCATCAATAGAATATCGAACAAGAGATAACCAAAATCCCTCCATTAGCTTCATCTCATTCATCTTAGCCTTTTACTCTTTAGCCAGAAGGTCCTTTTGGAGCTTATTTCTCAAAACAATACTTATCTTAAAATAGCCATTAGACATCTAAGATGTTGAACATACCACGATACCATATCATACCTCTTTCCGGGCTCGTTTCTCCTTGGCGATAAATTCCATTTCTACTTCTGGTAGCGCAACGAAGAGAAAATAATATCTTAACCCTCTCGGCAACTTTCTTTGACTTACTCTTTTCCTTCGCGGGCCTGGAGTTTCTTGATTCTTTAGGTCCATTGCTGAAATAGAAGTCTAATCGTTATTAGTAACCATTATTATTTGAATGTTTCAAATATTCCCGAGACTTTATCACACTCGCTCACTGGCCTAGCCACAAAAATTCAATATTCCCCCAAACATCTCCCTTTCTCCTCCATCCCTTTCACTTCACAACCTCTGATTTACGTCCGCATCACTCCTTCAAGCTTCTAGCTATAGCCCGAGAATAAAAAAGTTAGTAACTGATTTATCAAGTAGCCGAAACTCGAAAAACACGTCTAGATACTCTTTTAAACCCCAAACCAGGAATTCTATATACCTTCTCCTCTAATTACAAATTAGCAAGAACAAATATATAAAAACATGAACTCTATGAAACGAAATAACAAAATCAGTATATATATATAAAGTTACAGGTCTTAATAATCTAAGCATATGACTTTAATACTGAACTAAAAATCAGACTTCCCTTTTCTGTAAATGAAATAAGTTATTCAGTAGTAATTAAAACTAAATTTCAAGTTAAATTGTTGATACGGATATATATGTACTAATAAAAACCTCCTCGAAAAGTATAAACAGTTAATGTAATTGTATTCACAAAACCATAAACATAATTCTTAATTACATTATATCTCTTCTGACTCTTGAATATCCCCTGTACGAAAATAAGTCCTTCTATTTCTCAAAAAATATAATCTATATTATTCATCTTGATCTTTATATACAATTATCATCATCATATAATATTATAATCATTTATTCCTTACTGTTTATTTCTCTCTTATTCATTGTTTATCATTTCTAAATCATCAGACAAAACTCACAGACCCACTCCACTCCACCACCCCAGCCCAGTACCCCCTTTTATAAGCGAGCGAGCGAGCTACTAATCATCTCCATCTCCATCTCCATCTCCACCAGATTAAAGTACCAAATACATTTTTATTCATCTATCTAATTTATTCTTATACTTTCATTCTCATTCTCATTCTCATTCTCATTCTCATTCTCATTCTCATTCTCATTCTCATTCTCATTCTCATTCTCATTCTCATTCTCATTCTCATTCTCATTCTCATTCTCATTTTCTATCTCTACACCTAAAACACTAATCTCTCATATCATCACAATTCGAATATTAAGCTAGAGCTGCGCTAGATATAATAACTCGTCAACTTAATTTTCGTATGATTATTTATTCTCTCTTTCGTTAATTCAGATAGATACCTATCTAGTTAAACATATAGAATATAATATAATAAAATGAAATAGAATTAATAAACTCATCATCTATATCTCACTCTAACTTTTAACTTTCCTCTATATTATAATCATTTTTACAATCGAATCTCTAAACCCTAACCCTAACCTCTAAAAAATCTCTAAAGTAAAATATAATAAAATACAATAAAACACCATAAACAAAAATCCTCGTAATAATTACAACTTTAATCTTCAATACATATATACTAAATAAATATCTTTAAACCCTCTCTTCTCTCCATCTCGATTAGTTTAGTATATATTTTCTCTCTCTCTCTCTCTCTCTCTCTCTCTCTCTATCACTTTATTACATTATCCCCTCTTATTTCTTTCTACTATAATTCTCTATACTGATAATTAAGATTTACTACTAAATCAATATCTATACCTATACCTAATATATACATCTAAATATCTATTATATTACTCTCTTCTTTAATACTATAATACTATAATACTATAATACTATAATACTATAATACTATAATACTATAATACTATAATACTATAATACTATAATACTATAATACTATAATACTATAATACTATAATACTATAATACTATAATACTATAATACTATAATACCATTCATTCATTCATTACCATCCATTTATTCATTACCATACATTAACAATAACAATAACAAAAAATACCAATTCAACCAATTCAATCATTCAGCTCCCAGCTCCCAGCTCCCAGCTCCCAGCTCCCAGCTCCCAGCTCCCAGCTCCCAGCTCCCAGCTCCCAGCTCCCAGCTCCCAGCTCCCAGCTCCCAGCTCCCAGCTCCCAGCTCCCAGCTCCCAGCTCCCAGCTCCCAGCTCCCAGCTCCCAGCTCCCAGCTCCCAGCTCCCAGCTCCCGGCTTCTAACTCCTAATTCCTCTCCACCCAGCACTCATATATTCCCCTCTAACACATACCCTCATCCTCTTCCTATCCTCCAAAAAACCCCCTAAGAATTCGTTTTCCTTTTTCATATAATTAACAGCTATCTTAAAATCGACAATCTTAATTCTTTCCCTCTCCCTCTCCCTCTCCCTCTCCCTCCCCCTTTCCCATCTCATTCCCTTCATCCCTCATAATAAATACACCCCCCCCCCCCCCCCCCCCCCCCCCCCTAAGAAACCCCTTTTAAAAAAATTCCTTCACCTTCTATTTAATTTTCTAATTTCCAATTCCTAATTTCCAATTCCTAATTTCCAATTCCTAATTTTCAATTTTCAATTTTCAATTCCTAATTTTCAATTTTCAATTTTCAATTTTCAATTTTCAATTCCTAATTTTCAATTCCTAATTTTCAATTTTCAATTTTCAATTCCCAATTTTCAATTCCCAATTTTCAATTCCCAATTTTCAATTCCCAATTTTCAATTCTCAATTTTCAATTCCCAATTCCCAATTCCCAATTCCCAATTCCCAATTCCCAATTCCCAATTCCCAATTCCTAATTCCCAATTCTTAATTCCTTATATAGATAATTTACAACTATTAGATAAGAAAGAAATAATATAATATAACGATACAATAATATAATATAATACAATATAATATAATACAATACTACCCAGCCAATTTCTAACTTCTAACCACCTCTAGATAGGTACTTACCTACAAGTTAACAACTTGATTTTACAGTTTCAAATTTCTAAGTGGGCAGAGATCTTCCGAAATCGAATCCAATATCCATCCCATGATATATAAAACATTCAAAACATTCTTCATCATATACCTCTCCAAATACTCAACTGAAGACCATACACCACGATTACATTTTATTATTCAATTACAAGTTTTCTATTTTTTTTTGTATTTCCTATTCATATTTTATTATCTCAGCATATTTATGTTTCAGGACTACCCCGTTGATAGTTGCACCAACTAACTCCCAACTACCCCCTATCCATCCGCACCATTGTAAAAACCAAAGCTAATAAACAAAAAAACAAATGAGAAGAAAGGTCTTAGTACCTATTGTATGTCGTGATATGAAAAATCCCCTATCCATCCCACAATAACCAAAGAAATCGTTTATCCATCGCAACCCAACCCATCCATTCCACTATCCTCATAGACAAATTGACAGCCAGCACGTCAGTCCCTCAAACGCCAGCCACGCAGTGTTCAAAACGCGGCATATATCCTTTGTCAATATCTAGACACATTAACCAATCATAATTTCGGTAGAATAAGAAATGCACCCAGTGCTTCTTTCCATCAATACCATGATATAATATCCCCCCTTTCACTATTTCCCCAATACCTATTCCTATTTCCGTTATCCATCCGTTTCAAGTTCTCGATAAATTGCTGTCATGTTGTAAGAGTAGCAATCATTGTGATTCGGCTCGGATCGTAATTCCTTTCTAAGCTTAAATGAATTCTGGAGCTGTTGCTACAAGTGCCGAAAATAAACCAGCACCAACAGCAGCTCCTCCGAGTGCAAAGTATCCTACAGCCTCGACAAACTTCCTCATCTTGAGTCTCTTGACTGGTCGATGTTCAGGATCATTTGTTGTTGTAGTCAAGACTGCAAGTTGGATCGCAGCATCAGCTGTGGGTAGTTGCACATCTGATTGAACCTTCTGGGCATGATGGATGGTATGAGTTGTATGCGCTGAAGATTCAGGGCCAGGAATTTCTTCTTGTGCAACCACAGCAGCTTGGGGCTTTGTCGAGTCGTTGACACCAGAAACCCAATCTCGAACCTCGTTTTTGATTAATTCATCATGGGAGATCTCATCAGCCTTTCTCTTCTTGCCAACTGAAGAGCTGTCAATGATGTCGTCAATACTTAGGCCAGATCTAGTTGGATGTCTTTCTAGGACTGGGCTCTCCACAGCTCTTGATGAAGCGTCTGAACTGAAGTAATATGGATGAATGGAAGGACGATCTTTAGATGATTCAATATTAGAAACCGGGCGATCGTTAATTACAAAACCATGGTCGATGCCATTGCCGTGATATTTGATGGGTAGTATAGGTTGTACGAATTTAGCCAAGGGCTTTGTGAATTTGATAGCCCGGCTTGGTCTCGTTGTCATTGATAATGGTGAGAATTGGCTTACTTGACTCTCTTCATCATCAACATGAGCTTGGAATTGTACCTTGTTCTCTTCCCTGGCTTCAAAGAAGGCGTGCTTGCCAGTTTTATCACCCAAACTTCTGGCAGATAAGGTTTCGGGAGTTTGATCGGCGTAACTTTCCTGGTAAGGTGGTCTAGCCATTGCTACTGATGAAGGACTAGCCTCTCGGCCGTAATAAGAAGCAAATGGTGATCTTGGTTTCGTGAGAGAATAATAGTCGTTGCGAGGATTTCCGCATTGACGAGCAGAAATCGAAGCACGGTTTATATGAGGATTATAGTAGCCGAAAGGTGAAGCATCATAGGTAGGAGTACAAGTAGCATAGTAGCTGTCGAGATGGGACTTGGAGAATTCATCGTAAGATCCACCGCTACCGATGAGACCGGTGGGATTGGTGCCTGGTTCTTTCTTGAGTAAACCGTCTTTGTATAATGTTTGTAGACCTTCATTAGCAGCTTCGGAAAGTCCAACACTTCGATCATCGTCATCATCGACTTCATCTTCATCATCGTTGTTCTGTTGATCTAGAGCGATAACCTCTTCAGAGGTATGAATCTGAGTTCTAACGTGAGATTCAGGAATATCCGCATTATTGTCAAATGGAGTTCGAGTCTGTGAAAGCGTCTGAACGAGGGTAGCCTGAGGAGCAGGAGAGGATGCACGAGATGAGCCCGAGTACACTGAAGGACATGAAGATGGAATCTCATTGAGTGCTTCACGACTTTCAGTCAGCAGAACTTGAACCTCTGATTCCTCCGATGCGTCAGACATCGATTCATCTTCGCTATCAACGTCATTATGAGAAGGCAAATCTTCGAAATCCCTAAAACCTTCCAATTCAGATGCGTTTTCTATATCAGACTCATCGGAATAAGATTGTGTCGAAAGCATATCTTCATCTTCGTCGTCATTGCTATCGTAATTGAAAGTGTATGTGTGAGACGTCTTTCGAGGATGGTCAGCTTCTTGTGGTGGATTTGTCTTTGGTCCTACAGCATCGCGAGAATCTCTCACGATGCTATCTAAGACTGGTGACTTGGGAGTGTACTCGTCTTCCTCGATTCTTTCGTCATTGCTATCGGAAGGCTTTGTCGGCTTCAGTCTAGGGCTGGAAGTATCGTTCACAGTCAGGTCGATAGCATCAACAGTCTTAGATGTAGGGCTGGAGCGAGTCATTTCGATAGATGTATCACCCGGACTGGAAGCTTCTTCGGACATTTCTGTATCATTGAAATGGTAACCTTCGTCTTCATCGTCTTCATCGTCGGAGGAGTCGGGTACAGTGTAGCTATTGGGTCTCCTGCGATAGAAGGGTTAGTACGTGCTATCAGAAAACGGCATAAGTGATACTCACTTCCATGGAATTACTTCATAGTTGATCTCAAAATGACATGGTTGGAATAGATCCACACCACGTCTCACACCAACACCGAAGACAATTTGATCATTTGAGTTAAGAGGCTTGGCTTCTTCTCCCAACTTTTCTTTGTTCAAAAAAGTACCATGCATTGAACCTAAGTCTCGAATTTGGACAACCTAGAAGAAGTCAATACAAGCCAACCAACAATAAGCATATGGTATTCTTACATTGTCCACAGGGTTGTAGATAATTTCGGCATGATTTCGAGACATTACCGGGCTATCGAACCACGCATTATCAATAGCACCCAAGAGACCTTTGCTAGGACTCTTTGAAGCTCTGCCTATTTGCAATACTGTTCGTGTCGGGTCGAGATTGATTAATCTCTCGCCGCAAGATAGAACGTCCTCATCTGATTCGACTGGTTTGTGGCGTATGTGAATGTTCACTATGGAGATTTAGTATGAATGTTCACGAAAGGAACGAATAGTGAAACGGAATCTGCATAAAATGATATCGAGAGTTCGCTGAGTATAAAACCGGGCAGATATTTAAGGGAATGAGGGAGAAGTGATATGACCCATAGCTGTAGCCTTAAGGATAGATGAACGATCAAAAGTGGATAAGCAAGATGAAATCCATACTTGACATACCTTGATGAGACATCCTGTGGATTTTGAGCTGTCAAGACCTCGAAAAGTCTGTACGAGCTGTCAAGAAAGCGATCGAGTGTTTAGGATTTGTGGAAATTAAATATGAAATTGATAGTACGAAGTTATTCAGGTTGAGGATGGTGAAACGCAACGACAAGGCTATCTGTATTCGTTGGCGGTGGATCCCTCGGAAGGTGAGATTGAAATGGTTGATATTGGTAGACGTAGTGCAAATGGCCAGCCAAATGTTTCAATATGTGTCTGGTTTGTATTGAAGGTCGGATCTTTCAAGAAAGTGGAATGTTTGACCGAGTTTGATGTGTGTGTGTGTTTTTCTTTCCTTAAATAAAGTCGAGGGTCTTTAAGAACATATTGAAGTTGAATGGAAAGTGTGAGAGAGAGTGTGTGTGAGGGAGAGGGAGAAGTAGAAGAGGGGTTGATACGGGTGTGGTTAGAGTCAAAAGCAGAAGCAGAAGCCGTACTAGGTACTTGGGTACTTATCAGGTACTGGGTTTGGTACTGGGTTTAGGTAGGCAACTACGGAAATATGTATGGTTGATGGGATTGGTGGGACCGAATGGATCGATGAGCTATGGTAAATTCTGAGCCTTAAAGGTTTTAGTGTTATCGATAAGGCATCGTCATGGATTGATCGAGGGGTGGATTGGTTGATTGACCCCAGGTTTTATGATATAGAGGCACGTGAGGGTGATGATATACGGAGTAGAGACACGAGGGTGATGATATAGAGACACGTGAGAATAATGGAAGCCTTGATATTCAGGCAAAGATGAGTGAACTTTCGATCCGTTCAGCTCGAATTCCTTTTTTGTATTATGATTGAGAAGTAGCTACTAGGTAGTCACATATCGGTACCTACTAGATATGTACCTAGTAGTCTAGTAGTATCATTCGGAATGATGACAAACGAAGCTGCATTTTGATTTTACGTTTTATTCTGGCCCTAATGTCTGCGTGCCTAGCAAGGTATCTATTTTGATTGCATCGCCCTCTGATTACTCTCATTTGACTACGTACTACCTACTCGTAGTACTTGGTAAATACATTTTATAGGACTATATAAATATTATTATTATATTAATCTGATTTATTGCATCTAATTCCTATTCCTTTTCCCATTCTTCCATGTCTCCGGCTTTACTTTACACCTACTAGCCATCTATCTATATAGCAGACACACTTGAACACACCTCTCCATCCACTTCCCCATATCACCCTTTTTCCCACGTTCACTATCGCTCCTTCCCGAGGTCGTACATAATCATTCCGTCACCAGTCGCTCTTATCTGACGACCTACTAGTGGCGACAAGGAACAGACATCTCCCCATGAAAAAACGCACATGCTTGAATAATTCGATAATCCTGATTCACTGGACGGGATGCACTTCCACCTTATTAGCTATATATCCTATTCACAAGATGTATTTCATCATAGGCTAAAAAAAATTACACTCAAAATATTTCTTGATTCACAATTGATCATTTTCTGACTTTATGACTCATAAAGATCCTGTATGGAAGAGAGACATTTCTGAAATTTTGTTTCTATTTAAATCAATCGGTGCAAGCCTATCAAAAGAATAACCTTACAAATATTTATCCCAAGTCCTCGCAACATTCTCATTGTCTAAGCCGAGTCAAGCAAGCACTAGGTACTCTGGGAAGAACGAAGAATCACAAACATAGGTATTCACATTCACAACTTCACAACCTCACAACCTCACAACCACCACATACACAAACACTGCGCAACTCTCGTTCAAAATGACGAGAGATTTACGAAGAAGAGTACTGGAAAGTCATAAGACGGTATCCAAAAAAGCTGCATCGCGTGTAGGTTCGAAACCAGTATCAACCGTGAATTCAAAAACGAATTCGCGAAATGTCAGTCGCCACGGCTCGGATGAGGATGATGGAAATATGAGCGATGATGATAGTACAACATGGAGGTAAGATGCACCCTTTTACTCACAACTTGACCTTTATGCTCACACATTCTTCCAGTGTTAATTCCGTTGACGATATGCTCGATGCGCCAGAACCCCAAGAAACATCCGATGTCTGGGATCAAGAATTAAGTGATCGCATTGAGGAAATCGTGGATCGGAAAAGAAGCAGCGAGGAGGGTCGAGAACGTGCTTTAATGGCATATAATCATTATCTCATGATTAGATATTGTTACGACGAAATCGAAAGTAAAGTCGCAGAATTATATCCTGCTTTGTGCAAAAGTATCAAAGCCGACACGGGAGAGAAGGAAGCTTGTTTGGCATTGAGAGGTATGCGCTATCATCATCATATAATTTATGGGTATCTTTTTCTAATCTTGTCGCAGCTATTGGCCTTACAATCATTACTTGCCCTTCCGACGACGTTTACGAAGATATATTTCGATCTCTCAAACAAGCCTACCAAAGATCAGAGCATGTTACTGTCAAAGCTGCAGCTATACGAGCAATCGCTGCATTAGCAACCTACGGTGGCGCATCCGAGACAGAAATCAATGATATTATGGATGAATTCCTGGAAATAGTCGAATCTGATGGCAATTCAGTAGACGCTCCCGACAGTCCGGAAGTTGTTACAGCAGCATGCGAAGAATGGGGCAGTTTAGCTACCTTTGTGGATGATTTGGAAGAAAAGTCCGAGGCAGCGATGGAGGCATTTGTCGACCAATTAGAAAGTTCCTCAACATCAGTTCAAATTGCCGCTGGAGAGAACATCGCCATAATCTACGAAAAAAGTTACACACCACGAGAATCGGACGATCCTGAGGCCAGCGAGAACGAGAAGGTAGATGAGCATGGTTTCCCTCTCGATGTCAGCCAAGTAAAACGCTACGAGCCATGGCGTCAAAGGCATCAACTCGAACATACACTTGGAGAGTTAGCAAAAGCCTCATCGAAATCTATATCCAAGAAAGACCGAAAAACATTACATGCCACCTTTGGAGATGTTTTAGCGACAGTCAAATACCCAGTTCGAGGACCTAGATACTCAAATGTTATCGATGAGAATGGCCACTTACTAGGATCTCGAATGTTTGTTCGCATTCATAAGAGTGGAGTCATGAAAATTGATAAGTGGTGGAAATTACATAGACTACAGTCTCTGAGAAGAGTTCTAGGGGGTGGTTTCATGACCCATTATCAGCATAATGAGGTTGTCTTGCAAAGTCTACCGTGAGTATTCATCACTTCACTCTTTGCCTCTACACAGTATACTAACCAAAGCAACAGTGCATTAATCACTAAAAACTAGATGACTCAAATTGCATGGTCGATTCAGTGAGAGGACCAACTCTTCATTCTCTCATTTTATTCACGCAGCAACGATTTACAGCATTTATTTCTTTCTCCGATTCCCATCGGATCCAATCTTCTTCGGGCGGTCTTTCTGCGTACGCATGCATGGGTTTGAAAGGTATCTATCTTGTCATGAATGATACCAGCAACAAGGAGTTTATGGACATCAGTTTAGGTAAAGGTCATGAAGGACGGAAGGGAAAAAGTTTGGGATTTTTTCTTTTCCGAGAGAGCGAGCGGTTTTAGGTCGGCGATGCTTTGTGGTATTTGATATACCCCCCTTTTTTTTCTTCACCGAGTCGACAATTTTTGGACGATGAGATGGAGAAGGAAGAAAGAAAGAAAGAAAGAAAGAAAGAAAGAAAGAAAGAAAGAAAGAATTCTTGACTCACGTAAGTCGGAATTCAAGAGCGGGTTTCTAAGTTTTTAGGTCGAATTAGATGGTCCGACAGACAGACAGACAGACTTGATTCATTAGCATGCATGCATGCATTATCTATGTGGAGTAGAAAACCAATAAAGTTATCCACTACAATATTTGCGCTGAATTATCAGATGTGTAGATTGATCTCATATTCTTATTCCTATTCCTAGGTATTCTATTCTTTCATTCATAATCAATGTTGAAATCTATTCCCTAACTACATCAACATCAACACCAAGATTTCCATCCATCTCCATTCTAAACCTCAAAAACACTCTCTCCCTTCCATCCTCCCTCTCCCCTCGCAACCCTCTCCCTCTCTTCCCAATACCCATCCTTCCCTCCCTTCAATCCCCACACCTCTTCCCCTTCTTCCTCCACACCCCCCTCAACCTTAACAAACCACTTCGCCCTCCACTGTTCCCCCCTCTCCTCCATACTCCTCCTCCTCCTACGCTGCGCCTCCTCTAACTTCGCCTTAACATCTTCCGCCTCATCCAACCTCCCGCCCTCGGCAGCCCTCTGATCCGGCCTCAACCTACTATCCGTCTGCGCCAACTTCCCCATCTCAATCTCCGTAATTTCATTAAGTTGCGCCGCAAAGGTCGTCAACCCATAACAGCTCGCCGCATGATCCACCAGCTCTCCCACTTTCCAGATCTCCGTCCCGGAACGTCCCGCTTCGACCAGTTTGAGCGAACTGGTCCAGTTTCCCTGGAGACTAATCCCCGTATGTTTTCCTTCCCCATCATATGCTTCCACGCCTACATCTTCGCTTCTACCTCCAAACATACCCTTTTGTTTAAATTCTACCAAGGCTTTTGCTCCTGTACTTTCATTCGTAACCGTCATGTTTCCGACCGGTTCCACGTATTTTTCCCCCATCACTACATTTCTCAAAAACACAGTCGCCACATTCCAAGTATATCTTTCTTCAATACCATCCGGAAGTCTCAGAACCATTCTTACACGACCATCTGTAATAAGTTCCGCCGATTTCCCCCAGAACTTTTGGGTTGGAGCTGGCGACTGTCCCAATGACCATTTAGCCGAATCGGCTTGACAAGCCATCCGAACCGGACGATGCGAGACTTTTTCCACCAACAGTCTAAACCCTCCCGGAACTTCTTGATCGCTTCTCACAAGCTCGAAAGTTTCTCCTAGCATAGGATTAAAAGGTTTACGAATAGCACGCTCTCTAGCTCGATTATTACTAAACTGTGATACTGCAAATGCTGCTACATGTAACAATCTTTTTATCGGATCCTTTTGATCTGCGGCTGTATTCAAGAGGTTGCAATATTCAAGCTGTTCTGCCACGCGTTGTAATAACGATAGAGGTTCATTGGCTGAGACTGGCATACTGATAGTACTCAAATCTTTACCCACGTTCTTTCTAAGGAATCCGATCAAACTGGGAGGCATAACTGTTGCAGGTGGAATAGCTTTTCGACGTTTTGGTGCTGCCTTGATTGGTAAAGGATCTAGATTTTTGGGCTTGATTGGGAATAGTGCTGCTGCACCATTCACATGTTCGACTTCTTCACTTCCTCCACTAGAAGACGTAGAAGCACCACAATCATCCTTCTCCTCTTCTGTTTCTGAATTTATAGTTTCTTCTTCCCCACTCTTGCGATTGATGATCATAACCTGTGAATGGTCCGGATCTCCAGCCTCTGCGTCATAAAATTCTCCTGTAGAAGCTGATTCTATACTGTGTGTAGACCTAGCAGACATAGGTGCAGCATTTGATGCACGGCGACGTTTACTGCTAGCTATCAAAGTTTGAAAGTCTGAGAGAACTGCGTCTAGATCCTTGAGTAAAGATGTGCAATGGTCATGAATGTTCTGTTCTTCATGTGAAGTACGCGATTTTCGGGGGGTTGAGCCATTTACATCGATCTCACTAACAGCAGACGCTGCCGCGGGCACTGGAACTGCAAGTTGTGCGGTCACACCGCGTTGCATCGTTGTCGGTGTACCAGGTGCGGGTGTACTCGGCTTTCGTTTCCAAAAAGGTCTCTTTTCATTCGTTTGACTGGTTTGGTTGGTTTGAGGAGCAAAATAGTCAGCACTTTCTTCGACGAGAGGACTTCCGGAAGGTGCCCCAAGAAGATGTGAGTGTCGCCTATTTGGTGTGGCGGTATCCTTCGATAATCTACGAACAGCATCCCTAGTTCCTACAATCCTACTCACAAGACCTTCAATCTGAACCCATTCATTTTCTTCTTCTTTATTTGATGGGACCTGTAGATAGCTGGTCCTGATTTGCAATCCCACATTCGGTGTTGGAATTGATTCCAATTCGACCCCTCCGATAGGGCCTCTAGCATTATTGCTAGCCTTCTCCAAAGCTTTGGTCCATTCCTCGAAATCCTTGGCGTTGTTTGCTTTCAAATGCCAGATTTCAGCACCAGAATCGATGTTGATTTCTCTCCTCCTCTCATCTGCTGCAATCGCAGCTAAACTTAATGGAATGGCTCCTCGAAGTGCCGACGAATTGCGACTATAGTAATAGGATAGAGTGCAACTTGCGAAATCCAGAGAGAAGAATCTGCGAGCATAGCCTTGTCCCTTCTTTCTTCTTCTCTTTTGTAAAACACCTACATGGTAGCTTGAAAAGCCACCTTCACTATCATTCCTGCTAATCATAGAACCTCTACTAGCACCTCTGCCCATCGCCGTACTCTGTAAACTTTCAACGGACTCCGAAGCTGCGGTTGAGAGATTTGGACTTGGCTTTCTGCTGTTCTGTGCATGCGAACCATCCAGACCCTGTAGCTTTTGGAGATTGCTCGAATGGGGAGGGGAATTAGATGGATATGTCAGAAGAACGAAAGTGGCAGTCTTCGATATTTGTTTCGAGAATGTATTGTCGAATACCAAGCCGTACATTCCCCCATGACCCACCGGCACCGCGAATGTGCCCATGGATACCTTGTCTGCTTCGCATTTCCCACACCATTCAACTAATATGAAACCTTTTGCTTTCAACTGGTCTTGTGCGGTGGAAGAATCGTTTCTCGAATCGGTGGTAGCGGATAGTCTTCTCTGCGAACTAGAATCTGGATGAAGGGAATGAACGGCATCGTCGAAATTGGGTTGTCGCGGGGTGGAGGCTACACTGGTTGATGACCCTGTTCCTGGGTGCTTGACAATTCCAAAGTTTCTGTTATAGTCAATAATACAATCTAAAATTAGAAAATAGAGCTATCCCACATGGACTTTTTGTGCGGTTGAACACTCCATGAGATTGTGTGTTTCTCCTCAACCTTGACCCATCGAACAATATACGACTGCATAAATCTATTAGACAATAGTACTATCCACGTCATGTACTACACATACCTTGCTATGAATTTCTAATTGCTCCATGCCGGCCATCGCGCTCTACTTTATTGCCTTTCTTCCGTTTGATGGCTCATCCGAATATTCCGAGAAATGGGGAAGTTGTTCAAAGTTGATTGAGAATTGGTCGTGGCAGGAAAGGGAATATCTAGGAAGGTCGAGTACTCCAGGAAATCAATGCAGATTAAGAATGTTAACTTGAAGTGGAGAAGTGTTGAGATTGGGAGCCAGGTTAGGATCTCCCTTCATAGATATCCTCAATAGGTAATCAATGAGAGTTTCGTCTTTGATGATTCCACGTATTCGGTACGAAAGTTCATCCCATTTGTTCGTTCGTATATTGGGTTTTATTACTGTGCTATGCTCGCGGATGGTTTTCTTGCGGATGCTTGCTGATGTTTACTTGTTTGATAACTTTCTTACGTAGGTAATCCCTGGAATAGCATTCGACCTGGTCTTGAAGGCTGGCTTAAGGCTGGGCTTTTGCTGTCAGCGGCTCAACGGTCCATGCACCACTTTTATGAATTGATTGTTTGGAGATGCATTGAGTGAAAGGAAATTATGATTGATTTATGAAAATCAAGAAGAAATAACAAAACAACTGGTGAACCTTGGAAATCAATATATCTCAAGGAACCAACCAGTAAGGTTGTGTAGGTAAGTAAGAAAATTCTCCAAAAGGCTACGTAAATCATCCGGCCATCATGCAGAGTAAACCAAGACAGGGTTACACCCCATTCATCCCGTTACACCATCTCCAAAGCCGAGCGAGCTAGAGGCTAATAAAGCTCTATCAAATACATAGGTACCTACGTATCAAATACGACAACCGATCAATTGTCAAGATGTCATTCTGGCTAATCTCAGCCTTGTTGTTTGTTTGACACGTCTCTAGCACAAATTTATGTATCCCTAGTAATAAGATTAACCTAACGTCGTGCAGTCAGTACATGTAAGATACCAACAAATCCTAGGTAAATGAATAATCGCCGAGCTTATGGAATTGGTGAGACTACTTCAAGTAAGCTCAGGGATTGATAGTGCATAAGAAATCATTAATTGCAAGAGAGAAAGGTTATATAATTAGCAGGATCAAGAAATTCAACCAAAGACTAATTCTGTTCTATCTTTTCCTAGAAGTACTATGTATGTAAATAGGTATTGGGTAGGTATAAATTAATTACTTCTTATAAACTTGGCTCGAATTTTGCCTAGCTTCTAGGCCAATAGATAGTGCTCCTGTCCATTTTTAACCCCTTTGAATGCTAAAGTTATGAAACCCCGAGAACTTTTGTTACATGTTGTAGAAAGATGCATCGTAGCTCGTCTATCAGATTTATCCCTCAGCCCCCTTCAGCTCACTAACCTCAAGAAAAATCCCACCCCTCATCATCTTCGATTCATTTCCGCTGTGTGGCGCAGTTTGAATCCATTACACAATGCCTTCATATCGGGGTATTGACTCTTTAATAATTCAAAAGCATTGGGAACGATCCGCACGGCCCATGAATTAACGCGCGCTTGTTGACCAGCTTTGAAGCACAAATGGAAATACCCAGGATGTCTCGTATCGAGACAGAAAGCATACACAGATCGCTTGGGATTGGCCTCCGTGTAGGTTGTCAACCAACGTTCTAAGAATGAAGTCAGTACATTTATCATTATCATAATCGAAAGAAGTAATCTTACCCGTGTCGGTTCTGCTGCCTTTTTGGAATTTTTCATGCAGCATCATCTCTTCAACTTTCTTGGACATAGCCTTAACGTGATCCACGATCAATTCGTCAAGATCACTGTAGTTGTATTTGTTGTTGATTCTCAATTGTCGACCAAGTGAGAACTCATTCTCCTTTTGTAACTCTAATACATCGAGGTGCTGATATACGCCATCGGCGACTTTCCATGTAACTGCTAGATGGTCATTTCCCTTTGATGAAGGGCGAATAACAGCATCTCCAGGGGCTTGTGATCCGAGATATTCCTCCGCTTGGGTGGCATTGAATGGTCTGAAGAGAGGATGCTTGACAACTCTTTGAACGCGACCTGTGGCCTTGTCTTTCTCGCGGAGCTCCTCTCTATCTTTTTGCTCTTGATGTATATCCCAGGTACTAATATCGCGGTCAATGCGTCTCCTGTATGGTCGCATTTGTGACTCGCGTAGTGATAATCTGGCAGAAAAATTTCGTCGATCAACGTCAAGCAACTTAGCTTGAGCAGTTTGGCCCACGGAAAATAGACGGTTCAAAGAGGCGTTGGAATTATCTGAGCCATCGTCTTTCTCGACACGGCCTTCGATTCCAGAATCCAGCTTAGCGATAATGAAGTCATCCTTTGCCACTCTGATGTTGACAGATACAATCATGCCTTCGCATAACGACTCGTGAGTTTCTCCAGTCAACATGGTAAAAATTTCGTCATCAGACAACATGCCAAAGTTGCGACGCAATTCTTCGTATGGCGCCAACAACTCAGCGCGAATAGTCTCGAGCGTTGCACGTTTGCGTTGATTGTAATTTTTCTCCAATTGATCGGCATACTCTTCAAGAATCAGGTCGTTCACCTTCTCCTGCTCATCGTCCTTGATGAGCTTCCGGACAATGGCTCCTGGTCCTCCCTCGTCTACTTCTGCCTTGACGTCTTCTTCATCAAGTTCGAGTGCATCGGCTGCCATCTTCCTACCGAGTTCGTAGTCCTCTGGATGCACACGGGTATTGTCAAGATAGTCAGACGCAGGATTTGCGCTTTCGTACTCCATGTATAGGAAACTAGCACAGTTGTTCCAAACTCTTGGACCTACAACTGGCAATTTGTTGTTGTCCGGATCACCCACAAGTTCTTCACGAGTATTCACCACTCCACCATTGGCATTGATAGATTTCAGAACAGCGGTAGCCTTTCGAGGACCAAGACCACAGATAAAAGGTAAAAGGTTTGCTGTGTAAGCGTCATTGACCGCTTCGTTGATATTGACACCACAAAGATTGACCATATCAACCATTGCAGTCTCCAATTGTCTTCGAAGCTTATCCTCCGGCAGCAACTGTTGAGATGGGTGGAATGATAATGAAATAATGTCCTTTCCAAGAGCTGCGTACTCTTTCATTGGGTTCTGGAGATATTTGGCCAAGCCAACACAATACCTAGCGAGTGGAGCAAATGCAGGGTGATCGACAGCAGCTCTTGGGCTGTCTTTATAAAGTCGAGCAACTTCGTCATTTACGACGATAATATCTAGAGGCTCACTTCGCTCACCATCACCATCTTCATTATCAAACTCATTTCCTCGTAGAGAGTGTTCCTGCACCAATTCTTTGAGACTCGATACAAGCTTATGAGTTTCGACAGAGAAACCACTAACTCCAAGAACATCGGGTTTCTTCCTGCGCACCAAATCGACAAATGCTTCCCTAGCTCTCTGGTCTCTGGAAAGATTGTCGAACTTTCCATGGTCCAGAACCCGACCGTCTTCTTCAACGTAGGCCCAGCAGACGGCATCACGATTGGGGTCACCATTACCATTAGATAGAGCAAGCACTCGAGGAATAGTACCCAGAACCATGCCTCGCGGCTTGTATGGCGCCTGGTCAAGCTTTCTCGAGTATTCTTCTCGACAGATTTTAAGGATAGAATCTTGGCACTCTGTTCGCATGCTTTCTTTTACTCCTTTGGTGATAGTCCTTTCAAGCTTCGAAAATGCTATGTCGAGAACTTTCTGTCTTTCATCGTTCCACGCATCAGCGACCTCACTGTAGTTGTCGGACCTGAACTCCGCAAAGAGTTGTTTTCTGAAATCGCGTTCGTTTTGGAGAGAAACTCGAACCTCTAGTAATCCTTCTTCCTCGGCTTTCAACATCTTCAAAAACATTTCAGGCTTGCTTGCAATGTCCATGAAAGTCTGGTTCCTGAGATATTTCAGTTCATAGTAAGGGTGTTGTTCATCAATCTTTTTGAGACCTTTATCGGTTCTAGCACAGCTGACGAGTCCTTGCATATAATGATGCTTTCTGAAATGCTGGCGCATCTTTGGGCTCATAAAAAGTTCCTCGGCGAATAAGCTTCGTGCTGCTACCAAAACACCATCGCCGGTAGGGAAATCTTCTGGGCTAGCGAGAGTATCGGCGAGATCAATTGGGCTCAAAGGAGGATCTTCTGTGTATTTTTTGCGGCCTTCCATCAAAACATTTCCAGCAACCTCGTCGGCCGTGATTCCATAAGCTCGCACGAGTTCATAAGCCCTGCTTTTACGAACACGATCAAATCTTGATGCTTTGTTGCCAGCTCGCTTTTCTTTGACTTCACCGTTGGCATCCTGCAGAGACTTGATTTCCGAGGAGTATTGAAAATACAGGTAATCCTGAATATCTTGAAGCTCTTCCATAGTTTGGGCGTCCGGTAACATTTGCTCGAAGGTTGCATCACTGATACCAACGGACAACTTTAAGTTCTCATAGGTCTTGTCTAGAACGTTACGCTTCTCGATCAGTGCCCTAAACTTCAAGTCGAGTTCCAAAATGCGCCAGAGGTCGTCTTGGTTCAGGAGCTTGTCTGCGCTTACTTCGTATTCAGGCGCATCTGGGTTATCCGATCGCGTTTTATTTTTTCTGGCATGGATGAGATAATCCTTTCGATGTTGGAACACATAGGGAACTTCGACTTCATCCACAACAAAGAACTCCAAGACTTTGCTAATAGCTTTGGTGAATGGAGCTTGCATATCTCCGTTGAAGTTCTTTTTTGGCCAAATGAGACTTGTGATCCATCGAGCTTCCTCTTTGAATTGTTCGTCGGTGATTTGTAAATGCTTGTAAGGTTTTCGATCGAGCTGGAATCGTTCCGGTTCATCGGAGTACCGAATAAAGTTATCCTCATCTGTAAGTAACTTCTCCGCGAGCTGCGAAGGTTCAAAGACATCCTTGAGTTCAAGGTTCTGGTCCCCAGCTTCGGCTGCCTCAGCTTCATCCTCCAAAGCAAGAGCCCAGTCGTAATCCTCGCCATTTCCAAAGATAGCTTCCATATCATCCAAAGCATCCTTATCGAGACCTGATGCTTCGGCACCACCAACGTAACCCTTTTCTCTTGGACGGGCTACTTCTCTTTCCTCGGCAAGTCTGTCTCTTTCATCGTCCTCAAGCTCGTCTTCTTCGATGAAATCTGCGAATTCATCAATACGATGGTCCGGGCGTGCGAAGGATCGCTCATAATCGTGTGGCGCATCTTGTTCTTCATCATCAGAGAAGATTTGGTCCAGGCCTCGCTCTCGGTCCTGATCGTTGTCTTCTCGGTGGCCACGCTTAAGACGCTTAAACTTTGGCTGCATGAAAATTAGCTTAGTAGGTAGACATATGCGAATGTAACAAACCTGCTGTGTTGTCTTTCTCTCCCATTCTGGATTTGCTTCTCCAATGAGATCCAAATCTTCGTCATCCAAACCCTCTTCTTCCCGCTGCTCTCTGCGGCGCTTTTTTTCTCTGCGGCGACGTCTATTTCTCGCATCATCATCGTCCTCTTCATCTTCATCTACGATGAACCCTTCTCGAATCTGGCAACGTGTCAGTAATAATGCGCAAATGGAGATTTGGGAGGAGAGCTATGTACTGCACGAGCTGCCTCCTCATCGTCATCATCTTCTTCTTCACTTGAATCATCTTCCAAGCCTCCATTTTGTCTTCGGGGTCCCGCGGAGCGAGCTTCACCAGTTTCCTCGTCGAATTCCTCATCGTTCTCCTCTTCATCAACCTCAACGTCACCGTCAATCAGATCGCGCATACTCATGATTGCGGCGTTCGTTGCTGGGTTTTTTGGTGATTGTTATAGAAAATGTCGAAGGCTATGAGGTTACAATTGCTGCATACAAGGCAATTGTGATAATTCCATGTAAGGAAATTGTAGTTTTGAAAGCTGAAAGTAACCTGAAAGAACCGCCTTTTGACAACTTTTTGGCAGCCTTTTAGTTCTCGCGACTGGGAGTTTATTAATTGTGGCTAGTGATTGATAGCCTCATATGTGAGGTTCAAGTACCACCTGCATATCTACTACGCCTAGGTACTACCTACCTAACCTTCGAGGTCCCCGGTCAGGTTCCAGCCACATGAGCCACACTGGACGTGAATGGCCAGATCCGCGCGATACCTAACTATCAGAGCAGAGAGTTTCGAACATTGTTGCTTGCTTGTACCAGAACTACAATCATTAATGGCCATGCGCTTTGAGGAAAATATGAGTTCGCATCAGAATTGGTATACCTAGGTGTGGTCGTCTCGGCGAAAGGTCGATATTGCAATTACAGAATTTCAATCATTTCCTCAAGAAGTGACGAGCTCTAGCTAAGAGGTAAACTCGCTCCTCTCTCCCAATCCAGATATAAAATCAATATCACAAATCCTTGTTGTACATATGTTTGGTGCATCTCTAACCCAAACCGAAAGCTGCCTATCTAGTATCGATGTACCATCTATGTACAAGAAGGAGCAGAGGAAACGGACTATCTGATGGCTTCAGTTCAGGTCCCTAGTAGGTGCAACAGATAGATGCCCAGTAGTACCAGATTTCCAATAGAACTAAAACATCTTCTTGAAGAAGTAGGTAGGTATAGGTACATTACTCATTACAAGCCATCCAAATACAACCATTTGTTTGGTTTGGCAAATGGATCTCCATTTACATGACACAACAATAGCTACTATCTACTGGGTACATCTCCCATTGACTTGTGTGAAATTAACGATCAGTGGGGTCATATAGTAAGTCCTCTCTACATACCTACACACAGCACAGAGCGCTTCATGCTTCAAATCTCCCTGGTCTCCTCGTCTCCAACATTGGCCCCCAAAGCTGTCTTCACATTCTCATTCGTTCAAACGATAAACGCGCCTGCCAGATAATGCCCAATGCAAACTTCTCTGTTAGAAACTTAAATTGATGAGACAAGCACGAACGAATAGCTTCAACAGGTACGAAAGTACACAAATATGACATGGGCAATAATACTGTAAATATTGGATTATATACCTATCTAGCTAGATAGTACGTATGGGAACGGCCTATGAGATGAAATATCAACCCCTCTCTGAGAAGGATTTGCCCAATACAATACAATCACATCCATTAAGGGGTAAAGACATTTTCCATTGATTTTTTTTACCACCACTTGGGTACTTTTTTCATTGTTCCCCATTTCCTAAACAATATTTCCAGATAGAATTTCTCTTCAACCGCGCCTCCACGTTCTTATTACAGTAGTAGCTGCCATAGCGCCAAACCCAAACGACTGTCCCGCTTTCACTTTGTCCCTCCACCAAATCCCATAATCCTCGACGACAAGTGAACTATCTACTTTATTCGATCTCCTGATTATTTCGTTCTACTTTGAATAATCATCCATAATAGGGGCTGAAGGAATATCTACCAAACACCTATTCACTCACTCATCATCATCGCTGTCGATTTCTTGCTCATACGCTCGTGCAGACAGCACCTTTTTCAAGCGCCAACTAGGAAAATCGTTCCCAGAAATTTGCGCGATTCTGAAAATTCATTTCGTCTCGACATCAGTCAATACTTCTAGCTTCTAGGCCATCATTACAAAATGTCAGACGGTATTGGTTCGGTGCGCACATTGAAGAGGAAGAATGTGAAAGGTCTAGCATTGAATGCACCCCCACCTCGTGCTGCGGCACCATCCGAGAGTGATATCCAGATTCCTGGTGGGATTAGCAGTGAAAGTAGTAGACAGACCGCACAACTAGAGATTGGAATCGAATACAAGTTGGATTTGAAGAGGGAGGATTTAGAAGTTCTGAAAGATCTCGGTCATGGAAATGGAGGAACCGTCAGCAAAGTCAGACATATGGCTACAGGCACGGTCATGGCGAGAAAGGTATGATGGCACAAACTCTCGAGGACTCAAAGTGTAAACAATCGCTCATGCAAACACAGGTTATACATGTCGAAGCCAAAAAGGAAATGCGTCGTCGAATCGTTCGAGAATTACAAATTATGTACGACTGTAATTCGGAATACATCGTCAACTTTTATGGTGCATTCTTGAGCGATAACAACGATGTCATCATGTGTATGGAATATATGGATGTTGGGTATGGTTGCTGGGAGAAAATTCTTGATTGAAATGCTGAAGCTAACTTCTTGTCAGATCTTTAGATAGAATCTCGACACATTTCGGTCCTGTTCGAGTCGATGTACTTGGAAAAATCGCAGAAGCTACCCTCGGAGGCCTCACGTATCTTTACATCAAACATCACATCATGCATCGAGATATTAAGCCATCCAATATCCTGGTGAATTCGAAGGGTCAGATTAAGCTGTGTGATTTCGGTGTTTCAGGAGAATTGGTCAATTCAGTGGCAGACACCTTCGTTGGAACATCTACATACATGGCACCAGAGAGAATTCAAGGACAGAAATACACTGTAAAGTCTGATGTCTGGAGTTTTGGTCTCGCCATTATGGAGCTCGCAATTGGAAAGTTTCCATTCGACGCTAGTGAGCACTTATCTGATGGAGATGGAGCACCATCGGGTATTCTTGACCTTCTTCAACAAATTGTTTATGAGCCTGCGCCAAGGCTACCCAAGAGCGAAGCTTTTCCTCAAATTCTTGAAGACATGATCCAGAAATGCATGTCTAAGACTCCAGAAGAGAGGCCAACCCCTCAAGAGCTTTATGTGAGTTGCATTTTCTAGCATCAATGTTGAGGATCTATATACTAACGATTAATAGGAACGTGAACCTTTTGTCCAAGCTGCCAAGCGAACCCCAGTGGATCTTCGTGAGTGGGCTGTCAGTATGTTAGAAAGAGACAACCGCAAGTCACATCTTGCACCTCAATTATCACCAGCGAGTAGAGATGTCCTACGCGGCGATGATTCACCTAATGCTTCGCAAACGCCTACATCGGGAGATATTCCCATTAAAAATGCCGATCCACGTTCCTCGGTAACCTCTCCGCAATACAACGAAAACCATAACCCGAGATCCCGCTCTCCTACTAAGAATGGTAGTATTTCGGGTCGAGGAGGTGTAGCTTTCCATCCTGGTCTACCTATAAGAGGCAGCACCACCAACTCGATACCAAAACTTGCAGCACTGAACGCACCTGATCCACATGAGGGCAATGGTCCCTCTAGCGCAAATACACCCAATTTTACCACCACAACCCTTCCAATGCGTCCAGCTCCAGCAGGTCC
The DNA here is from genome assembly GCF_014898535.1 of Botrytis deweyae. Taxonomy (NCBI): domain Eukaryota; kingdom Fungi; phylum Ascomycota; class Leotiomycetes; order Helotiales; family Sclerotiniaceae; genus Botrytis; species Botrytis deweyae. The sequence continues at coordinate 1,145,786 of NW_024066214.1, forward strand.
CTTACCACCGCCACCCAGAAAGCATTCCGAAGACAACAGCCATAAAGAAAGTCGACGTCAGGCGACCTTTGGTAATGGCCTATATGGCTCAGGCTATGCAGCCCAGGGTTCATAGTTCTAATCTCATCATAGCGCCTTGATATATTTGCACAATTTTCTCATATCATTATGGAGCGAAGAGCATCTTTTTGGAGTGTCGCATTTCTCAAATGTGCAGCAAATTGATATAACAAGATTCTGGCCGGATCCAGCTAGCAGAAGCGTCGCCAAATCAGACATATATCTTGTCTATGGATGTGGAAAATCTTCTCTGTAGCAAGTAGGGATTTGTTAATGTAGTGTAGGTAGCTTGCTTTGTCTTCCGCGTGTTTAAATGGTGGGGGCAATGGAGGGAGGAAGGGAGGGAGGAAGGGAGGAAGCGATGCATGAAATTACAAAAGAAAGCGAAACATAGGAATAGGGATATAGTTAAATATTGTGGTACACAGACTCTTGGGACGTTGTTACAAAGCGTTTTATTGTATCACTTGGAAGAATCTACTTTTTGTCTGTATCTGGCTTGGCCTCATTTGATAATGCGTGCTTGATGGTGAAGAGCTGATATACCTAGTTTGATACTTGATATCTTGAAAGTAAGACAAGCCTGAGTGATTTGAATAGGTAGGTGCCTAGTTGTTGTTTTAACCAAAAGTCTTTACTTAATTAGTTATCTTGTGGTTGGTTGTAGATGTGATTTTACTGACGGTGGACATGTGTCACATGATGACTATGATTCGATAGCAATCACCCTGTATACTTTTAACATTAGCATCCTACAGACTTAGAAGGGCGGGCGTAAGACTCGCGATACCATCAATATTACAATACCGTGATCTAAAAGCTGTGCAATACGCCATGAATGGAATCAGAGTGATGGTGAAGCGCTAGTAATCTACGTGGGCGAGGTGGGGTTCATGACCCCACCCCACCCCCGCCACTTCTATCTTTGGCTGATGTCAATGTACCCATTCTTGATCTCACGGATTTTTGGTGCAAGAGCTTACATACGATGAGTATTCATTCTAAGTCCTTCTCATCAGTAGTTAGAATAGCGCCTAGATTTGTTGTTGGGAGAAGATTTTGTTTGGTGAGGAATCTTGGATCGGAGACGCGGGGTAAAAGCTTTTTGGGCATAGCTGCGAGGGTTGATTGTAAGAGATCTTTCGGTATGACGACACGGGTATCAGATGTAGTTGGAGGAGGGGGAGGAGAAGGAAAGGATGTGAGAAGATTTGCTCCTTTGGGGGATGAGGGGAAGAGTGGGGAGGGGGAGGAGGGTGTCAGGAAGTTGAGAGGAATTATTTTTGATATGGATGGGACTTTGTGGTGAGTTTTTTTTGGGGGGTCTTTTTTCTTACGGGGGCGTTTTTGTTTGTTGTTTGCGTTTCTGGGGTAGAGGAAATCTCTAATTGAAAGACTGCTTTTTTGCAAAGGGGAAAGATGGCGGAAATCAACTTTTTGCTCTTGTTTGAAGTTTCAAAATGAGCGAAATTGGATAGGAGATGACTATTCTTATTGTTTTTACGTCTCTAGAGGGGTTTCAGGGGTCTATCTTCTTGGTGTTACTGTCTACAGTTCGAAAGACTGTTGGATAAAAGAGTGGAAAGTAGAAAGCCAGTTTGCTGGGTAAGAAGACTTGATATCTTCAGTAATGTGTTGCAAAATTGCGATTTCACCAATGAGTAGTCACTCCTGATGTTTCTTGATAATGGACAATATCAAAATCTAGAATACGGTTGCTCTCTCCTGTATAACAATCTCATTCAATGCTTCTCGCATAGTCATACTCATACATTTAATTGTTCATCTTTTTTCAAATGTTACGGTGCTAATTTTTCAACAGTGAACCTCAGACTTATATGTATGTACCCCATGACAAAGCATCTTTTGTATTTCACTATACTAGGGGCTAAAGTATCTCTCCGTTATTTTTTCTCTCTAATCCCACCATAGGTTCGGCCAAATGCGTAATGCTCTAGGAATAGACAAGTCTATCGACATCCTCGACCACATCTATTCTCTCCCTGTATCCGAGCAGGAAGCGGCACACGAAAAAATCCGAGCCATAGAACGGGAAGCAATGCTAACCCAAGTTCCCCAACCCGGTATTTCTCCACCCCTCTCCTCCTAATCCTTCCACAATCTCCCTAAGTACTAACCAACCCCCAATCCCAGGCCTCCAAACCCTCTTCACCTACCTCTCCACCCTCACTCCCACCCTCCCCCTCGCAATCCTCACCCGCAACCATCCGCCCCCCGTCCACCACCTCCTCACAACCCACCTCCCCCAAACCCCCTTCTCCCCCATCATCACCCGCGAATTCCGACCTCCAAAGCCCCATCCCGCTGGAATTCTCCACATCGCAAAAGAATGGAATGTGGATCCCAAAGATACGATCATGGTGGGCGATTCGATCGATGATATGAAAGCTGGGTTTGCAGCGGGAGCGGCAACGGTTTTGTTGGGGAATAGTGTTAATGAGGAGTTGTGGGAACATGAGTGTACCGATTTAGTGGTGAAGAGGTTAGATGAGTTAGTGGAGGTGTTGAAGGGGGGTTTTGTGGGCAGGGTGGAGCGGTAGATGATTTTGCTTCAAAAATAGTATGGGTGTTGGAATAAGAGTGAGATTTTACATAAGTATCAGTATGGTAGACTTAGACTGGACATTCCACTCGAAATACATAGAAAAATTTTATGTTGTCTCTTGCTTTTGTTCAAACATGCAAATGAATTAATTCGAAGGGATTTTTGCTTCTTCAAATTCATATATATATATATACGATATATGCCAAGGTATCCTAGAACGTAAAATAAAAACTCCCAAAACTCGAAGTTCCACTCTGCATCAACCACTCCCTTATACTAAACATTTCATCCCCTAAATACATCACCCATCCTCATTCCCTCCTAATTCTCACCTCTACTCATAAGCCCCACTCCCCTTCTCATCCGCAGCCAACGCGGTCAAATTCGCATTCCCCGTCTTAATCAGAGTTTTCTCCTTGGGAATCACATCCACAACCTCCTCACTCAACCCCAACGTGTCCATCACCACCTGTTTCGGCGTCAACGCTAACCATTGCGCTACACTAATGTCGCTAAAGACAGGTTGCTGCAATACTTCTAAAAACACTACATCTTCCGTTCCCGTGTTTTCAATATAGTGACTATTACTCGCGGGGATGTATCCCACATCTCCAGCCGTGTAATCGAAAGTTCGAGAGCTACTGGGTGCGGCATAGATAGTGATGCGTGCGGAGCCGGAGAGGAAGTAATTCCACTCGTCGGATGTGAGATGCCAGTGCATTTCGCGCATGGCGCCGGGTTGGATGGTGACGAGGGCGGCGGCGAAGTTGGAGGCGATGGGGAAGGTGGTCGTGTCGATTATTTTTACGGAACCGCCAGGGACGGTGTAAGGGGCTTGTTGTGAGAAGTGGTAGGTGTAGGAATCTTTTTGGGGGAGGGGGCCGGCGGCGCTGGTTTGGTTTTGAGTGGAGATGTTGGCGGGAGCGGGGGTGCCGTTGAAGATGTATAGTTGATCTGAAGGGAGATTGTCAAAGGAGGAGACCGGGGTTTGGAAGTTTTTGGAAAGCACAGATTTGGGGTTCCGGAGAAACATTTCGGAGACGAGGACTAGATTGGGGGTTAGTTATTGCTATTTTATAAGTGCTCATGTGCATCTAAAGACTTGAGACGGTTTCAAATGGAAGTTTAAACCCCTCCAGATTGGCTCGGACATCGAAGAATGTAACCTGGGGAAGAAATGATTATACTTACAAGTGCCATCTTCCGAAAAGTCTCCCTCGTCGAAAATCAACAGGAATTCACAGCCCTCATCCAGCGCTTGAATGGAATGTGGAACCCCAGCTGGAAAGAACCATACGTCCCCTGCGCTGATATCGTCGATGAAGCTTTCACCCTTATCATTGACAGCAGATAATCTTACGCTTCCTTTCAGCACCAACGACCACTCATTTGCTGTATGCCAATGCAACTCTCGATATGCCCCTGGTGCGAGACGCATATCAACACCGGCCATTTCAGTCGCGGAAGGGAGTTGACCTGTGTTTTGCTGTCTTGCCCATCCTGATTTCTTACCACTACCTAATCTGTTACGAGATAAACTCATTGGCCATTGAGCTTGTGGTACATCACCACTATCTGTTCCTGGTGGAGCAAAAAGATCAGGATTCAACTTCTGGTATTCGTATGTTTCTACGATAATGTTAGATTCACGTTAATCTTATGATGCTTCTTTCAACTCACGTGGTCCAGGGTCTGTTTGGCCTGTTGAGCCTCGAATAGGTTGTGCATTTGGAACGCTATTGAAATCCAAATATAAACCTAGGTCTGCATCTGCTTCCTGACCATTGACCATTGGTGCGCTCGAAACAATGGCAGAATCTCCTCCTGACACGGGAGATGGTTTTGCAGCTTCGCCTAGTAATGATCCATCGCCATAAAGTGATCCGGTGGCGGCAGTAACTGTAGGTACTGGTGCTGATACACCAGCGACAGCTACTGACTGTTCGCCATAGCTCATCTGAGGTTTAGGTGCAGGAGCTGAAAGAACTACTGAAAGAAGTCCAGTCGCCACAAATGGACTGAGCAGGCGAGTTATTGAATGCATTGTGAACGGATGTTTTATTGTCCTCTGTGTGCTCAGACTCAGAGTGAAGATGAAGAGATATTCTCTGTACTTATATACTTCTTAAAAATAATAATGATATCAACCTCGTCATATAAGTATGCTACAAATATCTACCAACATGAGCCATTGCCAAATTGTCAGCAACATTATAGGTAACTAGTTCGCAAGATGCATGGGAACGGTAGCATCTACACCAGTCAACTTCCGAAATCCCGATGAGGAGACCTGCAGAGAAGCGATTCGTATGCACTCAAAGTACACATGAATATTGACTAGTCAATCAATGGCGTTGAGACGTGGACATATTTACCCGTCTCTAGTGTGTCCATCATGAAAATGCGCCGATCACCTTGGCAGCACCAAGAAAGTATGACAGTACATAAATGATAAATCTCGAGAAGTTTTCACGTGAAATCCCTAAGGAATTGGGAAATCTTCAGAAGGTTCATCTGCCGAACCGCCACTAGACGCTGTAGATTGCCGGTTAATCTCTTAGTTCTGGTAGTAATGAATCATGATCGCATATATCTAGCTTCTCTCGAGCTTCTGTCCAAACACCCGACTAGAAGAACGCTTGCTCGACTGTTCCCCACGAATACCGCAGGGGTTACTCAGACTAAGAAAGTTAAGCTTTCAGTGCCGGGCTACCGCAGTGCCGATCAGTAGAATTCATGACACTTGAAGCATGAAGACCAAAACGATGAAGATCATCACTCGGGGATATTCCGTTAATGTCGGGATGATGAAGAAATGTTGTGTATACACTATATACGATATATGCGAGATGCAGTATGCCTCGCTGACCTCAATACCTTCCTACAATGGTAACGGCTTCGTAATGAGTATCCCGCGAACACAACGACCAGGATCAGTGCAGGTACGAAAGCGTAAAGAGAAGCAATCTGATTACGCTGCTTAGAAAACGTGGAGAGTAATCGCCTGCAGGACTTGGCATCCTTGAGTCGGGTTGTTGGTTTCACGAGCTTTGATTATGATTAGAAAGAGTTCTTGGAAGAAGCAACGAAACTACGCGGAGTACCAAATGGCGAACTACTTACTGGGCTCCCGATGTAAAGGTCATTCACTCCAAAGTTACCTCCAAGATCTATCAGTGGTGCCAATATTCATTGTAACCGAGGGAGGATTACGCGTAACGAAGAGATTGCTATAAGTATGCTTTGAACCTATTCGTTAAGAAATTTATGATTGAAAGAAACATGGTGTAACTGATAGGAGAGTTGTTGAAGAAATTCGCGTATCATGCCAAGGATTCATCCACCTGATCAACGTGCCCATCAATTTTATGCATGCACGATGCACAATGCTGGGATAACCTCATATTTACCCGTTTGGACAAACAACGTAATTCATGTTATGACGACTACATTTGTTCTCGGACAATCGAATCGCAACAAACTGAACTTTGTACCACAACAACTACAAGATCACTCCTCAAATGTATTATGACGATTCAATGCAAGATGAGTCCGAAATCCCAAGCTTCTTCCGAGCTTCAAGGTCTGACATTCCGAGATCTTTTTCTGACAGAATTCTTATTGTGTTAGAATCCACAAAACTATTGTATGAACTTGGGGGTATCTTATAATTCAATCCAACTCCAGTGGCCGAAATGAACCAGGCCCCTCCCAATAACTCCACACACCATTATAAATTCATCAATATACTTGGGACTTCCTCTAAAACTAGTCCAATACACTTCTAACCTCCTCTTCATAATTGGCAGCTTCGTCGAGTACTGGTGCAATACTAGGGTTTTCACGTCCCCTCCAATTCTTACGTCCCTGCAAATCTTTCGATCCGTCTGGCTTGCCATTCTTCCTTCTCTCTACTTTGCGAATGGCATCTTCTAAGCCCCTAAATTCAATCGTATTAGTCCGCTGTTTTCATAATCCAAATCTACCTACCTGGGTCCCGATGCCTTGGTGACGTAGCCTTGTCTTTCTAGCTCATCTGCCAACTCTACTTGATGATTGTCGAGAAGTGAAGTATTGGGCACTACGATGAGGGGTACATCAATTCGGAGTGCATCCAGGATTGTTCCCGAACCTATAGCATCTCAACATCAGTCACTTTCTCAATGTAACGTAGTCGTTTGAGAATCTACCGACCTGCATGTGAAATCACTACACCTTCTGAACTCTCCCCTGTGCCATAAAATCCCCCCCTCTTACATTGTCGCATTTCGTGCCCTAAACCATTACGGTCAAAATCGAACACTTCGATCTCGAGTCCAGATCCCTTCTCCACTGGTATGTTGTTTTTCCAGTATTCGGCATCGGGCCCAGCTTGTACCCTTAGTTTCGTGTATCCTTCCTGAGCTAGTGCCTGTAAAGTGTGTAATGCGAACACTTCTTCGATGAGCTCTTTAAAAGTCGCAGTCGCGCCGACTGTAACGAAAGCAACCTTTGGCGGTGTGCCTCCTGCAGCTAAGTCCATGACTGGATGATGGGAATAACAATGAGCTAATTATTGAGCTCCCTGTTAAGTCTGGATTTCCACCAGTACAATTAAAAGTAGTTTATTGGATCTTGGACATCTCTGTTCTTATAATCATGACTCCCGGATTAATTGATTGATCTGCTTCGGTGCTTGCAGATTATCCGAAGTACGATCTAGGTGGGATGATAAAACACTAGTCCCTGATAGGTTAGGTCCAAATTGTTTATTTCGGGACGATTTCCATCTGGAGATTCAACATTCAGAAGAAACATCCATAATCACCACAATGGCCACGGCCTTACAAAGTCTGCGTATGACAGCGCGATGCTGCTCATGCAGAAACATTACCTCCAGATACACCAATAAGTCAATCGCCCAACGGAGGTTATTTTCAATCACATCAAGACAATATAAAATCGATCCGAAATTTAAGGAACTCCAGGAAACCGAACCAGACGAGGATGAATTCATGGAAGAGATTGACGAATTGTTCGAGAATGCGGGTGCTCGACATGCAAATAATCTACCATCATATGGATTTGACGAGGGTGTGAAGAAGAAGTTGAAGCCTACCTTTCTAAATATGGGAGATCCAGAACCGTTTGACGAGGACGACAGAGAGGATGACCACGATGATATCACGACTTTGGCGCATATGGAATTGGAACAGGTTCGAGAAATTAGACATTATAATAGGTTAGCAGCTTGGGAAATGCCAATGTTGAGCAGTGAGTTCATTTCGCATTTACATGGAGGGACAAACCCAGAACATCGCTTTTTTCTAACTGGTGATATACAGAATTGGCAAAACCATTCGTACCGCCTTCAGCTGAAACTCCCTTACGATTCAGATATACTTCGTACATGGGCGAACAACATCCAGCAGAAAAGAAAGTTGTTATGGAATTTTGTCCCGCAGATATGCCAGGACTAACAGAAGTCCAAACGGATAAACTCAGAAAATTGGTTGGACCAAGACTCAACCCAGAAACGGATATTGTTAAAATGAGTTGTGAAATGTACCCATCACAGGCCCAAAACAAGAGATATCTTGGTGATATGGTTGATTCATTATTGGCAGAAGCAAAGGTATGTGATATCATGTTGTTGAGATACTCATGAACTAATATAAACAGACTGGCGATACTTTCGAAGATATTCCGTTAGATACACGCCATCACGTTTTCAAAGTGAAGCCGAGATTCCCTGTAGAATGGAGATTAACAAAAGAGAGGAAGCAAGAACTTGCAGACTATCGCCAAAAGATGGTGGAGACAGACTTGAATCGAGAACACATTGGTCAACTTGTGGATGGAGTTGAAACAATTCGACACCGATTGGCTAATCCAATAGCTAAGGAACCGGTTCCTGAAACAGTTGCAGCTGGCGGAAGGATAATTGGGAACAAGAAGGTTGGTGTCAAGAGGATAGTATAAAAGTTACTGCAAAATATGTAAGATATCGTATGTACAAGTTAAGCCATCTAAATTGGAGGAGCTACGATAGTTGGTTGACATGTAGGGGGCAAAGCAAGTGATACCAACGGTTTGATAGCCTATTGTAGGCGTCGTCCGTACGTCGGGTCGAACAAGTTGTATTTCCGACTCGGAGCAAATCTAAAATATTAAAATGTGAAATATACGGCATGTACGGAATTGGACTGTTTTCCGAGTTGCATGGCACATGTGAAATTGTAAATATACTTGTAAGACATTATATTGCCCCGACCCCGCTGATCTTTACGGCCGGATAAGGCAACCTGCCTCGGTTTATTAGATTACTAAACGAATGGATGGACAGGAATAACAAGAGCTTCGATCTCTAACAATTAGCCAGTTGGTCGACTTGCTTCTATTTTATAATTGCTCTCCATACCTTTGAGATCAACCAGATAACTGGATTATTATTGAACACTCTCATTCTTCATCAGTTTTTGTAATCACGTCGACTATAAAAATACTCTCGCGGGGTTCTTGGTCACAAAAGAAACAATGTCGTCAATTAAGATAGCTCCATTCGAGCCTAGCTCTCTCGAATCTATTCCCTCCACAGTGAAGCTCCTACGAACTACCTTTCGCTCGCAAAAAACGAAACCACTTGAATACCGTCTGAAGCAACTTCGCAAGCTCTACTGGGCCATTGTCGATAATAGTGATGCTCTTGTCGAAGCAGAGAAGAGCGATCTCGGAAAACCTGCTTTCGAAACTGTTCTTACGGAAACAGAATGGATGAAAAATGATATTGTATTTGTCTGCAAGAACTTAAAGAAATGGATGAAGGACCAAGCTGCTCCAGATATGGCCCTCCAAAATACCTTATTCAGCCCTAGAATTCGAAAGGAACCTTTGGGCACGGCTTTGGTCATCGGTGCATTCAATTTCCCAGTTCAATTGGCTTTGGGTCCATTTGTTGGAGCTATCGCTGCAGGATGTACAGCTGTGTTGAAGCCCTCTGAGCAGTCACCCAAGACAGCCATGATTTTGAAGAAGATTATTGAAGAAAGTCTCGATCCAGAGGCATATACAGTGGTCAATGGAGCTGTTCCCGAGACGACAGCTTTGTTGAACGAGAAATGGGACAAAATCTTCTATACCGGAGGCGAAACAGTGGGAACCATTATTGCAAAGAAGGCTGCAGAAACCTTAACACCAGTTGCTTTAGAACTTGGTGGTAGAAATCCAGCTATCATATCGAAGAACGCGGATCCTAATCTTGCGGCCAGAAGATTATTATGGGGTAAGATTCTTAATGCCGGGCAGGTTTGCATTGGCCAAAACTATGTCATGGTGGAAAAGGAAATCTTAGATGCTTTTATCGAGCAACTTGGAATTGCCTATAAAGAATTCTTTCCTAATGGCGCCAAAGCAAGTCCCGATTATGGCCGAATTGTCAACAACAGACAATTTTTACGAATCAAAAAGATGCTTGATAACACCGGAGGAAAGATCCTGCTTGGCGGGGAATTGGATGAAGCCGAGAATTTCATCGCGCCAACTGTCGTTTTGGTTGATAGTCCGAACGATTCAATGTTGGTGGATGAATCTTTCGGTCCATTGATTCCTATCCTACCAGTTGATAGTCTTGATGAAGCTATCAATATCGCTCATGATATCCACTCAACTCCATTGGGTTTCTATCCATTTGGAACAAAAGAAGAAACTGAGAAGAGTATGTGTAAATTTCACATTGTATTTGGCCCGTTATTTGTGCATCGAAGAGGAGATGATTCCTAGACGATGCTATCTTCTCTAGACCAGTGATTTGGACGACAAATGACATAATATTCGAGCTCCATATACAGATAGTTCTGTGTTTGCAATCGACCTCATTTTTACAAACTCTGTCTATGACAATATCCATGAAGAACAATGTCAAGTGACAGATATTCATAACTACTTTACGCAACCCAACTATCCTTTAAAGTACCTCACTAACATCTCAACCAGTGCTCGGCAGCATTACATCTGGCGGTGCTACTGTCAACGACGCTTTCTTCCACGGCTCAATACAAACTCTTCCATTCGGAGGAGTAGGAACTAGTGGAACTGGCTGTTATAGAGGCGAGCAATCCTTCCTCGCCTTCACCCATCTCCGTTCTGTTGTCACGACCCCCAGCTGGATCGAAAAAATGCTCAATGTTCGCTACCCACCATATACCGATGCCAAGCTTGCCCAATTCCTCAAATCCAGTAGGCAGAAACCAAACTTCGATAGGGAAGGTAATGAAGTTAGAGGATTGAGTTATTGGCTGGGCTTTGTGACAAGTCTTGGTGGTGAGGGAGTTAAGAGTGTGCTTGTCAGGTGGGCAGTTCTCGCTTTCATTACTTATGGATCGAAGAAAGTTTGGGATTTGAAATTTGGTAGTGGGTTGCCTTCTTATCTGAAATGATTTGATTCTCTTTACTTGAGAATCCTGTTTGATTGACTCACGGAGAACGGAACGAGCTGTCATTTTGCTTTACTTTATTTCCTCCTTTTAGCACGTTCGTTTCTGCTCGAGAGCAAGTAGCTTAGCAACTTCAATTTCACATGATTATTTCACACTCAACCACGAACATTTTACTAACCCATCATTGGTGGCCTCAAAGATTGAAAAAGTAATGTGATTTCATCTTCAACGTGAATGTTGCATATCGCAATCTCTTGGAGATTCTTGGTAGTTACATTACTTGTCGGGAAGATGCAGGTAAACAAGACGAGCCAAGGGGCCTTGCGAGAACTGAAAAGGACTAGAGAGTGAAAATTGATGTTTTGTTGCATATCGAAATTTCTTGGGATTTAAGTTTTTTCCTTTGTTTTGCGTGGTGATGGCGTGGTGCCAAGGGGGTTTTATCGCCAAGCTGTGATTTGTCTTTTCTTCTTTGCCTGGCCAGGGCGATTGCGTCTGTGTGTTTGACTCGCGTCAAAGGATTACATAATGTTTTTTTTTATCTATTTCATCAAAATCAGATTGTGTTGTAACATTTCATGTATTTGTAAAATCGATGTTCAATTAGATGAACACCGGGTTAAGTATTTAACAATTTATATGAGGTTATCCATCTATCAGTTTTACCAACACCACCAAAACCAAAATGCAGTGCAACGACACTAACCTGCTGCCAAGAGAAATCGGAACATCAACGCCAAGATCCATCATTGCGCAACGCATGCTTGCAGATTCCGGATGGTTACGGATGCGGACGCGAATATCCGAGTCACACTAATGAAACCGCATTCGTGTCACCGAGTAGAATTTCTCGGACGAGTAGAATAGAGATAGGAGTATTTAAGGAGATATAAGGAATCGGGAGGAATAGGGGATTTGGGAAAGAGGGAAGGTGTTTTGTTGCACGTCGAACGATAAGTGATGGGCTGGGCGAGAATGGATCGTGAGTTTGAGGAGAAGAGATGAGGGTCAGTGTGCTGGGCGGGATTGTGAGGAGGAGTCTTGTTTTGTGGTTTGATGGGGTATTCTGGGATTCCATTAATGGGGCGATGTGTTCGTATCGTTATGGATTTGTTGCTTCGTTCTAGATTTCGATATTTAGGGTGTGTATATGTTGATAACAAATTCTTGATCAGGAAGTCCTGAGAGGAAGTTTTGAATCGAGAAAAAGAGGCGTCGAGTTCAAAAGATGGCATTGGAGATTTGGAAATGCGGGCATCAGAAGCTGACGAGAGACTGTCTTTCAGATGATGTGGTTATTTGAAAAGTTACTATGCAGAGTAGCCATCCTCCAAATCTTGTTCGAAATCATTTCTTGGGAAGAAAGACGCTTGTTCATGTACTCAAGCTGTCTGTTTTGGCGGAAAATTACTAATGATTCCAGTACAGCTATAACTGAGCAAAAGCTTCCAAAGTCTCTCAGCATAGTAAGTTCTTGTGGGATGCAATTTCTCTTCACTTCCTATACGCTTTCTTGTACAAAGCCTTTGAGTAGATGAGAACCCATCGAGTTTGATACCTATGTCGCAGAATCTAGGTTTCTATCAGAGATCGATTGACTCATATCCGAAGACATGAGACGATGCAGGCCATATGCAAGTTTGGATGAAGATGAGAACGTCTCCCACCCTTCTATAGCGTGTTATTAAAACTTGGCCAACCCATGTCGACCGCAGTCGTTCATATACCAGGGATCCGTTAGGTTGGAAGAATACGGAAAGCAACAGCTGTTCCTCGAGGAAAATTCGGGAGTGGTGCCATAAATTCAAATCAATGCTTTTTACAGAAATGGACGTGAGGAGTTTGGCCAATTAGTGACGACAAAACGAGTTTAGAACTGGTCATTTGGAAGAAGATGATAATGCGGGGTCTGAGTGAATATCAACTTAGACACCGAGGGGTAATCGAACATGCTTCCCCATCCTTCTTCGAATCTAAATCTTCTACGAACTCTAACCACCGTTCATACTCTAAATTTGTTTTGGATCTTGATCATTAAGCTGCATTAATGAGCATTTTCATCAAAGTCTCCGGGTCTTTATTCATGTCTCACTGCGTACAGTCTCCTACATATTAGATTGTTTTTCAAGTGTCTTGAGATCTTTTGCGGTGTTTTACTGTCTTGCGGTCTTTTGGTCTTTTGTGGTCTTTTGCGATCAAACACATCCATTCGCAGCTAGAGTTCCTTGAACTCTGCAATCACTATCAAAAAATGCCTGATGTACTTGGTGCGGGACTTCGGTGGCTCAAAGGGGAGAAAGGGAAATCTTTCAAGGAACCTATAGAAGCTTGCGTAGGGCCAGATGTGATCGAGAGCAGGTACGCAACTTGATTATCTTTGAAATCATTTGCCTCTATTTGAATAATCAAAAATCGATAGACCTATCTTGTTGGCTTCTTACCTACCCATCTATAGCTTCGCTGACAATTCATTTGCAGGAGGCTACATCAAATGGCTCGTAATATGGGATTGGAGAGCGACAGTGAAGAGGAACGTCTCAATAACCGTACCGTCAGATCAGAAAGACACCGCGAGAGAGTCAAACATCGTCCCCCTCCGGATAAATATAGTCCAGAGGGTTCATCTAGAAGTGGTACAATGATTGATTATAGTAAGACGGGCGGATATCAAAGGTCAATATGGCTTAAGGACGGAGACCATTCATCAGACTCAGATCGACTGCCTAGGCATGACTCCCCTCAGGTGAAAAATACAAGGAAGAGTTCTGATTACCCAAATACCAATCTGGGGCCAAGCGGAAAACCATGGGGTCAACAAATTTCTATTTCACAGTCAGCTCCGGATGATTATTCAATGCCCTACGAGAGTTCTGGAAACTTGCATGTGGGAAGTCCTAGAGAAGCTGCTAGACTATCGACATCGGCCAATTCCTCTGAATATGTGCCTCGCGTAGATAGAAGTGCACACGAGAGTAACAATCGGCGAGGACCTCCATATTCTAACCAACGACCGCCGTCACCTCATCTAAAATTTGACCCTGTGCGAGACGCTGCTGCACAAAACGATGTAATCTCTCGCCATCATTCAAACTATGAAGCACCCATCTCATCTCGAGTCATTCCTGTAAGAAAGCCTGTACCACATTCCCATTTGCAGCATCCATCAATAGCAAGAAAGGAAGCCAAAGAATTAAATCCTAAACACCTAGCAGAACTAGCAATTATCAATCGTCGTAATGAGGAAGAGGTTCTTCGACAGCGAAGAGCGAGAAAACTTTTGAACAGCCCTCAGGAAAGTGAGGAATCAGATGAGGATTACTACGAAGATACAGCCAGAGGACGACGTCAATACGAGGAGGATAAGAGACTCTTCAAGAATTACCAAGCACGTCAAGGAGACGGCAAACTACTACCTCTCCCGTTACCTTCGAAACTACCCCCAAGTCTCAACCAACACTCAAGCCCACCACCCAGATCCGCCGCATCACCCCTTGGGTTTCCGATCCCATTTCGACCTGTATCGCTAATGGAGGACGAAGAACCCCACAATTCCTGGCCCGGCCATATAAAGCCTCCTCCAGATCCTCGTACGAGTACAGTCATGCCCCCACCACGACGCACTCCCGTCTCCTCCAGCGCATGGGAAAACAATCCCAGAGCTCCACCCTACCCCGTCACTCCCCACAATTACCATCTCAACGGATATAACAATCAAAACGATGTTCAAAAACGTGCAGTTCATGATGCTTTTCAAGATATGATGCTACATGGACATGAAAGAATCGCAGGTCCTACCCCTCCTACTTTCCGGAGTTCGTATCCGGATGCAATGGAGTTGTCGGGTGTTAGTCCAGAGATACGTAGGGATGGGACGAGAAGACATACAGCTGGTGGGAATGAAGTACTGGGTCAAAGATCACGAACGCCTGAATTTGCAGTAAGAATAGATATGGATATATATCGTCCTGCCACAATTCAGGAAACAGAAGAGGAACGCGCAGGCGGTGGTATATCAGGTGTTGAGCGAATGGAGTTACATGGTGAAAGTAGACGATTGGGGGCAATTGGGGATCGTAGAAGAGAAAGACCAGTTCCGGAAATTCGTGTTCAGCATCCTACTCCAATAGCAAGTCTGCGGGAGTCACATGGTGTGAATATCGGGAGGACGAGGAGGAGTGCGGAGATTGAACGGTTGGTGGCCCCGAGATCGGATCATGGAGAGCGTAGGAAGCATGAAAAGCATAGCAAACACGGGGAACATTAGAAAATTATAGATGGGGGCGCTTTCTCAAAGGAGTAGACGAGAAATACGAGAAATGAGAGAAAAAGAAGTGGTAAAGAAGAGGATTGTGATTGTGGCTGTGAAAAGGTAGGTGGGTTGAAGTTGCGCGTATTTAATTCATGGGCTGGCTTCTCATTGAACACGGGAATAGGATTCGGCGTAGAGAGTATCTCAATAATTTTGCGTTTGGGTGTCGAAAGATAGGTAGCATAGGTAGATACATACTAGGTAGTTCAAGCATCATAATATCAGGGATAAATATGGCTACATGCAAGGTTGAGATGTTGAGATTTTGAGATGTCAAGAATGAATGACATGTAGGAACAAGTTTAGAAAGCGCTGTATATTGAATCATCGATTAAGACTTACTACAAGATGATTCCAAAGTGAAAGGCAAAGAGAGGCCTGTGTTAAAAAAATCGACTAGAGAAGTTAGCAACGATTAAACTCGACCATAAGCTCGGTAATTAGCAACGAGAGTACAGATTCATGGGATGACTTCAAAGTCAAGGAACTGATATTACCACACTTATACCATATTTATTCGTTCCTCGTAGTATTCGAGATTCTTTAGGTGGGGCCAGATAACGAGCATACCACTCAAAGATTGATCCTCAATTGAGGTCCCTAGAGAAAAAACACTTAAGGATATAGGCTGGGCTTCCTTTGAGTTCTGGAAAATATCTTAAAGCGTATCTATGAAATATCACACAGTCTCATTTGAAATATTCGGAGAAGGGGGTCGTAAATGAGGTCTTAGAAAAGAGAGGTTAGAAGTATAGCTTGAAGTCTTCCTTAACAGTCAATCAAATGCTTTAAAGAACTCACAGCCATTCTCTAGTGTAGTATGAGTTGATTAGAGTGGAGGGGAGAGGAGTGGTATTTGAAGAATCAACAGATTTGATGTGAAGCAATCAAATGGGATCTACTATATCGTTATTGTTTCAAGACAGCTTCTATTGCAATTATCTGTTGAGAAAAGATAGTGTATAGTATCTACACAAAGCAAAAGAGAGATTGAGATACATAGAAACTTCGCGGCCAGGCAAAGAGAGAAGATTCAATGTACCGTCAATATATCCTCATCCCCAACAAAACAGAACCCAAGCCGACAGATCACCAATCAACTCATTCATTCCATCAACCCATTCACGCTTAAGAAAACTCATATCCCAATCCCCCCCTCTCCATCAAATACTTTCCTCGCCATCAAAACTCGCGACTCTCTCCTCAACATGCGCATCACCTCCAGCTATGCCCCTTCTACCCCTCTCCAAATCCACCATCCTAATCGCATTCCTATCCACCGATACCTCTCAATCTCGGTTCCCATCTGCATTTCCACGAACACGCAATGATAGACCGCGAAGAGCAGACGCGATTCGATTCAAGGAAGTCTCGATCCAGCAACCGATAATCCACAGGTCGTTTCTGAATTTTGGGAGAAGGACACTGGCTAGGAGCTTGAATTAAAGTGGAAGATTAGCGCGAATACCCGTGGACTTATAGATAGGGAGAATGTAATTTAGTCTGGAATAGAAGGTCGGGAATTGTGAGAATTTCCACTGATTGGTTACGTAGACATGCATACACGTACCAAAATCGCAAGAAGAATAAGAAGGAATCCTAAACTAACTCCCGGGATAGTATTAAAATACGGGTTCATGATGAAGTATACTTGTGTATTATTAATTGATAATCGACGATTCCTTCGCGAAGTTTTCGAATCGTGGATTTCTTCGACATGGTGTGGGTTGTTTACTTTACTTGATCCTGTGCATTTTATCTACATACAATTTATACACTACCTACCTATCCAGGTACCTCAATTTTCCTTCAAAGAAAACAGAATCGCTAGGCCGGGAATTAGGATTCTAAACGATTTCTCCCGCTATTCTTTCCGCTCCTCTAATACCAGCGTTCTTTGAATAGGAACGAACTTTATATTATTATTTCCCTGCGGCTGTTCATGAGGGGTATTATGAGTCACAACTATCAGTTTTAAATATATAATCTATCTATAGCTCTGATTTTGTTTTTTATATGATTAGTCTTTGGTTAAGATGTTTACAATGTTGGATAACTAGTAACTTGTGAAAAATCTCGCTTCGAAAAACCCCCTTCGAAGCGAAAAATTGTGGTTCAGGGATAAACAACTCTGTGCATGGTTTTGATACTGACATTTTACATATTTAGATAACTATTTATTTAAATTTCAATGAATATCATATGAACAATAAAATATGCATCAAAAGCAATACTTGAGTAAACCAAAAAAGTGATAATAACTCACCTTACTATGTTGCTATGTACATCAAAGATCTCAGAACCTTTACACTACACATGAATGAGTAGTAAACAACGAAACCAACTACACATCACACACCTGAATTTCCAATCCATTCTCAAGATCTAAGTATGACTCCGGAACAAGGATACAGAAATTTGCATTAGCCTTACTACACTACGACTGTTATTATAATAAAATACTGAATCATCACAGTAATCACACACACATACATATAAATTCAAGATTTTATATCAAGTTTCGTGAATCTGTAGAGAAGCTGTCTGTATAAAATTATATATCTAGTCATTAATATAGAAAATACCTCTTGTAAACGTAAAGCCGATATCACAATTTCCGGTTTGATCATCATTATTATTATGATTATTACTATTATATTATAAAACACCTGATAGATACTTTCACACATCTCTCGTCTAGTATAAACTTCACGTATAATTTAAATAGCAGAAACATTTCTATTCGAATTGAAGTTGCTAACCAGATAGTCAAGTGATTAAATGCTCAATAATTTCTTCTCTTCTCTTCTCTTCTCATCTTAATAGTATTCTCAAAGTCTGGTAGGTAGGTACTAGAAGAGATATATATATATATATATATATAAGTACAAATATAAATATATCCAACAACACACATACTAAACAAAATAGAGCACTCCTAAGAATACCTAAATGAAATACTCGCGTATTGGTTTCTTGGAAACGCAGCTTCAACTTCTAGATTATAGATTACTCCTTTTAACACATCAATAAAAATCTTCTGTTTATTCATTTCCCCTCGAGAAAAATTCTCATGCTCAAGTTTTGATACTAGAAAACTATTTATTAAATTGTTGAATTAATAAATTGTTAATACAAACAAGAATACACAATCAATTCAATCAATCATATATACTCCACCACCCTTCCAACCACCCTCCCACCCCCCAACAAACTACAAACTACAAACCACACAATACCTACTACCCACTACCTACCTACTACCTACCTAGTCATACACCACACCACACCACAACCACAACCACAACCACAACCACAACCACAACCAAATTATCCATCCTCAAGCCATCCTATCCTATCCTATCCCATAGCAAGATGCTAGAACACAGAACACAGAGTATCTAAACACAGAGTATCTAAACACCAACCAATAATTCAACAAATATATGATTTTAATGAACCTCTCTCTCTTAGTTACGCAGGCTCGAGACAGGTACTGTGAATCTGTGATCTAATTAATTCTCTTCGCTTATGTGTTGTTTTTTTCTCTTTCACGATTTTGGGATCGAGGAAAAATGGGGGTTGGGTGGAAAATCAGGTATAAGTTGTAGGTAAGCTGTGAGGAAGGAAGGAAGGAAGCTGATAGACAAGTAGGCAGAAAGTTCATGCAAACACGATTCATCCGTGATAAGGAAATGCAATCAAAAAAGTATGGAACAGAAAGTATAGTTTTAACAATAATATATTGTATAAGAGAATATCTATAAGTCTAAAAGTTTTCCCAACGCTATCATTACATCCATCCAGATATCCAACTCCATGTCATTAAATTCAACCCATCCCAGTCTATAGTATCCCCTCCAATGCAAGCATATAATCATTCAGTCGCGCATCTCATCACACCTCAAATTTATTGAGGAGCGACAATGACACCTCTGTATCTCATCTTTCCATCCTCGAGTTTCTTCATGGCCTCTTGGATACCCTCCTCAGTCATTGGGAATTGCTCAATGATTGGCTTGATCTCGTGTTGAGCAGCGAAAGCAACCATATCTCTGTGAACTTGTCTGGCAGCGACCAAGGAACCTTGGATCTTGAACTCGTTCATGATGATTGGCATGTATGGGATCTTCATGTCTTCAAAAGAAACAGTCAATGGGTAGACAGTTGCTTGAGGAGCCATGATATCCATGAATTGATGCCAGTTTGGTTGGAAAGAGGTGGTGACGATCAAGTGATCAATTGGGGCGGTAACCTTGAGCTCAGAAACACCCTTGGTAGCGACGAATTCGGTGGCACCGAGGGAAAGAGCCTCCTCCTTCTTGGCATCGGTGGAAGAGAAGACAACGACTTCACATCCCATCTTGGCGGCGAATTGGATGGCCAAGTGACCAAGTCCTCCAATACCGATTATACCAACACGCTCATTTGGCTTGACACCACCGTTGAAAGAACGGAGAGCGTTGTAGACGGTAGCACCTCCGCACATGAGAGGAGCAGCGTACTCGCGGGGAAGGTTATCTGGGAGCTTGTAAAGGTATCCGGCATCCCAGACAGCGTGGGTTCCCATGGATGCTTGGTCCAAGTTGGCTTGTCCGTACATGACACGGTCGGCACAGAGGGTCTCGTGACCAGTAAGACATTGCTTGCAGTCATTGCAAGAGCCGTGTTGGTAGCCCCATCCGACGGAATCACCCTTCTTGATGTTCTTAACAGCAGATCCAATTTCCTATTGAATTATTAGTGATTGTTTTGTAGAATGATATTTTCCGGACCCCGTCTAGAAGGAAGATGGAATATGAACAGTGGCCATTGCGTTATGCGATGGTTCCGCTCAAGATTCTCAAATCCCGCTAGGCGAGTGGAAAAGGCGGGAAGATAAGGAGTACCCACAGCTGCAACACCAGCACCCTCGTGGCCTAGAGCCATATCGGCATGTCTGTAATGCTCATCGGTACCGCAAAGACCCTATAAAATCTGATGTCAGTGGTATGATCGGAGAATATTTCATGCAGCTAAGCAGCTAAAAGACGTGAATGATTTGGTTGCATATGCGAGCAACTTTGGGAATGGTGGATTGTTGCATTTGCAATTGCATTGAGATGGGATGGAATCATGGAGAGGGATCATTTCTTACCGAGTGAGTGATCTTGACCAAGACATCGTTGGGACCAATCTCTCTGGTAGTGGTAGCCTTAACGATCTTTCCCTCCTTGGAACCCTTGAAGACAGTGAAATCAACCATTTTGATAGATGTAGTATTAAATGTAAAAGATTTAAAAGGTGGTATTGATTATTGATTGAGAAGTGAGTATTGAAGATGTGAAGAGTTGATTGTTGATTGAAGTGATGATCGTATTGATGATGTTGATGATGTTGATGATGTTGATGATGTTGATGATGTTGATGATGTTGATGATGTTGATGATGTTGATGATGTTGATGATGTTGTTGTTGATGATAGAGAAGTAGAATATAAAAAACGAGATCAAACCTCATGTATATATACCAAAACCTTCAAGTTGCCATCGACCCCAGACCCAGTGAATATTTCCTAACATCATGCAAATATTCTCAGCAAAACTCCAAACTCCGAAAACCATGACATATTTTCGCATGTTTACGATCCACTCCATAGGGCCAAAGTCAAAATAGAATACTTCGTCAGTAGTCTCCGAAACTACATGTCTTTCCCAGAAGGGAAAGAATCCGGTGATGGTGGGCACGTGATTGGTCTTCCATTTTGTTCTACGCAGCAAAAACTTGATCAATGCCCCGGTTAAGATTTCGATGGTGATCGGATATCGCGAAAAAAGAATTTGATAGCGGCGGGAGCTTAGAAACTCTGGAATCTACCGGAACTCAAAGGGGCATGACGTCGGAGGAAAGATGGAGCACCCTTGTTGGAGCGAGAGAGTCAACGGACTAACTCCGATGAACCAAATGCGGTTGCGAAATCAATCCATGGCCCAAGGGATTTGAACTCAGCAAGAGCACGAAAAGGGTTCACAGTTGGTTCGGAGATATCGATGATTGGATGAATTCCACGCCCAGATAGAGTGGGAGTTTCAAAGACCGGAGTTGTCAATATTGATACCTAGATAGTAGATACGTACAGACTCCAGAGTACTCTCGTACTTGATGCTTATTCAGCCTTATCCTATTACATAGATGGGAGATTCGGACTTTGGCATCTAACTGTTTCTATCTTAGGAACTATTTTCGGCAATAACGACGATTGGCTCAAAGGAGACTTGGCGAGAGCATTTATGCATGGTTCACACATGTGGATTGCCAGATGAAAAACTTAGGAGTTGACTGTCTGAGACTGTTTGGATCAATTTGGTATACAAAGTCCAACGTACCGGAGACTCGTGCATTATTCATAATTATGTGCATGAAGTGCATTGAGAATGTGTGTTGTGATAAGATGATACGTCCTTAACCGAAATATTATCTCCGAATCCCAATTTGTCTCCGGAGCTTCTGGAGTCCAGAACAAGCAAAAAATTTAAGAGCTTCAAGCCTTCAATCCAACCCATCCCAACCCATCCCATCCCGTGCAATTAACCTTTCCCTTTATATCGTACGAGTCTTTTCATCCGTCTTGCCATAGTCTTGTTGAGCAGTCGGTCTCGTTAAATTATTTTCGTCTTACCTCGGCTTCCTTCATTTCAATATTCATCTCTCTCAACGTTTCGTACAAAGTATACAAACAGTACAGTACACGCACGCACGCATGGCATTTTGACCCTGACTCGTATTTACTTTGATCAACTTTGATTTCTTCTATATTAATTATTTTTTCATGTTGTGCTTATTAGACTCAAGACTCGTTTGCCTATTTCTCCTCCGACATATGCACTACTTTCGCCCTCGTCTTCCTCATCCACCTCAACGGCAGCTCCATATGCTTTGTTGACCATATCTTCGTCAACCCTCAGTCCTTCTTCCACCAACAGTTGAATGACCCCCTTTATCCTTGCAATCTCCGTCCTCGTTTCGGGAATAATTTCGTCGTTCTGACTTGAATATGCTGCGTTGCTAACACTTTCCTCGATTCTTGTGATTGAGGTTTCCCCTTCCTTTACTTCGACCGTCTTGCAAATCCAGATAAATCCATTGACTCCTAGAATAACATCTACCTTCCCACCGTTGTGTGCTGTATCGATGGTCCAAACTTGTCGTCTAGCTCGAACCACACCTCCACCTCCACCAGTTCCACTGACAGCCATGAAGACACCGTTCCTCAGCTTTCCATATTTTAAACTTCTCGTATGTAGACTGGCACTTCCATCTTGATATAATTGTTGGACTTCGGCAACTAGTAAATCTCCTTCTGAAAAAAATGTTCGTATTTGAAGCTCATCGGTTTCTGTTCTCTTTCTTTGAATGCCTCCTGGAAGATTGATTGCAGATAATGGTAAATTGGCAAGAACCGGAGCTCCAATATCAACACGCCATCTCTTACTTTGTACTTCTATAATTCGCCCAACAACAAGATCACCGATTTCTGGGGTATAGCGGGCGCGTAATGGTCGAACTGAGAGAAGTTTATTCGTCTTTTGAACTGTACCTGCGACGGTTCCTATAATTTCTGTACTTGCAGGCGCAACATATGTGCCATGACCTCTGAGAAGAATGTTAGCTATGCTTATAGTTGCAAATACCACAGAGAGTAAGAAATGTGTGTACCTCATCCATTGAGGATCATCTGTGATTACTTCACCAGGAGTAACAATATTTTGATGCTTGGCCCGTTTGGACAGTTGCATATCAAGATCCCCTTCTATATCAACACCTCCATCATCAGAATGATCAGACTCATCTTCAGTGTGATAGGGTACCGCAGCAGAAACTGGTGCGATGATAGTAATTGCCATGATGTAGAAACTGTACAAGGCTGTGGATATTGACACCTCCAAACCAATCCAAGCTTCTAACCTTCCAAAGAAACTCGTTTTTCCTTAGCGAGACCCTTTGCAGAGCCAATTTTAGCCAAGGCTGAAAGTCTTGATTTTGAGAAGGCTTGGTCTGCGGATAAATGGTTCCCAGACGGATAACACCAATCAAAAGGATATGGTCCGTGGATTCCAAAGGGAAAACCACTTCTTTTTAATGGAGGATCACCAATTACATCATCACCCAACATATGTCAAAGCCATCCATCCAATACCTGACGCTGTGTGATCACGATTCACACCAAGTAGCAGAAATGTTGCTCTTCAGTGGTAACGATACTCGTAAGTATCAAATACTCCGGAGTCCTCTCTTTCAATCTTTTTATCATACACACACAATTTATAACAACCATTGAAATTCTTCAAAGATCTGTGAATCGTTACTTGATAATCCTCTCATTCGTTCATTGTCGTACTGTTTTGCTTTTTTTGACCTTCCAGCGAATGATACCGGAATCCATGGAAAGTGCATAATCGATTTTCATCAACATGCCGGAGTTCAATGCATTCACAGATGAGGAGATAAAAGAGAGCGAGCATCATAATCATTTAGATGCGCATCATAATGAAGAATCAACTACACAATTACAGAATTTAGAAGAGAGGAGGAATACACAAGACGAATTAAACACAAACACGCCACACCTTCAACCGCCGGAATCATCAACACACCATCTTCAAACACCAAGTGAAAATTCGGCGCCTTCACAAACATTTGGATTAAGAGAACCATTGCCTCCTTTACATACACCACATCGAAGGAGGAAAACGATATTATGGGTTGGACTTATCATCGTAACACTTGACCTGGCTTGTCTGCCGATTACATATTACTATGCCTTGAGTTTTGGAACAAACATAGAGTTACAAGATAGTAAGGCCTATTTTCTTCACCCTGCAAAATGTTCCACCGGTTCTAATCTTATACAATTAGTCTTCGCTATCATAACAAGTGTATATGGAATGATCAGTTTCGCACATTATGGTTTCCGATCCCTGAAACTCTTCCGCGCCAAAACAGCGCCGAGATGGAGACCAGTAGGATGGACTAAATGGGGAATGGTAAGCTGCACAAGTCATTCCATGGGTTCAATTTGTCGCTAACAAATCCTCCCAGCTTGAGTTCCTCCACATCAACTTCATGATCGCTATTACCTTCGTGGAACTCGAACTTATCATAGGAACTATTCCACACCACCCATGGGTGCGCTTATGCGCTATGCCTTCCCCTACGATATGCTATTGGTTTGGGTTCATGTTCATATTTTCTGCGGTCCAAACAATGCGAAAGAAGCCACTGCCATTCAACATGTCGTCGACAGAGAAGGGAAAACTTTGGCGTCCAGCGTTGTTGGCCATCATCGAGGATGCTGGTGGAGTCGAAGGTCAAGGAGGAGTCGTATATCGAAGCAATGTATTAAGACGATACGAAGTCAGCCCCATATTTCGACGTATGATGATGGTTTTAACGTGGTTTTGGGGCATCGGTCTCGTATGCATTGCCATTATATCAACAGTCATCATAATGACTTTACCCGAGAATATTGGTTTCGGAGTCGGATGGGGATTGCCATATTGTTTCGGTTTCGTTTGGGTTTGCATCACCATGGCTTTTGTGAAGATGCAATTGCGAAAAGAGAAAAGACATTGGGAGACGAAGGAGGCCGGCGAAGGACAGGCTGTTGCGGAGTATGCTTGAGCGAGCCATCGAGCGTACATCACTTGTATAGTATTGTTATTGTAGATACCACTGTGCGATTCATAGAACATATATTTTTTTCATCCTTTATCCTCTCAACGCAACTTTTCTTGTGAAATCATCTCATTCCGAGTGAGTAGAATCCCGAAACTCCCAAACGCCATGCCTCATTCATAAGATTCTTTCGTCCCATAGTCAGAGGCACCTAATTTTTCAGTCGCCAGAGTCCCATTCCAACGAGTGTCAATGCAATACCAGTAATACCAGTTTGCCGACTCTTCATACCAAACATAGACTTGCTCTTTAAAATCTTCGCTTCTTGGGCCTTTAATTGGGATTGCCCGGAGAAGTAACTGTAGATTCCGAGGCCGATAAATGCGAAGGATCCTGAGGAAGTGTTAGTTTGTGCTGCGTAGATAGGAGCCTGGCAGGCTCGTAATGTAAAAGGCGAATGGAAATCAAGGGGAAGAGGAGAATTGGGGGAAGAAATGAGGGAGGGAGTGAGGAGGTGCAGTGTAACAGAAGGAAGATATACCAGTGAGTCGACACGGTAAACAGTCATCTTTCCATTGTGCTTCATCCCTTTTTAGCACATCCGTGAGTCTTTCCTGTCGATCGAGACTTTGTGCGGAATTAGGTGCCATTGTGAGTGTTCTTGCTGCTGTTTGTCACACCCGTGTAAACATTATTGAAGCTTGATGACCTTGAGAAATAGAGGCGGCCGCTTTCCCGCTGCGGGCCGCCCCGCAAGTTCGCAAGCATGCATTCATCATTGTTCAAGCTACAAGTTGCAAACCAAATGCAAATGTCTTGATATTATTCTTAAATAGAAATCATGAACGGTGCTATTGAGGCATTGTATATCTATGATGAACACAAGTGAGTAATTCCACCAAATAATCCTATTTGCTTCACTGCTTCGCTCGTTCTCTGCTCCCTCACTCGCTGGCTCCCAGGTTCGCAAACCCCAAAGCTTCCATACTAATCATCTATACAGTCGACCTCTCCTCCAAAACACTTACACTTCGCGCCCCCTCTCCTCTACACAACTTCTTCCTCTCTACCTCGCTCATCCAGCTCCAAGACCAAGTCTAATATATCTCCCAAACACATCTCCGCCCACTCTACTCTTTAATCTCATTCACTCAAATCTATTATTTTGTCTCACATCTTCCTCGGAAATCGAACCTCTCCTCGCCCTCGAATTCTTACACCGTGTTATCGATGTGTTAGAGGAATTTGTGGGTGCGCCGCTATTGGCGCAAAAGATAGAGAGTAGCTATGATGTAGTGGCTCAGTTACTAAATGAGATGTGCGATGCGGGCACGGTGAGCTCGACGGAACCTAATGCGTTGAGGGATATGGTGGAGGTGGAGGGGTGGATTGGGAAGTTCTTGGGGGGCATTAATATTCCTGGGTTCGTAGATATATCTTTAGAGGGTGCAGTTGAAGTTTCGGAACATAACTAAGATATCTACCATAGGAAACCTGGCTTTGCAACTCCCTCTAGTTCAGGCATGTCTGGATTGTCGTCTACGGGATCACTCGCAGCGAATACACCAGCTTTACCGTGGAGAAGAGCAAATGTACGACATACTTCGAATGAATTATATGTGGATCTGGTTGAAACACTTACTGTTACTCTTGCGCCGTCTGGTCGTCCATTGGCTGCGTTTGCCAGTGGAACTATTGCTTTTACGTCAAAAATCTCTGGAGTACCAGACCTACTCTTGAATTTATCCACACCATCCGGTAGACAAAACGTTAGTAGTGTTATGGAATTACCAGTATTCCACCCGTGTGTCAGATTAGCGAGATGGAGAGAAAAGCCAGGGGAGTTGAGCTTTGTACCGCCTGATGGACGATTTGTTCTAGCTGGATATGAAGTTGATTTACTTCCTTCTACGGGCGGAAAATCCGGTACTACTAATGCCTCTCATCTAAAATTACCCGTCAATATTGAAGTCAAAACTAGTCTTGGTCCTACCGGATCAGATTTCGAGGTTCGCTTATTCATTGTCAAGGTTTCTGGCCAGGGCAATTCTTCCATATCTTCAGGTTCGAGCTCGAGAAGCAATAGCAATGCGGCAGGACAACTAAGCAGGGCTGCATCACAGTTTAGCGGTGGTCTCGGTGGAAATTTCGGTGGCAGTACTGGTAACAGCACATCACCCATCATCGAAGATTTAGTAGTCACAGTGCCACTACCAGCTGATGTACGGAATCTTTCGGAGATCAAAGCAAGTAGAGGCGATACAACATATAACCCAGGTGAAAAGAATCTGGAATGGCATATACCAGCTAGAGATGCGGTAGCAGGTGGAGCTACATTACGATGTACAGTTGTGGGACCGTTGTCAACCGAAGAAGAATATGATGGAAATGGTTTCAGACTTGATGGTGAATATGACTACGATACAGAAACATATCAAAGCGCTCCAGAGAAAGCAAAGGTAGAAAATGCTTCAAACAACGAAGGAAAAGATGCAAGGAAAGTAGCGCAGAATAAAATTCTGATGCCTAGCTCCGCAGCAGTTAGTTTCTCGGTTAAAGGGTGGCTGGCCAGTGGTATTAAAGTGGAGAGTTTAACAGTTGACACGAGAAAGAGTAGAGGGATTGGCGAGGGCGTTAAGCCTTACAAGGGGGTTAAGTATTTGACGGTCAGTAGGGGTGGGATTGAGGTTAGGTGTTAAGCATTTTGGTCGCGGACTAGGTGGATACAGGCGTCTTGAGGAGTATGCATAGGTATATTACAGGCATGAAGGCAAAGATACCATTCAATTGAATTGAATCAACCACAACATATCTAGGTGTTGGAAAATACGCGGTTGATCTCAACATCATGCATATCGAAAATTTAATATTCAGGCTAACCAATAACAACTCCCCTCTATCTTCCTTCCTCCCTCCCTTCCTTCCCACCCTCAACAACCTCACCTCACCCCTTCCATTTCTCTCATATCTATCACCTCACCTCCCCTCCCTCTTCCTCCTCATCTCCTCCTCACTCATCGGCACATACCCCTCCAAAATCGTCCGCTCCATATTCCCAATACACCGCACGGGTCGGGGCGGCACCACCACTCCCAGCGCGATATCCCGCGCCAGGAGCTCCGCGCTGCTCATCGGCACGTAGCCTTCGAGGATGGTCCGCTCCATGTTTCCGATGCATTTCGGGGGCTGGGCTTGCAGTTGCTGGGGTACCGCGAGGAGATTGGCGGGCGTGAGGGTTTTTGCGGCGCCGCCCTGGGCCTGCGCCTGCGCTTGCGCTTGCGCTTTGACGCGCTGTTTCTCGAGGGTGAGCGCGAGCCGTTGGGCGGCGAGATGGTTTTGCGCGGCGAGTTTCTCTTTTGCTCTTGCGTCTGCCTGTGCTTTTGCGTCTGCTTTTTTCCGAGCAGCTGCAGCTGCGATTTCGGCTTCTTGAGCGGCGCGTTGGGCTTGGAGTTTTTGTTGTTGGAGTTTGAGTTTGAGTTTGAGGAGATGGGCAGTTTCGGCTTTGCGGAGGGCTTCGGCTTGTGCTTGTGCTTGTGCTTGACGTTGCCGGTGGGCTTCGAGTTCTTGTTGTTTTTGTTGGAGATGGAGAGTTTCTTGACGTTTTCGCTCTTGCTCTATTTTTTCTCGTTCTCGATCTTGACGTGCCTTTTCTTCTCGCGCAAGTTGTGCTTGATGTTCTCTTTCCGCTCGTTCTTTTTGCATGCGTCGAGTGTTTTCTTGCTCTCGAGCTCGAAGTTCTTTTTCGGCTCGTTCTTTTTGGAGAGTCAGATTTCTCTCTTGTTCTTTCTTCTCCCGCGCGAGTCGCTCTTCGGTGGTTTTACGGATGGATTCGCGACGGAGATTTTCTTCTCTTTCTCTTTCTCTTTCTTTTTCTTTTTCCTTTTCCTTTTCGCGCTGGAGTAAGAGGGTTTCTCGTGAGATACGATCGCGTTCTTCTTTCTCTTTTTGAGCTTTCTCGGCTGAGAGAACTTGGGCTTTCCTCTCTTGTTCCTCTTTGGTGCGTTCTTCGCGGGCTCGTTGGGCGATGTGTAGCTTTTTTGCTTCGGCGAGATTGCGTTCTTCGAATTCTCTTGCGAGGATTTGGGCTTCTTTTTCTTTTGCTGTGGGAGATAGGGTTTTAGGAGGGAGCGAGGGTGATGATTTAGCTAGGGGTGTAGTTTTACGAGGTTCTCCCTCCCTCGTATCTCTATCTCGCTCGGTTCTTGGTCTGTCTTCTGGCGCAGGAAATTTAGCATCAACTCGAGCTTTCCTCTCCCCATCACCTCTATCTCTATTTCTCTTCTCCTCATAATCATCTTCCCCCACACTACTACGTCGTCTCCTTCGTCTCCTCCTATACTCCTCATCCTCACCCTTTCTACCATCACCAACATCCCTTCTCTCTTCCCTCCTCCCCTTCTCCTCTGCATCTCCATCTCCATCTCCAACCCCATTCCCCGCCACACATTTCCCCAACGCCATAATTCCCCTCCCAATACTCTTTCGACTCTTACTGAAAAGTCCTTGTTTTTCTTCTTTCTCGGTTTTATCACTCTTTCCCCTATCACCTCTCTCGTTCTTCCTATCTCCCCGCTCGGAATCATCGTATCGGGGAGTGGACCTCCTTTCTTGACGTCGTTTTTCATGATGTGCGCGGTGGCGAGCAGCTCTTTCTTCTTCGGTTTCGGAGGCTCGATGAGGGGGTTTGGGTTTGGGTTTGGGTCGGGGGTCTTGGAGCGGTGGTGAGGATGGCATCTTGTGATGTAGGGGAGGGTGTAAGAAATCCAGGGGGGTGTGAAGGTGAAGAAATTTAATATTATTTCTTTGGTGAGGAATGGGATAGTGGATAGTGATGGAGATATATTGGAAGAAGACACGACGTGAAATTGATAGGAGTATTTGTGGGAAAATATCTAAGAAGAGAGGAATGTATGGTGCTTTATGATACTACTATGTTTTACATGTACATGTAGAAGCTGAGATAGATGTTGAACAAGATGAAGATGAAGAGAGAAAATGTTCTCGCATGGGTAGAACTTATATATATGTATTGGAAATAATGTGATTTGATATAATGTGATATGATGTGGCATTCATCCAGATGAATGGAAACGAAGATTTGTGAATAGGGTAAGGTGAGGGTGAGAATGAGGATGAGAGATAAAGTAGATGAGGGATCAGTGATTTGCGTTATTCATCTGAATGATTCTATGCTGTATATTCATTACTTGTGAATCTATAGGTTTGATTAGAAAGTATCTATTCATGTGAAGGAGGGTATAGTGTAGCCCTATACTCTTGCAATCATGAGTAGAATACTACTTAATCATACTGTAAGTTATGATAAAGTTATTGAGTATTGATATGCTTGCAATTCACATTCGTGGAATACCAAACGAACAATGATTGAAAATGAATCTATTGCGCTCTGTTCTATTCACTCCCCGGGGTATTCTTGATATCTGACAGATAATCTATCTTCTAAACAGCTCCTACTATTGCCGTTTCCTTATTGGTTCAACTTATGTGTATCTTGCGACATGTACAACGCCGACGTTCACGAGCTTTTCTCCTCCCTAGCCTCATCCTATTCATC
Organism: Botrytis deweyae; assembly: GCF_014898535.1. Taxonomy (NCBI): domain Eukaryota; kingdom Fungi; phylum Ascomycota; class Leotiomycetes; order Helotiales; family Sclerotiniaceae; genus Botrytis; species Botrytis deweyae. The sequence goes on from NW_024066214.1 coordinate 1,176,364, forward strand.
ACGAGATAATCCATCAAACTCCATATATGTAGGTAAGATCCCCGTTTCAACCCATCTCGCTTGTACATATAATAGATACCTACAACCTTAATTTCTCAACTCATCCAAGCACCATTTTTCTCCAACTCAACCACTCCCCTGGCAAGTACTTCGATATTACCCCTCGCACCATTCTCCCCATTTTGGCACCTTCTCAACACTTCCCGTACAGATCGCCATTCTCCCTGGCTCATTTCCCATCCTTGAAGTTCTATAAGTTGCCTTACTGTCCGATAGCCTAGGAAATCTTCTGGTAGCATCTCGTGTGCAAGCGAAGGAACTGCGATTGCGCCTTTGAGGGAAGATCCTGCTGGAAGGGGAGAGTGAGAAGAGTAGTATGATTGGTTTGAGGTAGTCGACTTTGTTGCGAGAGGATTTCGTGATGTTCTTTTGGGACTCTCATTGAAGGTGAGAGGGGGTGTAGGCTCTGGTGTTGGAAGAGAAGATGCAGCTAGAGGATCGGAAATAGATGTTGATCGAAGAGGATAGTAGTCGTAAAAAGACGGATTGCGAGGGAGTTGGGATTGTTTTTGTTTTTCTTTTCTGTTAGGCGAAGGAGGACGAGAAGGGGAAGGGATATGGTAATAATTTGAGCGAATAGGACGAGTTGGTGGCGGTGGTGGCGGTGGTGGGGGATACCTTCCAGGTGCTTCTGGTTGAGGTTTATTCTTTAGATTCGACTTGGAAAAAGGATGATACTGCAGATAATCTGCTTTGGTCGATGGTAATGGAAATGTTGATTCATCCCATTGAATATTTGAAGGTTGACCGCCATACGGAAAGATTGTTACTGATGGTGATTCAACCCTGATATGAGGTGGATGCGGCGGTAGTGATGGAAGAGGAGAATTTAATGGATGGAGTTCTGATGGTGAGGATGATCTTTTAGACCGCGCAGCTCGGAAGTAATCGTAGTCCATCGAGTTAGAATTCGTAGGTTGTAGGGTGTATGAAGGGCTGTGGGATGGTGTCTGCGAAGGAGGATATTTCCGAGGAGGTGGGTATGTGTTTGAAAAGTATGAATTCAGTGTTTGGAGGACAGATGGTGATTGAAATGGCTGGGGTGACGGTGATGGTGTTGAGAAGTACGAATTCAATGATTGGAGAATAGATGATGGTGTGGACCTTAAAAAGTAAGGAACTGATGGCTGATGCGGTGAAGTTGATGTTGGAGTTGATTCGAGTATTGGCCCGGAACCCGAATCTGAACGTCGAGACAAAAGGTACCTGTGAATGAATAAGCTTGATATTGATGGTGAACCCGAAGGTAATGGCGCATATGATGCTAGAGGATCTTTGAATGAAGGGTTTTGTCGAATGGGTGATTTTGGTTTGAATGAAGGTATCTCCTGAGAGTTAGGAGGAAACAATGGTTGATATGGAACCGGAGGCAGAGTTGTTGTTACGTGAGCAGGATTTAACGATCCAAGAAACGGCGATGAAGATAAAGATCCAGATGTTGGCCCAGTTCCCGGAGGTCGAACATACACGGTGTTTCGTACTGCAGGAAAAGAATGGGACGTCAGTGAATGTCCATTTTGGATTCTCGGAGTAAAACGTACTGCAGTTGAAGAGGAATCGTATTCCATTCTGCGGTGAGGAGTTCTATCCGAATGTCTCAATAGGTTATAATTTCTTTGAAGATCTCTTCTAGAAGCGTCTCGGGGCGTAATAGGATATGAAAAAGCATCATAAGAAGCACTAATCGGTATTTCTGGCTTTCGTGCGGAATTACTGTGAAAGTTTGGGGATTTGAAAGGCGTTTTTGGCATCATGGGTCCTGGCAGTTCTCCAAGAGATTGCCTTCGTTGAAGACCTCTTAATGGACTATCTCGGACCAAGCTATCGTGGAACTCCAGAGGTCTATCTGTTGGTTCTAATACCCCTGACATGACATAATGTTCTGGACTTGGATTTTGTGAAGGCAATGACTGGGGCGAAGATGTTGGCAGGTTGGGAATAGCATCATCTTGCTCAGCAAATCTAACTGACTTTTGCTTTTTCGAAGCTGGAGCACGCCAAAGTACTCGATCCTCAAATACATTTTCCTCTGCTAAGTCCAATGAACTTCTACCGCGCTTGAACTGCTTGGTCTTCTGCTCATCTTCCTGTCTGATCCTTGAGCTTGAATAAATTGCATGGCCCGAGAAGCCAGGCGAGTTAGCATTCTGTTCCCACACAACAGCATTTACCGTTGCTTCATCCCCAATGCGACAGCTTTCCAATGTCTCATTATCTGCCAACTCTCTACCTCCGTAAGATAATGCGCAGTCATAGCCAAAATGAGGTATGACTCCTCTCTTCAATAGTGAAGCAATGAATCTTGATTTGACAAGTAGTATGCGATAATTTGGACCGAGGTTTCGTAGCGAATGCACACCAGTGCCGGTCATTACATAGAGTATTCTACATGGCCTATAAGTTTCGTTGACGAAGGCCGAGGCATCTTCATCGTCATCCGAAAGTACTGTACTCTGGGATGCGTTATATGCCATATTTTCGAGTTTATGATCAATTCTGAAGAACCAAGCCAAAAGAGTGTCATCTAGTAGATATTGGAAGAAACTTTTCGTGGTAAATTTGAGATAGTAATACCCTTTGTTTGATAAGAGTTCTAAATCAGGAAGTTTGGGAATGCTTTGTATGTACTTAGCTTGGAACACCTCTTTGTATCTCAGAGGCTCCCAAGCTTCAACATTGTTTGATGATAGGTATTTATATCCGCCAATCAAGTTTTATGAAGTAGAAAAGACACTGGCTGAGACCAAATTGGTGTTCTCAAACTTTGAAGCTATTTTTGAGCAAGTTGTGAATTAAGGGTGGTTGTGAGGTGATCATGAAAAAGAAATCAGCAGCCCATTGATTATTGGTCCAATCGTCTAGACAACAATGAACTCCAAGTCAAAAGAGGGTTGATTATTGACAAGTAGAAACCAAATAATGAGGCCATGAGGAGATCGAAAGTTTTGAATTCTATATAGATTCACTATTCGACTTTTGGGAACAGTCTACTAGAACTAGAATCTTACGTTGTTCATTTATGGCCAGAGTTTTGATTCGTGTTTCCATCCAATATAAGTGCAGGGAGAACTTAGAAATCCTCCCATATTGCACTTATACTGTATACAGAGGTATGAAGAAGATTAGAATTGACAATAGATGACTAAAAGCAAAGTGAAAGCTCAAGCACATTAATGATTCAATCGATATTTGTTTGATATAGGAGAGCCAAGCATGGAACAGTATGATTGATGGTGGTTAGCTTGAGTATCAAAGCATTGCAGTATACTTGGCTATAATTAATTATTATTAGTAATCCTTTCCAAACGCATGAAGTGGAATGAACAGAATGGTACTGCTAGGGAGGTACCTGCCTACTTTGTATATCAATCTCAAACGAACAATCTCCAAGAAAGGCATACAATAATAAACTTGATTAGTACCCTCGCACCTCTGTCATAAACTTCACACCCCTTTTTCAGCAGGTAAAAGGTCTCAGGTATAGAATAAAAGAACCTATTTCCAAAACAGTTGATAGGTTCAAATGATAATTCACAACAGTTCATGAAGCTTGGACAAGAGGAACAGCTGTATTAGAAAGTTGTCAAACAGGGAATAATAAGTCTGGAGTAATAAGTGTCACATGCTCCGAGGACACCCGGAATTCACTAATAATCCCTTCACTCGAGATCAACAAAGTATCACACTTTCTTCCCCGCACATAACCAAATCATTTCCCTTGAACTTACAACTGAACTCAATAATGTTCTGATTCCAAAGTGGAGAATCTCGAAAAGCTCTTCATACATCAACATTAACGATGGCTGAAAAACGTCGTCGCCGCGAGCATCAAAACATCGCAAGTGGAGGAGGTTCATCATCAAGAGGAACACAACAATCAAATTCGTCACCAAGTTTCCTCAATTCTACTGACACTCCTGGCGCACCACAAATATACCTTGATGCTTCGTCATCATCACACCGACCACTTGGTACTCGTTCTCCTCATGCGTCCTTAGCAATCTCGAGCAAAGTCAATGCTCCTGATGGTCCTGCCACTGGACGCGTTGGAAACAAACCAATCGTGTACGTACCAAAACTGTCGCAAGATGAAGGAAGAAAGGTCAAGGATCATAAGCTGGGAACCACTTCCAAGTCAGCCAGAGGAAGCTCGCCCACCCCTATACTTGACAACAAACCTCAAGATACAGGACCGCTACATAATCTCAGGTATTTAAAGTGGTATATGAGACCTCAATCCAATGCCGAAAAACTTGAGCCTCGTGAGAGACAAGCTCAACAACATCTCCGAGGTCGTCTCAATAGAGGTGCGCTTTGTATAAACACTCACTTTCCTAAAGAAGATGAGGAAAGCTACAGCAAAAGCACCCAAGAAAGAATCGACTCTTCCAAGCCAAGCAGATTCAAAGAACCCTCTTCTAGGAATAAGATTCAGGATTCGACCGTAAAATCCGCTCCGAAAACCAAGCCGACTTCGACTACAAAATTAAGTTCGACTACGATAACCACTTCTAAAAATAAGCATCAAGATTCGACCACAAAGCCTGCTGTGATAACAGAGCCGAGTTCAACTGCGAAGCCCGCTGGAAATTTCAAGCCTGACGCTCCGCAAAAATCTCAGAATTTACCTTTGAAGCAGAACAATCAAAGGTCAGAAAAGTCTCATCGTCAAACACAGAAGCCAATAAAGGTTGATACATTGTCAGAGAAGCTCAAAAATAATGCTTCAATTCCTAGTTCCGAGACATCACTTGCTACAAAGTATTATCGAGAATTATATCTACCTTCATTTGGACAAATTTCATGCGTTAACAAAATGAAAGAACCTGTTGGACCGGCATTGGAATCATTAGCCCCAAAGATGGGATCTTCTCTTTCAGCTCCAAAGGATTTGTCGTCAACACCGACATCCGCTCCTGCTATGGCAGAAGCAAAAGGTGGATCTGTCCTTGCGGCAAGCTATCCGTCTGTGTCTGGCCCCAAAGAAAATACATCATTCCAAACTCCTGGTGCTGTACCGTATAATTTGACTCCATCGCCTCCTGACAGTGGACAAGAAAGTGATTACCGTGGGCCATATGGTGGACGTTCAACTTCTCCGTCTGACAATGGCTTCAATATTGTTTCTGAGTCTCCCACGGCTCTGGAACTTGGACCGACTTCAGTTCCGGCCAATGAAAAGACCACAATCCAGGAAACTAAAGCGGCGTCTCCAGTTGCCGAAAAACACAGTCCCGACAGGCGAAATTCGATCGATACAAAGATGCAGGACACGGGAAGTGTAGTACAGTCTCCGAAGGTTGTCAACCACGCGACTCCTGTGAATTTTGAAACTGAGAGACCAGGATCGCACATTCGGCCCGACGAAGAGATGCAATATTTGATTGATTTGACAGAACCAAACGTGATCACCGGTGCAGCTTCTCCGGCTTCCAAACACCCCACCGCACACACTCAATCTGACGAAGAAATACGGGACGCAATTGATTTGACTGGAGAGGAAGAAATGCGGGATGCAATTGATTTGACTGGAGAGGATGAACGGGTACAGAAATCAATTGAGCAGGACGAAGATATGCCGGATTTAACGGAAGATGCGCAGAGCAACACGGAGTACCGCCCAGGAAGAGCAAATATTATGAGCTCTTCAATCTTCAGACCTGCCGGTTTCGCGGAATCGGAGGTAGGATCTGAGCCAGAGCCAGAAGCTGAAACTGAGGTTGTGCAGCGTAAATTCGAAGAGCAGGTTACAATCGATTTAACTCTGTCTCGATCACCCACACCCAAGCTCGACGATTTGCCACGGCATATTAATCAAATCAGTGCTGACCTTGCCTCCTCCAGAATCAATCAAGTCGTCGCAGGAAGAGACCGGGTTTCTGCACATGAAAATCATAACCAAAATAGTGATGAGCGCGCTACTTCTCCAGACCTTGTAGGACTTATGCCAAACGACAAGGCTCAAATTGATAATTCCATCAAAGACGAATTCTTTGAAAATCAAAATGAATTGCAAGTTGTTGCATCCCTGGGGGACAATGGACAAAGCAGCAAACCTGCAAACGACGGACTTCCAAGAAAAAGCTCCGGCCGTAACCAGAGAATTCCTATACAATCAACATCATCTGCCAAGCATGTTGGTGTTGTCCAACCCACTGAGACTGATGACTCCATTGAGGCTAGTGCATCTGCTCAGGGCGACGCAATGGAAATTGATGAAAGTACTGAGATTGGCACACCCGTCGAGGCTGCTACACCTGGTGAAGCTCAAAAGAAACGTAAAGGTAAACGCGGAGGAAAAGGAAAAGGCAAAGGTAAAGGTGTTGCCAAGAGTGCCGGTGATCAAAATACTATGCACTTCGACGATCGACGACTCTCTGATCTCGCTCAAATTCCTAGCGATTCTGAGCAGGACCCTTTCAAAGACCAAAGTGATAGGATCATGAGTGAGGCAGAAGTCAAACAAGCAATTCTGGACGCCTTAACCGTTCCGGTCTTTCCAAAGGCTCCACCAAAATCTATGGTCACTGACGAGAAAGCTTATAAATTGGCCGAGGAAGGAGAATACTTTACTTTGTCGCATGCACTATTCAGTGTGGTTCCCAAGGAAGTGTATGACCGAGTTTGGAAGGATGAATACGAACGTCCACAAATCAGCTTGTCGAGCAAGACACCTAAATGGATTCGTCCTCTCGATCCTACAATTAAACACCCAGCCAAGCCGGAAACTGATTCTGCTGAGTTGATCAAGGTTTTATGCGAAATTGAGAAGTTATTGATTTCTGTTTGGATTGGAGTTGAGGCGATTGTTGTGGTATTGTATTCTGAGCTTGATGGTGAGTAACCCTTGCCTCTGTGAACAACTTCTTGCTAATAATCGCAGACAAATTTACCTCACGCGACCTCGAGGAGTATTTTCGTGTCTACCAAGTGCAGATCTACGATGGATGGACCGATGTTCATGCATATCTCGTCACATTGGCTGATTGGAAGGATCGATATTTTGCAATTACCAATATCAAGAAGCGAGCTTCTCGTCCCAACGCCGATCCATACGCTCGTCTTTTCACAATCAAGAACCCATCTGATCTACTCTTCTACGGAACCATGGAATATCTCAAAGCTATGCAAGCTGCAATGAAAGCTGCTCAAGACGCAAATGATTGTGTGATGATGAAAGGCCCCAAATGGAAGCATATGATCAAAATGGACAAAGCTGTTATGGGCAAGGAATTTAGCAAGTGCCTTGACGGATTGAGAATGTTTAATTCATATGTCAGAAAGAGAGACTGGGATGTTCCGGGTGCGCATGAAGATGACGCACTTCCTCCTATAATCGCTTCGAAGCTAGCTACCAAGAATGAGTCCATGCAAGTCTCGTCTAAGGGGAAGGAAGTTGCTGTTGAAGATGTTTTCCAAGAGAAGTAGGACCTCCTTCTCCCGTAAGCATGGAAGATTAGACTGACATTGAATAGCTCTGGTGATCTGAGTGATGGCGATCCACCAGGATATTACGAGGCGCCATCGAAGTACAAGAGAAAGCAAATTGCTGTTGAGGATGATACCGAAGAGACGTAGGACCTCCTCATCCCACGAAGAGAAATGTTGTACTAATATCAAACAGATCTGGCGATGTAAGCGACGGCGATCCACCCTACTACGAGGAAGACGACGACAAAGACAATGATTACGTCGAGGCTCGTTCTCACCGCCGTCGCAGTGGCCCCAAGCTCTTAGTACAACCACCCACTCCTACTAACAGACGTGTTTCCGGTGCTATTGCCTCTTCGTCTTCTCGCCGCGTTTCATCAGGCAACAAGATTAAACTCGACAATGGAAACAAGGCTTCATCTACCGGCTGTTCTTCTCGTCATCTTTCAACCAAGGATTGTATGAAACCAAACAATGGACGTGGAGCTTCATCCAGTAGTAATGCAATGGAATCGAGCGACGAATTTCCCAGAGGTCGTTCTCTTCACCGCGCCGGTTCCATCGCAACTCCAGCTTCTATGAAGACTGTCAAAAAAGGAGCGAAGCGACTTATGGTTGAGATCGGTCCGAGCTCGAGCCCCAAAGACCCCAGGGATTATTTCGAGACACCATAAAGAGGCCTCGTCAGATAACTTGTACTACTGCCAGTGCAGGATAAATTGTTATGAAAGATCCAAGAGATCTATGTGTCGTTGTGCTAATACCAAGGCCATTATTGGGAGTGATATGATAGTCTATGCTAGGATACGAAGATGATGTTCGACCAAAGTAGTCAAATTTTGCATATGGTGTGCCATAGCAACGTGGTTGGACAGAAATTTTGCCAACTTTTGTATTTCATAGCGGGTGTCTTGACAGTTGAGTTGAATCTTGACGTTTCATTCAGCCATCTAACAGTTTAGCTTTTTGGCTCTACTGTGAGGTTGGTTGCAAATAGTTCCACAGGATAGTCAGAATATCTTTTGTTTTCGAGACGTGTATTTTGCTTCAGGATTGTGAAATGAGATGGCTGTGTCATGAGAAGCTTCAGAGTGACAAGCAGCTTTGTAGCCTGCCCCAAAACCCGCCTCGTTGCATCTGGAGATTCATATTAAATACGTGCAATGCAAATGTACACTCTGGTATGAGTTGCATACAGTATATCATGAACGACACAAAGTCAGCCCGCAAGGGCGACTGAGAAAATAGTATTTGTATTCCAAGGTTGTATTACAAAGTCCCCAATACCCCTCTCAAGTCCACCTGAGCTGAGCCAAAAGCAAATCAACTTTTCTATTGCACACTCAGCAAGCATACCATAGCATAGCAGAGAACTTTATCTATTTACACTTTTGATGGTACACCTTCATTCCATCTTCGCTTAACTACTCATCCCTTTCATTCATTGCATCTCGATACCTCATATACCCCTCAAAGTTCCATTATCCCTCTGATTAATTGGTGTATATCTCTCCTCAAGCGCCTGCTGCACACTCTTATCCAACTGGGATGGACCCTCAAATCTCTCTCTCAAAGCCCTCTCCACATCCGAATTCGCAGATTTGCTCGAACCCGAGATAAGCACGACCTTTTCCTCAATTTTCTGCTCTGCAATTCCGACTGCTGCACCTGCTTTTTGCGCATATCCTTTGCCGGCTTCGATGCCTCGAGAAACTGCATTGCGGATCCCACCACGAGCGGCATCAATTGTTCCTCCCGCTTTCCGTTCAATTTCAGGATACGAAGGAATTCTAGCCTCTGCTTCCTTCAACTTTTGCGAAGAAGCATCAATCGCTCCCCTTGTTCCAGCAACACCTCTTTCAACGCCCGCCACAGCTCCCGTAGCAAGTCTCTTTGCGTCCTCTCTGGCTTCCTCCCTGAAATCCCTCAATTTCTCCCCGGCGATCTCTTCCCCATATTGAATACCCTCTCGGCTTCTCTCCAATCCCAATCCTAGTGCCCTACTGACCGCGCCTTCCATTCTCCATCTCACATCTTCCCAATCCGTCCTCTGGATCCACCGAACTGAATTCTCAATCTCGGAATTCCATCTATCCTTTGCAGCTTCAATAAGCGTACTTCTTTCTTCGCGGGCGAGTTCGGAGCGCGATTTTGGGGGTGGGATGGGTTGTTTTTCAAGGAGGGAAGTCAGGACTTGGGATTGGTGGTGTAGGTGGAGGGATTGAGAAGCGCGGTTGCGTTGATGTGCCAGGACGGTTAGGTAGGCCAGAGAGAGAGTTAAGGTCACGCCGCCGGTCTTGAGAGTATGTCAGTTAAGTCTTCATGAATTTGTAGAGAGCGGGGAGCTGGTGCGAGAAAGTTAAGAGGGGAACCATACAAAACCAGTAGTAAATCCCATATTGTCTTATACAAGTGCGCAGACAGCGCTGTTTGGTATTATAAAAGACCACTTATCTCCCAAAATAAAGAGAAGAGGGAAAAAATCAATTGTCAAATTACCAGCCCGAAAGAGCGTCGTGGGATGGAATTATCTAGGATAAATAGTATGTCGTTGATAGAAACAGATAAAGAAATGCCCTCCACCAAGAATTTTGACGTTCGTCGTCACGGCCCGAAATCTCCAATCTTTCGGCCTCGCCAAAAGTTTTCCGCCTCGTCTGTGTTCCTCCCCTCTCCCCTCCCTCCACCACATAAATCACCTACGACCACCTTTCCACCTCTTCCGTTTCCCCTCTACGAAAATGGCAGGCGGACGCATGAAATATCGCCATCTTGGCCGCACCTCTTCGCATCGTCAAGCACTCCTCAGAAACCTGGTCACTTCCCTCTTCACCCATGAATCCATCTCAACTACATATCCCAAAGCGAAGGAAGCGCAGAAATTAGCAGAACATTTGATTACATTAGGGAAGAAGAACACCGAGGCTTCGAAGAGAAAGGCATTGAGTATATTTTTTGTAAGTTCTCGACTGTATTTCCTGGGAGAGATTGATTTCTTCATTTCCATATAAAAATATCAATGCATTTATATAAATACTAATCCACATCCAGACCCCCCACGATCTCCTCCCCAAACTTTTCGGACCCCTCCGCGAGCGATATGCTTCGCGCCCTGGAGGCTACACTCGTGTTCTCCGTATCGAGCCTCTGAAAGAAGATCAAGCACCCTCCGCTATTCTCGAGCTCGTCGATGGTCCCAAGGATACCCGCTGGGCGATGACCGCCCGAACCGTTGCGCGATTCCGTAAAGAGAAGATCCCAATGAATGATATTACCGAGAGGAATATTGAGAAAGTAACGCAGTTTCGCGAGGGGGGAGAAGAGGCGTTCGAGAGATTTGTGTCGAGGGTAGGAAAATTGGGGTTGGGCAGGGACAAGAAGAGAATGGATGTGCCGTTTGATGGGACAGGGGAGGAGGGAGTGCTGGAGGGGAAGAAGAAGAGGGAGAGGAGGTGGGGTGGTTTTATTTAGGAGATTGGCCTGGGCTGGATGGATGGATGTCTGGACAGACTGGATGTGGTTTCTTGGTAGACTGGTATCGGGATAGGACGGAGGAATCAAGGTCTAAGTGCTTAAATGCGGAGGAATGTACAGATTAAAGACTTGAAGTTATGCGCCACAGCCAACGGGACATCTATTCTTCTTAAGTTTTCTCGAAGCAAAGATGCGTCCTTATTACGAAAGCCAATGTCTTCAAGCGGATATGGAATATGGGACGAGGGTTGACGGAAACCCAATCAAAGAAAATGGTCATGAGCAAATCGCGTTCATAAAGTACCAAATGTGTATTTATAGAAGTATGGTTTGCATATTTTCATGGAAAAGGCGTTTTCCATATCTATATTACAAGAAAAGATAGCAAGACCTAAATTAAGTAAACTAGAAAGGGTATTATAAGAAATCAAAAGTATCGCCTTTCTCCTTGATCATTTTGTTCACTCTTTCCGTGCCCGCAATTCTTTCCAGCTTCATACTATCCCATTTTGAAAATACAGCCCGTACAGTTCCATCACCAGGTTCCAAATCACCTTCTCTCACACTTCTGCCCAAATACCCTCCTACTATTTCCTTGTAGAAGATTGGATTCTCGGGTATTCCATACATGATAACTTTTTTGACACCCCTAATTTGATATCTTCGGAAATGATGTGCTCTTTCTGTATAAAGTAGAACATTGTGTCTTCCACTGAAGAAATGGGATCTGGCTCTTGCTACTTCTTTAGGTGTTGTATATTCTGATATACTGCCAAATGATAAACTGCTCGTGGTAGCTGATGTTGAGAAATAATTTCTTACTTTAACAAAATCCATGTATGAAGGAATGAAGAGGAGAGTTCCCGAACTGTCCTTGCTTCTACGGGTCAAAGTAGGAATTATTGCTGATGTGAAATATTCGAAACGTGATTCTGGATCCGAGGCAATTGATTCTGTGTCAATTCGGGAAAAGGTTTGCTTAACCTTTAATCCCAATTCTTGAATAGCTCCAGGATACGTAGAGGTGACTTTGGCTTTGCCTTCCCAGTTTTGAGACTGGGTATAAAACATAGTTTGAAGCTCTGGTGTGTTGAAACCCGCCAATGCAATAGTCTGACGGAAGTATTTGGCATTGTTGTCCAAATACCAACTTCGTACACGACTGAAATCGCAGCCATGAGCTTCCTTTGGCTGAAGGTTGAGATGGTCGAAAATGAATTCCACATGCTCCCAGTTCTGCATGAGAAGAGCATCTGCTTGATCAACAATAACCATCTCAATCGAACTGAGAAAGTCATGGTCTACTTTCTTCGCATCTTCATCTCCAATGGCCATTCTCAGACCAAGAGGACTTGCAAAAATGATATCAGAATTGTAGAATTGAGAGAAATACTTGATAGTTTTTCTAGTAAATTTCAGACCAAGACGGAACATGTCATCGTCGTTACCTGCAAAAAGTTCCCGGAAATCTTCTGGTTTATCAGTAGAATAATTCTCTTCTTTATCGACGAACGAATCATTGAATCGTTTTCGATTTTCTTGTTGCTCAGGCTCGCACAGTGAAGTGATCATATCAACCATTCTGACGCAAGATCCGCGAGTAGGTAAAAGCATCAGAACCTTAGGCCTTGTGAAACCTTGATCTCGAAGTTCTAGATCATCGCTACTATCTTCTCTGGCAAGGCGAGAGTTATTTTTGATAACACGGTCTCGGGTCCTGAACATGTTAGATTGGGCTTGCATAGCAACAGGTGTTTGACTTACTTGAACACATGATTGACAGCATGAAGACAAGTCAGTCTTCTCAGACTTTCTGCATTAGATGTGTTGCGTTCAGTGAATAGTAAATCTTGATAGCCAAACACAAGAGGAGCTATAGACTTTTCCAGTGCATCGAAAGTAGGGCGTTGTTTCTTAATGACGTTTGCTAGCTTTTGTTTCAACTTGAGACCATCTGGATTGCTGATAGTCACTGCCTTCATAGCCCTAGGCTCACCGTCACCGGGGATACTAGTAATAGCCGTTCCAACCTTTGCAAGTGATGACATTCTCAGAGCCCATTGTCCTTTTTCCAGATGTTGTAGCCTTCTTGACAATATGTTATCGTCTGGGTTGGCAAAATGAGCTTCGAATGGATCCGCTTTGTCTTCTTCATCATCCTCCTCGAGCACACCCTCTGTTGCAGTTTCGGGACCTTCCTCTTCCTCCTCAACCAGATCCGCATCGTTCGTATCCTCGTCCATTAAATTCGCGTCTTCGTCTTCTTTTTCCTCCTTGTCAACATTGAGCTTCCTCCGTTTAGCTTGTGGTGCCGAATCGCGAGTAAAACTCTGCATCAAAGCTGTATAGGACTTTACAGCTGGTACTGGCTCATCATCATCATCGTCGTCGCTAGATTCCTCTTCACTCGCTTCATCCTGGCTTGATTCTTCGGATTCAGAACCACTTTCTTCGTCCCTATATATATGAGCCAATTACCTTCTCTCAAGAATTGAGGAATACTTACTCTTCCTTTTGTGCTAATCTAGCACTGTCAAATACAGGCCTTCCTCTACCTCTGCCTCTTCCTCCCCTCATTCCACCCCTTCCTCGTGGACCACCCCTACCACCTCCTCTACCTCTGAAGCTACTTCCACCGCCACCACCCCCGCGACCTCCTCTAGATATGTTCCTTTGTCCAAATGCCATTTTTGCGTTGTGAAATATTAATGTAAATCGCAGTACTCAATGGCTAATGCTCAATGGCTGGTACAAAAAAAGTTCTGGCGAATCCTTATCTTAGCGTCATCAGGGCTCAGGAAAAAAAGTTCTGGATCAAAGATCACGAGCTTTCAAATCAATGCTATTGTCAAGAACAATATTAAGAAAAGTTTCGATATACCCCTCTCAGATAGCCAAACCTAAATAATCTACTTATTAATATTTCCAGACTTTAATCCAGAACTTGACCACATTATAACCAAAATCGAGGGGAAATTCTTTACACTTTTAACGAAAGCTTATCTTAGCGCGAAATTAGATCCTTGCGCCGCGCCCACACAAAAATCCCACTTGCGCAACTGGTTTGCAATCGACGACGACGAGCCCATCCCCATCTCAGACCCTACCACCAACACTCGTCCGCCAGACTCGATACCGAATAGTTTTTAGCCCAGCATGGCAGTCGGTACACAGTCCTTCCTTCACCTCGCGCGGCCACTCGCCCCCGCTTCCATTGGTGTTCAGCCCACAACCGCACCTTTAAATGTCATAATTCAACCTCAAGTACGATATTTTCCCTGGCCTAAAATTCTACTCTGCAGAGACTAATCAGTACAAAAATAGGCCGTATTCTCGATTCTCGACCATGCCATCCGTCGCGATACCAGTGTGACACAAACCCCCCGTGTTATCGGAGCCCTTCTCGGAATCCGTTCTGAAGATGGTATGGAATGCGAAGTCCGCAACTGTTTCGCCATTCCCCACACCGAGACCGAAGACCAAGTCGAAGTCGACGTCGAGTACCAAAAGAACATGCTGGCTTTACAATTGAAGGCCAATCCTCGCGAAGTTCTTTTGGGATGGTATACGACCTCTCTTGAACTCAACAGCTTCAGCGCCTTGATCCAAAACTTCTTCGCCAGTCCTGAGACCGGTACTTTCCCTCACCCGGCTGTTCATTTGACAGTTAGCACCGAGGCTGGAAAGGAGATCGAGGCAAAGGCATATATTAGTGCACCTGTTGGTGTAAATGCTGAGAGAGCAGCTGAGAGCTGTCTTTTCATCCCAGTACCATATGAGATCCGATATGGTGAATCTGAGAAGAGTGGTTTGGAACTAATCTCTGGCGCCAAGGATAGCGAGAGCCGTGCTGCACCAGTAGTTTCTGATATCGAAGGTCTGGAGCGAGCCGTTGACCAAACTCTTGATCTTTTGGAAAGAGTATCCGAATATGTCAGTTCAGTCTTGGACGAAGAGAGAGAGCCATCAAATGCTCTTGGTCAGTTCCTCATGAACGCATTGTCCTTAGCACCAAAGGTTGATGCTGCAGATATTGAACGTGACTTCAACAACCACATCCAAGATGTCCTGGTCGTATCTTACCTCGCCAATACCATCCGCACCCAAATCGAACTTTCTCAAAGATTGGCAACCGCAACTCTTACCATGGGAGGCTCAGATGTTCTTGCCGCAGCCGGAAGTGGAGAAGGAGGAGAGAAATCCG
This sequence comes from Botrytis deweyae, assembly GCF_014898535.1. Lineage (NCBI taxonomy): Eukaryota > Fungi > Ascomycota > Leotiomycetes > Helotiales > Sclerotiniaceae > Botrytis > Botrytis deweyae. Next base: position 1,191,533 of record NW_024066214.1, read on the forward strand.
AGCAACGTGGACAGAGAGGTGGTAAGCGTGGAGGAAGAGGAGGTGGCAGAGGAGGCGGACAAACACGAGAGCCAAGAGAGCCCCGTGAACCCGCTGAGTAGTAGACGATGATAAAAATAAAGCCTTTCCATAATTTACAGACTTTGTGCATGTGGATGGAAAAGTATGGCGTTCAGGTAGACTCTAGGCCAATTCTTATAGAATTTCAAAATTATGGTTTCTGTCATTGTGTGTGTTACTATGATCAACGCTCTTCGTAGGAGGGAAATGTAGGCTATAATCAATCATCTGCAAAGACTTCACCATTCTCTTGTGATTGGGGTCACAGAACACCGAAGTTTAACGCGCAATGTAGTTTAGCTGCTAGTTGCCATGATACTAGACAGTGAAGTAATATATTTCAAGAAATGGCACACCACATAACACACAAGAGTTTCTTTCCACTCTCAGCAAAATGTCCTAGTGACCAGGAGATGCCAGACGACAACCTATCAAAACATGATTAAACACAGTGTGAGCTAACACTCATAGAGCCTGAAACTTTGATATAAGCAAGAATATAACGATAGGATCTGGGAAGAAGGGGAGACACAGGAGCTTCTTCAGAAGCAGAAGAGTGCTCCACTCGCCCCCTCTTCCCCCTTCGTTTAGCACCTCTCTTTAGAGATATAGTCAGTGCTGTATCATTGAACCACAAACTACACCGGCCAATCACAATCACTTCAACTACCATTTGCTAGCATGCTCAAGCTTCGAAAGCACTTCACACAATTCCGATCTCAATCACATTCTTTTCTGCCTGTAGACAATGCCCCCAGACACTTTCACTACTGTTTATCGTACTTCGTACATACCTCGGTACAAATATAAAGTTCCAGGTAAAGCATTCATATCATGCACTTGTTGAGTGCTGTAAAAATCAGTGCAAAATAAATAGTGTAATCAGATGTATTGTATTTGTAATCATAGGTCTATCAGCCAATATAAACCAGGTACTTAAAATGACTTTCGTTTTAATGCCCATATTTCCCGCTAACTCCACCAATGCTACCATACGCCACCGTTTATTCATCACAGAACATATCCGCAATCCTCAAAAGACACCTAGACACCAGTTGGAGGCTTTGGAGGTAAAGTTGCTGGGTTGCCGAAGTTGGGAAGGTGGCTTCCAACTTGACCATTTGGGACCATGCCCTGTGGTATTCCTGGTGGCATACCATGTGGCAAAACTTGCGGTAAGCCTTGAAGGTGACCCTGAGGAAGGCCTTGTGGAAGACCTTGCGGCATATTCTGATGCATCATTGGCCTATGCGCCATATGTGGAGAAGCATGATACGACGGCAAAGAGCTATTAGACCCTTGTCTCGCCATGCTATAGCCCATTCCAGCACCGTACTGTTGCTGAGGTGGAGAAAAGTTGCTGTAAGAGAGATGAGGAGATCCATGGTGTGGTGAACCGTGGTGAGGAGATCCATGATGAGACATAGGCTGCGGGATAGGAAGACCTTGATTGCCAGGGACGAACGACTGCGTCTTTGGATTAAATGCGTGTCTATTAATAAAACTTCCTGGAATTGGGTGTTGACTTTTAGGATCGGCCGGGTTTACCGTGCTGGGCAGTTGTCCAAAAGCGTACGGGATAGTATTAGGTGGTCCTCCTGCAACAGGTCCTCGCGATGGATATTGGCCTCCTGGGTATTGATTTTGTGGGATCCATTGCTGCGGAGGTTGAGGAGACTGTGCAGGTGTACCGTAAGTTGTGATTGGAGCACTGTGTGGTTGGTAACGTGGTTGACTTTGTTGAGGAAATTGCTTATGAAATGTTAGTAAAAACAGTATTGTCATTAAAAAATGATTTGACTAACCGGTGGTGTCATGTTATTGTATGATTGCATATTTCCATTGCTCATCATAGCAGGATTAAATGGTTGCGGCGGTGGAGCATATTGAGGTTGCATCTGATTTTGATAATTGTTTGGCATGACACCATTGTATTGTTGAACTCCCATTGCGCCGAAATTCTGGGTGGGGATCCAAGCTGGCTGGTTTTGTTGTTGTGGAAAGTATGGAGTGTATTGAGATCGGACGTCGAAGCTTTCAGAGTCGTCACGACGCTGCTTTCCAACTTTGCCCCTCTTGCTTTTATCCTTGGTGGAGACAGAGCTGGAACGCGACATCTCGTTACCCTCGTCGGTTTCTTTCTTACAATTAGCAATCCGATAGGATCTCAAGGAAAATTCTTTGGAAACTTACCTGGTGTAGCCTCGCCAGATTTATCATCTTTGCCGAAAATTCGTTCCCGGGCCGCAAGATAAACTGCTTCTCGCTCCTCTCGCGAAAGTCTTTAATCAGAGTCAGTCTCAAGCCAATTGAAGGGATATCAGATATAATACTTCTCTTTAGCGGACTGTGCCTTTTCTTTGCTATCGCTTCCAGTCTCGGAAGTAGCTTTGGAGGGGCTCGGTCCAGTATCACCATCACCACCTCTGCGCATGATCTTCATTGCGGGTAGATTGGGAGGTGGGGTGTTTCCAGTGGTAGGAGGATTGGAAATGCTTGTTAGTGATGGCGGAATCCTACAAAATGGTGTTCGGAAGATACGGACTGCTCCAACTACAGCATCAACTTGATGTGTCATGTGGTAATAATCCGCCAACTTGTGAGTTAACATTCTACAAAATGAGTTACATGGTGGGAGATCAATAAAAGGTTCCCTGTGAGTGTATTAGTTAGGGTAGTAAAAATGGTCGTCCAGAATTTGAAACTAACTTGGAATCTTTCACAAACTCAATAACATCCTTTTCGAGACGAAGGAGAAAGATGCGGTCTTTTGGCGATTCCAATGCCTCCAAAAGTTTTTCATCGGGCGTCTGACGATAGAAGAGTGTGAATGCTGCTTCAGTTGAACCTGATGGGCCTACAAGCGGCTTGGATTTGTCATCCGTGGTTTGCTGTCCAGACGATCCACTTTGAGGAGTAACAATGCCCTGAGTTTGACGCTCCTGCATGAGTTGTATACTACGTCGATCAGGGGCCTCATAGAACTGTGCACGATAAGCTCTTGCAGCTGCTTCAGATCCAATTCTAGAACCAGCAACAATAGAACCGCGACCCGAAAATGTATCATCATCTTCGGCTGCTTTTACGCTCGCACTGTCATCAGGACGTAAAGACTCCTTCTCATCCAAAGCGAATGTTGTGCCTGAGGTAATGCTCTTTCCATCCAAACTTGGAGGCTTCGTTCCTAGGTCGGACCCAGATTCTGTTCTCTGAAATGGATCTTCTGGAAATCCTTCTCCAAGGTCTCGTTTGTGGGTAGGAGGTGCAATCCCTGAGCCATTGACAACAAGGCTTGGTGTGATATCACGGATTTGCATCGCTTTAACCGCATCAGCCAAATCCGATTCCTTCTTAGCAGCCATAGGTTTGCTCTCAGTAATTGTCCTCTTCTTTGAGGATTGATCGTTTGTCGATGTGCCCGACTCTTTGAGAGTGGTCATATTGCCAGTATCATTGCGTGTAGCACTAGGCATGTTTGTATCTTTGTTTTCGTGTACAGTTGGAGCTATGTTCTCAGATCTCGTATCTCGTACAGAGGTTGAAGAAGCAGCAATTTTTGCGAACGAAGCGAGAGCTACATTATCTTTCCCAGCAGAGGCGGCAACCTATCGATGATGTTTGTTAGCAAAGGACTTAGATATGATAGAGAAGCCAAAGTCCACCAGCGACAAGTCATCAAGTGGGCTGAGGAATATCCAGTGGAGTTGCGCACCTTTGCGAATGACAGCCTCGATGGATCTGTCGTCATTGGCGCAGTAGCCATGAAAAGTATGTTTTAATTGTAAATCAAATCGCGGAAATGAGCGTATATGTCCAGATTGGACAATGTCGAAATCCCAGGTTGGCAGAGGGGTTGTCGAAGAGTAATACCTTTGGAAGTGATGTAGATTAAGGAAGTAGATTAACAAAAGCGTTCAATGGAAAGAATAGACATCTGGTCATTGTCGTTGGGACGACAAGCTTTTGTAAAATAGTAATTTGAATTGAGGGTTTCCGTCCTTTTAGAAGATTCGTTTCGCGGTACCGAATTGTATGGTGGAATACCTGATGTGGTTTTTGGTACAACCCACTTCCTTCAAAGATAATTGATACGCCGATACTCCTATTGCCGACAAACTATTTTCCCTTTCCAAATAAGTCTTGGGTATCAATACACGGGGAAAAGTTTGCCTGAATATCTGATATTCCGTTGGTATAGTCGGGATAAAAAAGTCGATGTTCACATACAGGAGATCTCAAGAATCTCCAAAGTGCATCATCAGATTATTGGGAAATCAAATCAAGAGATTGATTGATTGTGCTGGCCGGGTGGTGTGGACGTTCATTGCAAGAAGTTTAAGGCTAAGGCTCCCCGAGAATTCTTTAGCGGGAATCCTGAATTTAAAGTGGGGCCATGGTTATCGACTACAATGTGAAGGAATTCTTATTTTGTGCTGATAGAAGAGGAGGGAGAGGAAGAAGAGGCCGCCGATGAAGGTGATGATGATGATAGCGACGATAGGAAACATTCAAAAAAAGAACAGCAGCATTACACAATCCCCATTTGACGCAAAACTATACTTAAGTACACAAACTTTCCTTTCCAAGGTTGTTTGCTGAACTCCTTTTCTTGAACTACCTGGCACTCTATTTCATTGGTGGTGCACAAACATTGATCGGATAAGGTCTATCGATAAGTTACTTTTATTTATATCTTGGTGAAAGCTCCCTTGTAGCTTCTGAGGTTCCCAGTGTCATCTACGATATACACATTCGACTTTACGAGTCAAATCCACACTCTTAACATACCCTCTTCACTATCCACTTACAACACCACCATCACAACAACAACATCGTCAACAGCACCATTGCCATTGCCATTGCCGTTGCCATTGCTATCATGAATCGCTACCATGGGATTAACAGGCCTGCCACTATTGGGGGTCCTTCAAAAGCGTCCGCTACAACTACGTGCCAAAAGTGCCTCAAAAAAGATATGTTCACCTATTGGCTTACTTTCGATCTTCACAGCTAACTGTCCATTACGACACTACAGTTATGAATGCAAAGCAAATGCGCAAGAACGTCCATATGTTTCTCGACCCTCTCGTACACAACAGCTTTCCAATCCCAAGCTTGTTCCAAAATTGACAAGTGATGTACCACAAGATCTTTTGACAAAGTACGTATTCCTTCTTGCACACGCCTTTATAATTGCGGTTCCATCTTTTTCCCTAATGGCTCCCCATCTATTAGTCTGGAGGGATGTTGTCAGGCTCTCAGTTCTCGTTGAGTCAATTGGGACATCGCATTTTGGGGGGCGCGCTTCAGATCAGAGCATTTGTTCAAAGTTTAGTCTACAAGGGGGCTACGGCTTTGTGCTGATTACATATCATAGGAAAGGCATTGCCGATGAGCAGCTTGCGAAATTGGAGCAGGAACGAGGTCGCAAACGCGAGAGACAAAATGAAGACATGGAAACGGGAGCTTCTAAGCGAAGAAGATCGGCTTCTTCAGCATCGGTTTCGACAATATCTACAAACATGTCACGTTCGCCCTCACCAAGAGAAGCTCGACGCGCACCGAATACATACAAATCTAGACGTTCCCATTCACCACCTCGACCTGCGTCCAGTCGATACAAGCGTAAAACTCCTAGCTTGTCGCCGTCGCCATCACCGCCCCGACAAGATGTACAGAACTCGGGACAAAAGCGGAGAAGAGACGCATCCTCTTCCGTAGATTCATATAGCTCTAGAGACAAGGAAGATATGAGAGATTCGAGAGAGAGGGGAAATAGCCGAAGTACCAGAAAGAGGTTCAACGATCGAAGCCCTGAGATTCGTGGGAGAAGGACTGAGAGTCGAAGTCCATATAGAGGTAGAAGGAATGCCTCAACTGATAGGAGACGATTTGATGAGTCTCGAGTCAATGAAGGGCGTAGAGAGACCTTTGCGTCCTCTGCAGCTCATGCACAACCACCGAGAGAGAGGAGCATGAGCCCTTTTAGCAAGAGATTGGCACTAACGCAAGCAATGAATATGGGCCGGTGAGCGTTCCGAGGGAGGAAGTAGCAGAAAATGGTTGCGCGGTTATGAAATACCCCTTGGCTATCTGCCAATTTTTGTATCTATAAAACTTAGGACGCCCCTACGCCTCATACTATGCCTGCCTTCATTTGAACGCCTTTTATACAATCAAGTAATATCTCGAAGTGATCTTATTGTAAATCTTCATCTTCCTTCTCCCGTCGCTCTTCCTCCTCCTCCTCCTTCTCCCTCAGCTTGACTCCCTCCACCAAAGCAACACCTTCCATCCCAAGCTCTTCTCCACCCTCACTTGCACTTATTGCGCCTTTCCCACCTTTCGTTCTAGCCGCCTTTTGTGCACTCTCAATCCGTTCCCTCACAAGCCTCGCGATCGCATTCTCCGTCCGCACATTCAATACTTCCATTTTCTTCTCGAGGTCCCTCTTTAAATCCCAATTAGGTTTCTTGGGTTGCAATTTGAATAAGTCTACCCCCTTATCATCCTGCTCCTCTTCTTCTGCTTTCTTCCTGATTTCCTCCTCAACCTCTGCAGCCTGTTGTTCAAGTGTAGGTTTTTCGAGTGCTAATGTGGGAGGGGCTTCGAAACCAAGCTTGGGACCTTTAGTTTCAGGGTCGTAGTTACGTCCCGAGAGATGAAGCTTCGCGACGTCGGGGGAGGCAGGTGGTGAAGGTGAGCGCGTTGATTCTGGTGCTACAATTTCGTCGGCTGGTTGCTTTCTTTTTAAGGATTTGAGCTTTGCAAGTCGCGCTTTGCGCTCATCTGCGGCGGCGCCTAGAGTGGCATGTGTAGATGACATTGCCGGGATTTATATGATGTGATAATCTGGACGTGTAGCTGAATTGAATATTTTTGTATGTTCCAGTTACGGACAATTGAGAAGTTCAAATCAAATAAATCTACCTATGTCGTACAGCCGGGAGAGATGTTGAAGTTCTAATGCGGACTTTGATTGGCTCACGGTAACCTCAGCCTGGTCAGTCATACCCCGGCCGCTAAGGTAAACCTTAATTTTTTTCCCGGGCCCAAATTTTAAAAGTGTAGCCCTCTCTTTTACTGCCAACTGTATAAATTGCCAGTCAATGGATTAGAAAATGCATGCCGGCAGCTGATGCCTCCATTTTCGAACTCTCTACCAAGACGATGGTCGCCATCGGAATTGCCAATTCTTCCGTTCCTTGCACCGAGAGTCTTCCAGCCATGGCCCTCCAAGGGTGCCAGAGTTTATTTGAAAACGAAAACGGGACGAAACCAAGGCCATGACAGGCGCGCACGATCGCCAGTTGAGAGGGGGGAAGACAGATTTTCAAATTGTCCGGGAGATTCATCACCAAATGTGCTAGTGCAACCCAACACAAGATATGCCAGATTCAGCAAACGACGAACGACCCCCACTTCCTTCGCCCGCATAGACATACCTGATCATGGGTCTATCAGACACTTCTCTTCGCAAGGTAATTTCGGGAGTATAAGTGAGAGTAATGGGGATGGGCGGTCGTCTGAAGACCACTCAAAAGCACCATACGAATCAGTATTCAAGGGACCGTTGGAGTGTCAGCCGAATCCCGCCGCATCAACTCGTCAAGACTCGGAGAAAAGAGAAGATTTCATGAATACAAGCTCTTCATTGAGACCTCGTCGCGTGCGATCAACCGCATCATCGTTTTACCGTCCAGGCATACATCTTGAGACACATCGTGTGCCTCCTAGACCGGGAGTACTCCATTCGCGATCAAAAACTATTTCCAACGAAAATCATTTGTATAATCAGGATGCTTTTACGCCACGTAATACCAAGCCGAGTCGCTCTGGAAATTCTACTGCTCTTCCTCTACACAAGTTGTCAAAACTCATCCCTAAACAACCTTCAAAAACATCACCTATTTCTCCACAGATCAAGTTACTACCGGAAAAGTCTAGCAATGAAACCAATTCATCAGATCAGTCTGTCGCCGTTGCGGCAACGACAAAATTCATAATAACTCATCACAGATCTACCAGCGATAGATCTGAAAGACAAGATCCGCCGGTCACAGGTTCGCGCCTCGAAAATAACCTTCTGAGAAGGTCACTTTTTTTCCGAAGACCTAATGGATATAAATTTCTTCGTGAGAATCACCGACAACCGAAGGGTATACTGTCCGTCAATAGGAATATCTCTTTGAATCAGCGACGCCTACACTCTGAGCGCATTACAACTGATCCAGGATTGCGCCAGGAATTGGTTGCTCATTATGAACTTTGGGCCCAGCAACAAGGCCTTCCAGAGCTCTCAACCAAGTATCTCAAAGTAAAAATAGATGCAGGAGCCAACATCATGAAGTTAAAAACGTGGAAATGGTCTTCCCAATTTGCCATTATCAATCAACGACACGAAGATG